>NW_020175404.1:58437-76759 GCF_003031525.2 Neophocaena asiaeorientalis asiaeorientalis
TAAACAATGAGTGATGTATCCATGCTGTGGAATTGTATTCAACAGTTTAAGTATTAAAGTATTGTACCACGAAAGGACATGAGGGAATCCTAAATGCATATTGCTAATTAAAAAACCGGTCTGCAAACGTTCAATTTCACCTATTTCACATTTGGGAAGACTTCAGTCTATATATAAACCTATCAGATGAGCATTTAGCAGGAATTGGGGAGAAGGTGTTTGATACGTGAAACATGGGCAATATTTAAGGATAGTGAAATTCTTCTCTATGAACTTGCAGTGGTGGAAACATTGCACTATGAACTTGTCAAAATATGTAAAGTAATAGCAGAAAGAGTGAACCTTATTGAATATAAATATAAATGCCACTTATAAGAAGGCGACTCAAGGATGGAAGGATGCACACTGCCTAGGTGATACCTAATATCATAGTGAATCTATGAATTAGCATGTCAGTAGAAGGTGGGAAAATAGGTTTTGACCTAAGTGACTTTGGAAATGAGTGGAGTCTGATGGCTAAGTTCTAAGCCACTGCAGGTAAGCACTAGAGCCTGGTGGATAACGGTATTTCCATCAGGAGTCAGGCTAAGCGTTCAGTTCCAACTGTGCATGTGGACTTGAACAATTAGTAGCTGGATGGCATCGGTGGAGCCAGGCTTCTCACTGTCGGATGGAAAGTAACAGAGAAGCAAGGGGGTAAGGCTGGATTTCCCCAAGTGATGTTGCCCTAGGATCGGAGATGTAAGAATGATCTCACTTTTACCTCCACACAGGTCAGAAGGTGAGATACAGAGCTAGTTGCCGACGTGTGTGTGTATACGTGGGTAGAGAACACAGATATATTTCCAAGGTCTTTTAGCTTATAGGGTCTAGAGCCAATGCTCCGAGTAGACAGGACACCAACATTAGTATCCTAATACCCAGTCTTCTGATTCCTATTACTATTCTCCAGAAAAGCGTCTGCAACTCAGCTGAGGCATGGCTAATTCTAGGGCCAGAGAAGAGAATACACACGATTATCCTGCAGACTCTTGTAGCACCAGAAAGTGAGGAAGTGTTCACACAAATGGATGGGGACCCATAAAGGGGATACAGGAGACAATCTGAAAGAGCTCCCCATGGCTGACAAGTGGTCACAGTTACAGAAGCAAAGAAAATGCCTTAGTATATGACCTTAACACAAGGTATGAAACAAATACCGTGATTCTTACTTATATAAAGAGATTGAATAAATATATCTAATGGGGAAGGTAGGATAAATCTCCCTTAAGGAATAACTTCAGGTACCTCATCATGGTCATCCTCCCTTCAAGAAGGTGAACTTCCCCTCCATCCCTGAAAGTGGCCTGGAGTATGGACATGGCAGAAATTATGGGTGCCCTTGAGTTACAAGATGAATTTTTAGATATAATACACCAAACATCATTCATAATATAAATTTGTAATTTTTCTGTATCCATTAAAAATTCTGTTCTGAAAACAACAATAGCAACAGTAAGAATAACTTCACTGATAAGGGAATTAGGCACAGACTTGGAGAACGTGCTTTCTAGTATCATATTTATAAGGACTATTATCATGAATATACAGCAAATTAACAGCTCAACAACAGCAATAAATAATGAAAAGAATGTACTCTGTGCCAGTGATTTGTAGATACCTACACATAGAAGAGATAAAGGTTTTAAAAGGATTCTTCATTAAGGAAACATAAAATAACACGATGATGAAATACTGCTACTCACTTATTACAACAGTTAAAGCACAAGATAATAAAAAATTTAAATACTTGGGATGATGTAGAGCAAAAGGCCCCTCATCCGCTTGCTGGAAGGAATTCCAATGGCCGCCAATTGGAATATATTTGTCTATTTCTTAGAGAAAAAACCAGACACTCATCAAGTGATTGAGGAGTGAGCTAGAAAAGTATTTACAACAGTTTTAAAAATATTTATATTAATACAAATAACTTCATACGGGTTCTTGTATCATCTTTACACCTTCGAGCCTTTACCACTCCCTAAATATGGGTTATGTAGTCAGTTTTTATGGTTATTTTCCATACGATTAGGATATACTTGTTTTTGTTCCCTTTTATCTATCATTCTATTTTATCTAATTATCTATTATCAATCTCCACACTAGATGGCAAGGTACAGGAAACAAAGCCCACATGTTACAGCCCAGCCTGTGGCCCAACATTTCCAAAGGTCCCTTGAGCAGAAAATGACTGCAGTGCTGGATGGACATCAATTTCCGAATATCAACATGACTCATAGTATTCAAATGAAAGGCATTGCATCAGACAGGATTGGAGAGGTTGTCAGGATGAGAGGAATTGGAAATCCATCTGATGCTGGAAAGCAGATTTAAAGTTCAACAGTAAAAATTATTTATGTCATGAAAGGATGAAAAACTTGACAACTATTAACAGAAAGTAGTGACCTAACCTTCAAATAAAGGTCTCAAGAAGAAATATATCTGTGCGGCTCTTCCAAAGATAGATGAGGAAAGACAGACAAGCCTGAATCCATGAAAAACGTCTCAAGCTTAGAAACAAGAAAGTTCCCTGGAATCATTGTGGATGAGGCTTCCGGGGTGGCAATGATCCAGTGGAGAAACCACAGCTTCTGAGAGAGAATCCCTCCATCCCAACCTCTGCACCTGCCCTGAAATGGGGCCTCTTGTTTCCTGGTCACTCTGTGCGCCCCCTGGTGGTTGGAGCGGCCCCTGCAGGGAGGGTCGTGTCTGGACTCACCCTGACTTCTCACTGAACCAACTGGGACAGTAACATAGGGCTGTGTCCGAGGTCATCACGGAGCTGAGCTGCAGGGAAAACTGAATTTGTGAGGTGTCTCTGGAGGTGGAGAGTCATTTCTGGAGAGACATCTTGTATGCTGTGCTATTCCCAGAACCAAAGCACCCCAGTCACTTCAGCCCTTTCCCTAGGGGCTGAGGGATCCAGTCCCAGCAGCCAGCACTGTTTGTGATGGAGAATCCAGAGACTGAGCGGGTAAGAGAGAGGGCCTTCAATAGTCCTGGGCCCGATTCATACACCAGCACCTGGGACACGACACCTGGCAAAGGGGAAACAAGGAGACACCCAGTTCACAGATGTCATCCCATAACTCCACCTTCCTCAGACCCAGGAGATGCTGACAGCTGAGGGATGCCCGCAAGAGGAGGAATGAGCAGAAGATTTTCATGTTCATTTTGATTAATGCTTTGACTTTCAGAGAGTTATGTCAGTGAAGATGAGAACCCTGACTCTGAGTAGCACAGATGCTGTGCTTTCCCCTTGAGCCTGGGTGTGATGTGCAGGTGGGAAGCATGTTTCCATATAAAGATGGTCACGGCTGGTCCTTCTCTAGGGCTGTGGAGGAGGGTGCTGGCTGAGATCCAGGGTGGACACAGCTTCATGTCACCTCTGAAGAATGGGTGATGTTTCTTTTCCAATACGATACTTACATTTCCATATGTGTCTATCTGCATCTATATAATAGGTGTACTCGTTGGCTAGTGTGGCCATTACAGAATAACAGACTGGGTGGATTAAACAAGAGCAATGGATTCCTCTCAGGCCTGGAGGCAAGAAGTCTAAGGTCACGGTGTCAGCAGGTTTGGGTCCTTCTCAGGCCTTTCTCCTTTGCTTGCATGAGGACCTCTTCTCACTGAGTCCTCAGATGGTCTTTCCTCTGTGTTTCTGTGTGCATCCCTGGTTTACTTGTCTGTTCATTATTCCTCTTCTTAAGTGTGACAAAGACCCCTGACCACCCCTTTGCCAACAGGATCCTTGTAATTCTCTTCTCAACTAGTCTTGACCTGTGTTTATATGTGCATGGCCAGGTTTTGTCAAGAGCCCTGCTAAGTGAGAATAATGAGAATCCCCTACCCTTGAACTCTGATCACCATCAATATTTGATCAAATCCTTCAAACCCCCTAACATCCATATGTTATCTGATCACCGTGGTCACCCTTCAGCAAGAATACTTTTGAGTCTATGTAAATACAGCTTAAGGTCCCCCTTAGCCTGTATTTCTTCTGTTAGTAATTTCCAGTCCACTCCACCCCACCGTCTGCTTGGCCTTAAGTCCCAACTTCCCAGGCTGTATTTGGAATTAAGCCAAGTTTCCAAGGCTGCATCCCATAAGCAGCAGCGAGTTTTGTCTTCAGGTTTTGGGTGAACTTTATATTGGAAACATGAGTATCATTTCACCACCCATGGCCATATAATGCATGACTGAATGAAGCTGATGTCTCATGGATATTTTTCCTAAGTCCACTCACAGCCATTTGTGCGTAGGGACACTAGACTGTTCCTCAGCCCTATGCCTGGGAGTACTTTAAACAATTGCCAAGAATCACAGAAATGTGAAAAGCATGGCACTAATTTGACCCCAGAAAGTGCTCAAGTACAGGACGGGAATTGAAACAAAGAAAGAGAGCATCACCTTGACTGACCTCAGCTGGGAAAATGTGTGTGTGTGTGTGTGTGTGTGTGTGTGTGTGTGTGTGTGCGCATGTGTGTTTCCTGATTCAAACAACCGGCCTCATTCTTAATGTCCGTGAATGACCACAAAATGACAGTATTTATTTTGGGGTGCTCATAAAAGCTAGAAGTAGGTGTATTTGCAGATTTGGAATCTGTGACTAACGAGGATAATTGCATGTGCAGTATTGGAGGGCTCTGGCGTTAGAGTCTATAACACTGTCTGCTGCAGAATTCAGAATGCCTGTACTGGTTGCCCGAAAGCAGGACGGTGTGTCTCTTCCTTCCACATCTACAAAAACAAAACAACAATTAATACAATTTAATAATCTCATGTGCATTGTCAGGATATTTACAAGTTTCACGAACTTCAGGGTGAAATTGAGAATTATGGTGAGCCGCAGGGTTGTACTGAGCTCCTTTGAGAAAAGGTAAATAAAGAAATGACAAACAACTTTAATTCTTGAGTATTATATGCATCTATGCATATGAATATGTATATATATATACAAAACAATAATAAAAATAAAAATTAGGCAAATATGTACATGCCCACAAAACTTTCTACACACCTCATAATCCACAACAAAGAAACATTAGGATACAGAACAGGGTCTCTGGTAGAGGTCCTGGGCTGCAAGAGGAAAGCACAGGTTCTAACAAGAATCCCCTCCCAGCCCATATATGCACCTGCCCCAGGCCTCAGCCCTGTACTTGTTGGGTCCTGTGCGACCCCTGGTGGTAACGGGCCTCCGTGCAGGGAGGTTTGTGTCTGGGCTCACACTGACTTCCCCTCACTGTGTCTCTCGCACAGTAATACACGGCTGTGTCCTCAGTTGTCAGGCTGCTCAGCGATAAGTAGACTTGGCTCTTGGAGGTGTCCCTGGTGATGCTGAGCCGGGACTTAAGAGTTGGGTTATAATATGCGCTTCCACCACCATATATACCCCCAACCCACTCCAGCCCCTTTCCTGGAGACTGTCGGACCCAGGCTACAGCATAGCTGGTTAAGGAGAATCCAGAGAAAGTGCAGGTGAGGGAGAGGGTCTGTGAGGGCTTCACCAGGCTGGGTCCCGACTCCTGCAGCTGCACCTGGGACAGGGCACCTGTGGACAGAGAGAACCACGGTGACTCATGGGCTCAGATGCAGCTTCCCCAAGTGTTCACGATTGAATCCCTGAGACACTCACCTCTGGGAGCTGACACCAGAAAGAGGAAGAACCACAGTGGATTCATCTTCTTGCAGATGAGATTCCTGAAGCCCAGAAATTCTCTTCAAGCATGAGGAGAAACCCGAATTTAAGTGAACAGGTACTTTGTTTTTACCTTGTGGTCTAAGGGGATATTTGCATAAGGGAGGGACCTTTTTACAAAAAGCAGAAAGTAGTGAAGGGAGGTCCCAGTCTCTGGGACTCCACCTGAGGACGCTGCTGACTATTTTCTCAGAGAACTCAGCCCCCACCTGGGGTCCCCTCCCTATGCCTGGGGGACTCTGTGTCCAGGAATGAAATGATGCTGAAGGGCTGGTCAGGAAATCAGCTGTGCTCAAGGATTAACGGCATATTTGGGGAATAGACTTTAATCCCATGGATGTATATATTTCACATAAATACCCATCACACATTTAGGGTCCGCCAAGATATCAGACACAGACTGTTTCTTTTTCCTTTCTCCATTACCTCATGTTTCATTCCTAGATGCGAAAGTATTTGAGACAAACCATACATGTAATAATCATATTGAATTCAGACAGAGTGAGTTAAAATTTAATGTTTATCATAAGTCACAACGGACTTCGTTTTTCCCTCATCTTGGGTGAACATTTCCTCACCTGAAACAGTTTTAATATTATCAAGAATTGCTCTGGAGGTGGATTTACTCTTAACAACTAAACACACCATGTATTTTGTGGACAAGGTAGTCATTCTTGCTGAGATGGTCATGGATCCCAGCACTGCTGACATGGCCACTAGCCTGACCTGCCTGTTTCCTGTGCACAACTGAGTGTCTGCAGGAACACCACGAGCTTCTGGGCTCCTTCCATGCATGTGGACGTTGGGGAATCCCCAGGGCTAGCAAGGTCTAAGAACAGACAGCTCCTGGAAGCTCCTCAGGACTCCAACATGCTGGGCAGGTGACCTGGTCACAGTGCACAGACTCACTCTTTCTAGAAGTGTTCATTTTTACTCTCCCTGTCACAGCCAGTGACATTGGAGCTCAGGGAACACAGTTCCCACTGCACTGGGTGAGAGAACATGCATGATTCTTGGAAGTAAACCTTCAAAGTGAATGGCTTGCAGAGTATGTGGGTGTCATGGTCAGAGGAAAGTCGTCACCTCAGGAAGCAGGTTCCATTGAAAAGTCCACCTGAGAGCAGCTCTCCCGAGTCCCTGGGTCACTGAGTCCTGGGACTGTGACTGAGGTCATATAAGTATATGGTGCTGGAGAGCAGAACACCTCCATCTCATGTCACTGTGGGCACTGAAGATGTGGCCTCACCATCGGCATTTCAGTCTGTAAGGATGCAAATTCAGGATCACGATGGTAATGGGATGTCTGAACTTTATAGTGGGGTTGCCAGGGGTGTTGGATATTGACCACAGTGTCATCAGTGATGTTACTTCTCCTGGGAACCAGAAAGACCAATGTGAGTCCCCATCACTGACTGACACCCTGTACATGTAGCCCTGGCTCCACTCCTGCCCTGAGAGGTCACACCTGTGGGTCTGGGGCAGCTCAGCTCTCCCTCAGCCCAGTGATTCACCTGTACACTGACTGATGTCGAGCCTGCCGTCTGTGAGAAGATATTTACTCCATACTCTTTCATGAACACAGTACTATACTTCTTGTAGCTTTTCCAATAATATTTGCCGACTAAATTAAATACTAAAGAATCCGCCTGCTTGAATGTTGATAATAGGAGAGCCAGCCACAGTGATATGGGCAAGAATCACAGGACAAGTCTGGACCCTGTTGTCAGGACCTGAAAATTGAGCTGATACGCTGTGGGATAGGGGAGCAGAAGAGATGGCATCTAAAACCTAGAATCAGGTGGACACATTATTTACCAGGTGGAAGAAGGTCCTGCATTTGTACAGATGCCCCAGCATCTGACCTGCCCTTCTTGAGCTGGTGCATTAGAGGAGATCCATCCAAATTCGTGTTAATATAGAAGGATATATAGCAGGTGTCTTTATGTTTCAGTGGGTGGGGATGTGTTGTTAGGGTCCATTTAACCCTAGGAAAAATGTGTTAGGTCACCACAGCTAAAAAAACTTATTTTTCCTTTGTGGAGATAATTAGAGGAAATTATGTCTGGAGACTGGATCATATGATAATGCTTGAGGGAATATCTATGAGAGGTGCCCAGTGGGTGATGGGAAATGAAGTGGGGACATTTCAGTCATCTTGCTCTGCAGGTTACCAGTGATGGTCACATCAAGAGGGCCTGACCATCGTGATGGGAGGGAGAAGGGCTGATGGTGGTGGATTCTTGGGGAACTTGTGGACAGGTCCTTCTGATGGTCTCTGTGTTTTACCTTATAAAATCTTGAGGGTATAAGCTCAGAATGAGGTGTGAGCTTCAGCAACACTGGGACTAGTGGGTTTAGGTCATTTAGTATCTTTGCTGGAATCATTGGGCAAAGAAGAATCGGGAACTATAGTTGGAAATCAGCAGCGTCCTCGTGTGATGTTTGATTTGTCGCCTTAGACGTTACTAAATGTAGAGACATTCGCTGTCCTCACATTTCATCTTCTAGGTCCACTTGGAATCCAGTTTCAAAAGTGAGGGATGTAGATGAAACATTTATTTTGAAACAACATGTTGTCTAAATATTAAGAGGTATAAGTAAAAATTATGGAAATGTGTTACTGAAATTGTAATTGTCAAACACTTCTCTGGGGTAACATAATTTAAAATTAATAATAATAATTCAAGGAATTGATTTTGTTTTCAACCTTTGCTAAATACATTGAATCATTCAAGTAACAATCATTCATAAACTCAGATCCGTTATGGGTAAAATTTATTGTTAGCAAACGGTCATTCTAACTGATGAAATCTCACTCTCTCATCAAGGATCTGTGTCTCTGTGGACACGCAGCACAGTTCTCACCAGCAACACAGGAAGGAGGGTACGTTGGTACATTTCTACTTTTCCAGAGGAGCATCTCTGAAGAAGTCCCCCCTCTGTTCACTCATTCCATCCTTGTAGTATCTGAAAGAGGCCTTTGAGTGTACTGTGGCATGTTCCCACATGAAGTTCCCATGGCTTAGGAAGTGAAAGTTTAACTTCACTTTTCATTGTAATAGAAACACAACAAGTAATAATTGAGAAGCAAAAAAAATACATTTAAAATTTACCCAGAGGCAAGCTAGAGATTGGCAGAAAATATTTGCAAAAGACATATCTAGTATATCTGATTGTTATCTAATATGGAGCAAGAAGCCTTAAATTCAACAATAAGAAAGAAACAAAAGGATTAAAAAATGGGCTAAAATCCTTAACAGACACCTGACCAAAGAGACAAAGAGTTTGCAAATAAGGCTGTGGGAGAACATATGTCACAGGGAAGTGCCATTCTGAACAAGGACATATCCCTGAAAGCTTACAAGAGTGGATCAGATCAGGACTCTGAGAACCTCAAACACCTGCAGGATGTGAAGCAGCAGGGGGTCCATTCACAGCTGGTGGGGATGCAGAACGGGGTGCATCTTGGGAAACATTTTGGGGGCTTTCTGCAAAACTAAACATACTCTTATTATGTTTCAGCAATAGTGCTCCTTTGTACGTACCTGAAAGACAGTAAGACTTTAGTCCAGAGAAAACCCTGCACACGATGCTCACTTACCATTATTCATATTTGCCACAATTTGGAAAAGACCAAGATGTCCTTTCTTAGGGAATGACTAATAAACTATGTACATGCAGACAATGGACACTGAAATGTCACACCAATTTGAAAGAAATGCTGAAGGTTGAGATGGAAATGCAGAAAAGAGATGCCAGAAGAACACACCTGGCAAGGTGATGTCAGCAGAGTGACAGTGGCCGTGAGGACTGAGGTTCCTAAGAGCTTGTAGAGCGTGAGGCTGAAGAGAAGACAACTTGGGTTTGTCAAGAGGGAAATCTCCTCCTCTGCCCCTCTTGAGTTCCTGAGGCTGGACTGATAATAAAAGTAACAAAGACAGATTAGCAGGATAAAAGAAAAAAATTTAAACACGTGCATGGACATGCCATAGAAATGGACTGAGAAGTGACCAAAGCAGGCAGCTTTTATACGTTAGACAAGGATCGGAGATGTAAGAATGATCTCACTTTTACTTACACACAGGTCAGAAGGTGAGATACAGAGATAGTTGCAGACGTGTGTGTATACGTGGGGTGGAGCACACAGATATATTTCCAAGGTCTTTTAGCTGATAGCGTCTAGAGGCAATGCCCCCAGTGGACAGGACACCAGCATTAGTGTCCTAATACCCAATCTTCTGATTCCTATTACTATTCTCAAGAAAAGGATCCACGACTCATGTGAGGCCTGGCTAATTCCAGGGCCACAGAAGAGAATACACACGCTTATCCTGCAGATTCTTGTGGCACCAGAAATTAAGGAAGTCTTCACACAAATGGATGGGTGCCCGTAAAGAGGATACAGGAGACAATCTGAAAGAGCTCCTCATGGCTGACAAGTGGTCACAATTACAGAAGCAAAGAAAATGCCTTAGTATATAACCTTAACACAAGGTATGAAACAGATACCTTGATTCATACTTATATAAAGAGATTGAATAAATATATCTAATGGGGAAGGTAGGATAAATCTCCCTTAAGGAATAACTTCAGGTACCTCATCATGGTCATGCTCCCTTCAAGAAGGTGAACTTAACTCTCCATCCCACAATGAGGCCTGGCGTAGAGACGTGATAGAAATTAAAGAGTTTCCTTGAGTTTCATGATGAATTTTTAGGTATAATATCCCAAACATCATTCGTAAAATCAATTTGTAATTTTTGTGTATCCATTAAAATTTCTGTCCTGAAACCAACAACAGCAAGAGTAACAATAACTTCACTGATAAGGGAATTAGGCACAGACTTGGAGAATGTGCTCTCTAATATCATATTTATAAAGGACTTGTATCATGAATATACAGCAAATTAACAGCTCAACAACAGCAACAAAAAAATGAAAATAATATACACTGTGCCAATGATTTGAAGATACTTACGCATAGAAGAGATAAAGGTTTTAAAAGGATTCTTCATTAAGGAAACATAAAATAACACGATGATGAAATACTGCTACTCACTTATTACAACAATTAAAGCACAAAATAATAAAAAATTTAAATACTGGGGATGATGTAGAGAAAAAGGTCCCTCATCCCCTTGCTGGAAGGAATGCCAGTGGCCGCCAATTGGAATATATTTGTCGATTTCTTAGAGAGAAAACCAGACACTCACCAAGTGATTGAGGAGTCAGCTAGAAAAGTATTTACAAAAGCTTTAAAAATATTTAGGTTAATACAAATTACTTCATACGGGTGTTTGTATGATCTTTACACATTCGAGCCTTTACCACTCCCTAAATATGGGTTATGTAGTCAGTTTTTATGGTTATTTTCCATATGATTAGGATATACTTGTTTCTGTTCCCTTTTATCTATCTCTCTTTTATCTAATTATCTATTATCAATGTCCACACTAGATAAAAAGGTACAGGAAACACAGCCCACATATTACAGCCCAGCCTGTGGCCCGACATTTCCAAAGGTCCTCTGAGGAGAGAATGACTGCAGTGCTGTATGGACATCAATTTCCGAATATCAATCTGACTCATTCTATTCAAGTGAAAGGCATTGCATCAGACTGGACTGGAGAGGTTGTCAGGATGAGAAGAATTGGAAATCCATCTGATGGTGGAAAGCAGATTTAAAGTTCAACAGTAAAAATTATTTATGTCATTAAACGATTAAAAACTTGACAAGTAATAACAGAAAGTAGTAACCTAATCTTCAAATAAAGGTCTCATGAAGATATATTTCTGTGCGGCTCTTCCAAAGATAGATGGGGAAAGACAGATAAGCCTGAATCAATGAAAAGCGTCTCAAGTTTAGAAACAAGAAAGTTCCCTGGAATCACTGTGGATGAGGCTTTCAGGGGTGGCAATGATCCAGTGGAGAAACCACAGGTTCTGAGAGAAAATCCCTCCATGACATCCTCTGCCCCTACCCTGAAATGGGTCCTCTTGTTTCCTGATGACCCTGAGTGCCCCCAGTGGTTGGTGCGGCCCCTGCAGGGAGGTTCCTGTCTGAACTCACCCTGACTTCTCACTGGGCCTCCTGGGACAGTAACACAGAGCTGTGTCCTAGGACTGTGCCCTGAGCTGAGCTGCAGGGAAAACTAAATTTGTGATGTGTCTCTGGAGGTGAAGAGTCATTTCTGGAGAGACAGCTTGTGTGCTGTGCTATTCCCAGAACCAAAGCACCCCGGTCACTCCAGCCCTTTCACTGGGGGCTGAGGGATCTAGTCCCAGCAGTCAGCACTCTTTGGTTGGAGAATCCCGAAATAGGGCAGGTGAGGTAGAGGGTCTTCAATAGTCTTGGGCCCAACACTTGCACCTGCACCTGGGACAGGACACCTGGGGAAGGAAAAGTAATGTGGCACCCACTTCACAGACGTCACCCCATAATTCCACCTTCCTCAGACCCAGGAGATGCTCACAGCTGAGAGATGCCAGTAAGAGGAGGAATGACCCGAAGGATTTCATGTTCTTTTTCATTAAGTCTTTGACTTTCAGAGAACTATGTCAGTGAAGGTGAGAACCCTGACTCTGAGTAGCACAGGTGCTGTGTTTTCCCCTTGAGCCCAGGGTGTGATGTGCAGGTGGGAAGCATGTTTCCATATAAAGATGGTCATGGCTGGCCCCTCTCTGGGGCTCTGGAGGAGGGTGATGGCTGAGATCCATGGTGGACACAGCTTCTCTTCACTGACCACAGGTCCTGCCCTTCTAGAACAGGAGTGTTTGGACAAAGGAGAGTCAGAGGGCAGGGGTGTGACAGTAAACACAGCAGGACTTCCTTTCCCTCCCAGGGTTTCACGTGGAAACTTCCCGAGGGCACATCCGATCCTAACGCCTAGAGCCCGGCATCTCTCACTTCTCCTCTCGTGCCCTCCTGGCCACCTCGGGCCTCCCGCTTTGCCCCCGCACACCTTCTCTGTTTCTGTGTTCTAACTCTGAGCTGCTTGTTAAACAAATGCTGTGCACTTTCTCATTAGTCACACACCAGCTTTACACATTTCATCACACTATGTTGGCATTTTTATACAAAGGTAGTGAACACAGTTCAATAGCATGTACTCTATTATTTTCTTGCTCTATATCATAATTCTTCACCTCTCATCCTATGTTTACAACACTTTACATAGCAATACCCCCACAAATTTTGGATTTACTTTAAAATGTCCTTCCTTAAAAATTCGAGTTTTGTTTGATAAGAAAAATTGCACTTTAATTTTGATCAATTTTTAGATTATTCATTTCCAAGTTATACTCAAACCAATATAATTTGGACATTAATTTATCCAGAAATCATTTGTCATCTATTCTAAATTCCAAAGAATGTTGTAATAGGCACATATATGTATTTTTGGGTATGCACATCATGTCACCACTGAAGAATGGGTGATTTTTCCTTTACAATATGATACTTTTATTTCCATATACATCTGTCTGTTTCTATATCATTTGTGTACTAGTAGGTGGGTGCAGCCATTACAGAATAGCAGACTGAGTGGCTTAAACAACAGAAATATATTTCTCTCAGACCTGGATACTAGAAGTCTAAGATCAAGGTGTCAGCAGGTTTGGGTTCTTCTAAGTCCTTTCTCCTTTGTTTGCAGATGGACCTCTTCTCAATGAGTCCTCATCTAGTCTTTTCTCTCTCTCTCTCTCTCTCTCTGTGTGTGTGTGTGTGTGTTCATCCCTGGTTTATTTTTGTGTTCAACATTTCTCTTCTTAAGTGTGACAATGATCCCTGACCACATCTTAGGCAACAGGCTACTTGAAATGCTCTTCTCAACTAGTCTTGACCTGTGGGCTTCTGTGTTTGTACTTGCATGAGCAAGTATTGTCAAGAAACCACTACCTCAGATTAATATGAACTCCCTACCCTTGAACTCTGATCACCCTCAATATTTGATCAAATCCATCAAACCTCTTATCACACATGCGATATCTGATCACCCTGGTCTCCCTTTAGCAAGAATCCTTTTGAGTCTATGTAACCAGAATCCCCTTAGCCTATATTTCTTTTGTTAGTAATTTTCAATCCATTCCACCCCACCCTCTTCTTGGCCATAAGACCCCATTTGCCATGCTGCAGTTGGAATTAAGCTAAGTTTCCAAGGCTGCCTCAAATATGCAGCAGTGAGTTTTGTCGTCATGTTTTGCATGAGATTTATATTGGAAATATGAATATCAATCCCACAGCCCATGGCCACATAACTCATGCCTGAATGAAGCTGATCTGTCATGTATATTTTCTCCTAAGTCCATTTGTGCTTAGGAACGCTATACTGTTCTTCAGCCCTATGCCTAGGGGTACTTTAAACAATTGCCAAAAATCACAGGAAAGGGAAAGCATGACATTAGGTTGACCCCAGAAAGTGCTCATTTCCATGATGGTAGTTGAAACAAGAAAAGAAAGTGTCACCTTGACTGACCTCAGCTGAGAAAGTGTGTGTGTCTGCTTTGGGTGACTCAAAGAACCGGCCACATTGCAATTTTCCATGAATGAACATGAAATGACAAAAGTTATTTTAGGGTGCTAATAAAAGGTAGCAAGTAAGTGAATTTGCAGATATGGGATCTGTGACTAGTGAGGATCATTGCATATGAAGTATTGGGACATTCTGACATTAGTGTCTATACCAAAGCAAACAAGCTACAGAATTCAAACTGTGAAGGTTGACTGAAAGCAGGAGGGTGTTTCTCTTCCATCGACATGTACAAAAAAAAACTGAAATGAATAATGCTTAAAAATCTCATGTGCCTTCTCAGGATGTTTACCAGTTTCGAGATTCAGACTCACAGGGAAAAGGATGGTGAGCCTCGGTGTTGTATTGAGATCCTTTGATAAAAAGAAAAATAAAGCAGAAAAAACAACTGTAACTGCTGAGCATTAAGTGTGTGTTTAAAATCAACCCTACTTCAATAAAAAAAATAAAATTAAAAAATATATATGCACACACAATTTTGTGAGCATGACATAAACCACAACGATGAAACATTAGGAAATAGAAGAGGGTCTCTGGTGGAGCTCCTGGGCAGGAAGAGGAAAGCACAGGTTCTAAAAAGAATCCCCTCCCAGCCCCCATCTGCACCTGCTCCTGGGGCTCAGCCCTGTACTTGTTGGGTCCTGCGCGCCCCCTGGTGGTTACGTGCCTCCGTGCAGGGAGGTTTGTGTCTGGGCTCACACTGACTTCCCCTCACTGTGTCTCTCGCACAGTAATACACGGCTGTGTCCTCAGTTGTCAGGCTGCTCAGCGATAAGTAGACTTGGCTCTTGGAGGTGATGCTGAGCCGCAACTTAAGAGTTGAGTTATACCACTCTCTCATTTCGTCCCAGAGAGAGTGGCATGGACATATATATACACACTACCAAATGTAAAATAGGTAGCTAGTGGGAAGCAGCAGCATAGCACAGGGAGATCAGCTTGGTGCTTCGTGACCACCTAGAGGGGTGGGATAGGGAGGGAGGGAGGGAAGGAGACGCAAGAGGGAGGGGATATGGGGATATATGTATATGTATAGCCGATTCACTTTGTTATACAGCAGAAACTAACACACCATTGTAAAGCAATTATACTCCAATAAAGATGTTAACAAAAAAAAAAGAGTTGAGTTATAGTCTGTACTTCGACTGCTCCACATGGTAGTAACCCACTCCGGCCCCTTTCCTGGAGGCTGGTGGGCCCAGGTTACACCATAGCTGGTTAATGAGAATCCAGAGAAAGTGCAGGTGAGGGAGAGGGTCTGTGAGGGCTTCACCAGGCTGGGTCCCGACTCCTGCAGCTGCACCTGGGACAGGACACCTGTGGACAGAGAGAACCACGGTGACTCATGGGTTCAGATGCAGCTTCCCCATGTGTTCATGTCTGAATCCCTGAGACACTCACCTCTGGGAGCTGACACCAGGAAGAGGAAGAACCACAGCTGATTCATCTTCTTGTGGGTAAGATTAATGAATCCCAGAAAATGTCTTCAAGTATGTGGAGATACCTGAATTCAAATGTTTTTGAATCTTCTGACTTACATGGATATTTTCATGTGGGAGGGAACTTTATATAAAAAGTAAAAAGTAGTGAAACGGGGCCCCTGTCTCTGGGGTTCCCCCTGTGAGGAGGGTGCTGACTGTGCCTTCAGAGAACTCAGCGCCCACCTGGGGTCCCCCTCACATTCCTGGGTGCCTCTTTGTCCAGGAATGAAACGATGTTTTAAGGCTGGTCAGGGAAACAGCTGTGGTCAAGGCTCAAGTCTCAATGGTAGATTTTGGGAAGAGACTTTAATCCCACGGAGGTACATATCTTCGCTTATCAAATCTCCACCTCACCTTCAGGGAGCTCCAAGTTGTCAGACACAAACTCTTATTTTTGGTTTTCCACATTAGCTCATGCTTATTTATTGGATATTCAAATGTTAGAAACAAAACATACATGTAATAACCAATTTGAATTCAGACAAATTTGTGTAAAATTCACTGTTCATCATAATTCACAAGACATTTACTGTCTGACTTGACTGGGATGACCGATTCTTCACCGGAAACAGCTTAAATATTTTCAAGAGTTGTTCTGGAGGTGGATTTGTTCATTACAACTAACCACACAGGTAATTGTGTGGACAAGGTAGTCATTTCTGCTGACATGGTCATCTTTCCCAGCATTGCTGACTTGCCGAGTAGCCTGTCCTGCTTTTTCCCTGTGCACAACTGAGTGTCTGCAGGAACACCGCGAGCTTCAGGGCTCCTTCCTTGCAGGTGGATGTTGAGGAATCTCCAGGGCTACCAAGGTCTAAGAACAGACAGCTCCTGGAAGCTCATCAGGACTCCAACATGCTGGGCAGGTGACCTGGTCACAGTGCACAGACTCACTCCCTCTAGAAGTGTTCATTTCTAACTCTCCCTGTCACAGCCAGTGACACTGGAGCTCAGGGAACACAGTTCTCACCGCACTGGGTGAGAGAACATGCAAGATTTTTAGAAGTAAACCTTCACGTTGAATGGTTTGCAGAGTATGAGGGTGTCATGGTCAGAGGAAAGCCCCCACTTCAGGAAGCAGTTTCCCTTGAAATGTCCACCTGAGAGCAGCTTTCCCGAGTCCCTGGGACACTGAGTCCTGGGACTGTGCCTGAGGTCATATAAGTAAATGGTGCTGGAGAGCAGAGCACAGCTCCATCCCATCTCACTGTGGGCACTGAAGATGTGGCCTCACCATCTGCATTTCAGTCTGCAAGGATGTAAACTGGGGATCACGATAGTAACAGCATGTCTGAACTTTATAGTGGGTTTGCCATTAGTGTTGGATGTGTAATCAATGTCATCAGTGATGTTATCTCTCCTGGGAACCAGAAAGACCAATCCGAGTTCTCTTCTCTGACTGACACAGTTGTACATGTAACACTGGCTCCACTCCTTCACTGAGATGTCACACCTGCGGGTCTGTGGCAGATCAGCACTTCCTCAGCCCTGCGATATCACCTGCATATTTACTAATGTAGAACCTGTTGTTTATGAAAAGCCCTTTCCTCCATACTATTTCATGAACATATTCCCAAATGTACCCTATTGCTTCTAGCTTTTTCAATAATATTAATAGAGAAAACTAAATAATAACCTTACTGACTAAATGTAGATAATAAAGAGAGTCAACTAAAGCAGGATGAGCAAGAGTCATAGGAAAAGTCAGGACCTGAAACGTGAGCTGATACACTGAGGGACAGGGGAGGGGAAGGGATGGCATCCAACACCTAGAACCAGGTGAGCCCATTATTCACCAGGTGGAATCAGAGCCTGCATTTGAACAGATACACTGGCATATGACATGGCCTTCATGAGCTAGTAGACTGGAGGAAACCCATACCAATTCCTGTTCACATAGAAGGAAATATAACCGGTATCTTTACGTTTCAGTGGTTGGGGATGTGTTGTTAGGGTCTCTTTACCCCTAGGCAAAATGAGTTAGGCCATAAGCACTAAAATGTTATTTTTCCTTTGTGGAGAAAATTGGAGGGAATTATGTCTGGAGACTGGATCATATGATAATGCTGGGGGGAATATCCATTAGAGATGCCCAATGGGTGATGGGAAAAAGAAGTGGTGAGATTTAAGTCATATTGCTTTGCAGGTTACCAGTGATGACACCAAGAGTTCCCCATCAGGGTGATGGGTGGGAGAATGACAGATAGTGGTGGGCTTCATGTTGAGCCCATGGACAGGTGCATCTGATGGTCTCTGTATTTCCCCTTATCAATGTTCCAGAGCATAAGCTCATAATGGGGTGTGGACTTCAAGAAAGTTTAAGCCAGATTGTTGAGGACATTTGTGGGCTTTGTTAGAATAATTGAGAAAAGAAGAAGCAGGAACTATACTTGGAAAAACAGTAGGGTGAGGGTGAGGGTCAGGGTTAGGGGTTAGGGTTAGGGTTAGAATTAGGGTACAGGTTAGGGTTAGGTTATGTGTCAGGGCACTGTTTAGGGTTAGGGCTAGGGATTGGATAGGAACCCCTTATCATATATATATTTTTTTTCCTTTTTTTTTTTTTTTTTTTG
>NW_020175404.1:77884-98081 GCF_003031525.2 Neophocaena asiaeorientalis asiaeorientalis
TACACGGGCCTCTCACTGTTGTGGCCTCTCCCGTTGCGGAGCGCAGGCTCTGGACGTGCAGGCTCAGCGGCCATGGCTCACGGGCCCAGCCGCTGCACGGCATGTGGGATCCTCCCGGATCGGGGCACGAACCCGTGTCCCCTGCATCGGCAGGTGGACTCTCAACCACTGCGCCACCAGGGAAGCCCTATTTTTTCCATTTTTTAAAATTTATTTTTTAATGCCTGACATTGGAAGTTCTACATCTTGACTTTTGGGTGGTTGTTTTGTTTTTGTTATTGGACTATAGTTTATCATCATCATTTAACATATTTCAAACACACACAACACACAATGTTGCATTGTACAGATGTAGTGGAACTCGGTGTATAGTGGATAGCTATGGACACACACACACTTTTCCCCCCCTGTTATTGTGGTAAGTCATGCTGAAATCCATGTCATCGTGACCACAAGTGCATTTCCCCCAGTGTCTCTCAC
The DNA here is from genome assembly GCF_003031525.2 of Neophocaena asiaeorientalis asiaeorientalis. Classification (NCBI taxonomy): domain Eukaryota; kingdom Metazoa; phylum Chordata; class Mammalia; order Artiodactyla; family Phocoenidae; genus Neophocaena; species Neophocaena asiaeorientalis. Next base: position 78,365 of record NW_020175404.1, read on the forward strand.
ACACCCATTTGTTTTCTGTGGACGTTGTCACGGTCTATGCAGAGATAGATTTTTATTTCCATTTGTATGGGTTTGAGCGTATCAGCCTTTCCTTTCCAGCTCCTGGGCTTGCCCTGTACATTCGAAAGACTTCCTCCGTTCCAAAGTATGGAATAAAAACCGACTCATGCATTGTTGTTCTTTGAGCACTTGCTTGGTTTCTGTTTGCCAGTCCACGGCTTCCCTTCTTCGCAGGAGCCAGGATCTCGCTCTTGCACTCTGGGCAGCCCTTGCTGGCCACCAGGCCCCGCCGGCGTGTCCATGGAATTTTAACCACCTGGAAATCGCGTGGCTAGTGTTGTCTCCAAGGCGGCAGACGCCAGCCAATATGTTCCCAGCCTCCTCTCCCCGCCCACGCTCCCCCTGTCTGCTGCCGGGGTCGGTTGTGCAGTGCTGTGCCATGCGAAACCGGGAGCTAAGTGCCACGAGGATGCCTCAGGGCTGGGGCGGACGCCCTCCACCCGCCCCGGGACAAGCTCTAGCTTTGGGGCGGCCAGCGCTGCGTCCTCTCTCCCGGGCTCTCGGGGTCTGTCCCGCTTACGTTCGCGCCGGTTGTCGGCCGCCCTCTGGCGGCCTCTTTTATATCGCCTCTTCCGTCTGGAGCTCGGGCGCCCTCGACGATGGATGGGACGCGGCCTCAGAGCGTGAAGCGGAGTCCCGGGCGCCCGGCGAAGCTGGCGTGAGCTCTCCGGGTCACGCAGGGGCGTGGGCGCGTCATTCGCTCGCCGCGTTCTGGGCGCGCAGGCTCACTGGGGGTGGTCGCGCCGCGTGTCCGCCCGGACGTGCAGCCGCCTGGCCCGGCGTACTGGTACCCACCAGCGCCCCTTGGGCTGCATGAGCCACCCTGCGATGGCCCGGCGCTGCTGGGAGGAAAGGGAGGGCGTCCTGCACCCACGCAGACGCCCGTGGCGCGGGTGTTCTTTGCCGACCTTATTAATTTCCCCACTACCTCTACACTTCCTGCTCCTGAGGAGAAGGCCGACCGGTACGTGCTGAGGCCCGTGGAGTGTGGAATGGACGCAGTGGCGGGCATGCTTGAGTCCCGGTGGTTGGATTCTTTCCGATAGATTTTTCGGAGTCGCACGCAGGAGGTGGGGACCGCCCCGGACCATGAGAGGTAACTTGGGTAGGGTGGCATGGGTCTGGGTGTTGTCCCTCTTGGGGCCCAGTCGTCGGAGGTGCGTCTGCAGAATTTTCCCAAGTCACCATCGAGAGACATTGACGGACCGGTACCTGCCAACTTGGGCGAACTGGAGAGGGCATGCCCCGCCCACTCTGCCCCTTATTCCTGGCACTCCTCCCCCCGCCCCCCTTTGCTGCCACGCTACCCTGAGATGGCAGTGAGAGCTCAGGGGCTGGCAGTGATGGGGTAGTGCTGGGGACCGGTGGCTGGATTGAGCTGCTGGGGGACCCCTGCAATTTGTGAATAGCCAGCCCCCATTGCTGGGTGTGGCAAGTTTTTCACCTAATGTTGGCGGGGTTTTTTGCTGCTAGAGAGATGTGGTTTTCTTCAGTGCGTGTTGCCAGGGACATTGGGCTTCTGGACGTGCATAGTGCTGTGGGTTTGACCACAACTTTGCACCTGGCTCTCCCGTTGCTTCTTGAGCTGCCTGCCTGGGCGTGTGCATCGGCTCTTAGGTGTGTGTCCAGCTGACCCAATCCTACATCATACTCCATCTCTGGCCCCTGGCAACCCGAGGGCAGTGAGGCCATGCAGTGTGGGTCCTCTACTCTCATGTGGCTGTGATAACCTCATCTCACAGGTGTCATGTCATGTGTGAGATGTAATATTCCCAGAATTGTTAGGCACTGTCACCTGAGAAGAGGTGGCTGGTGAGGCTGAAATAGGCCCTGCTGGTGACGGTCTCCCTGGGTCTCCCCTTTGGGGATTCCATGCACATGGATTGGTGGTTATGTCATGCTCTCCAGGGCTGGGGCTAAGTTGAACAAGATGAGGGCTGGAAGTTCAAAGCAAATGGGGCCACTCTTGTCCTGCCCTTGGGGCCCTTGCCTCTCCCCCACTGCCTTGTGTGGAACTCAGGAGTGGCGACTCTATCCCGACCGTAGTCTCTTGTCCTTTGCTTCAGGGCATCAGTGTGGCTATGGTCCTCTGATGCAACAGATGCTTTTTTCACCTTAGGAGGCATGCAGCAGACTGGTGGGATGGCTCTCCCCAGGGCACGGAGGGCCACTTGCAAGACCCATCCCACCACTCTGCTGCATGCCTCCTTGGTGTGTGAGCATGTGTCACCTACTCTCTGTGGTGCCTCTGGAGTTGTACAGGTTGTCCCTCAGGTGCTGAAAATCAAGCAGTGCTGTTTCCTATTCCCAGCAAACCCCTTGTGTCACCACTGTGGTGGTGTGTCCTGTGCATAGCTTTCTTGGGCGCCTTGATGGTAAGGTGGCACACCTGTCCCACTTTCGGGGCAAGTACCTCATTGTGGTCATGCTTACTGTGCTAGAGGGACTGAGGTTGCCAGGTGAATGCCATGGATACATTTTTGCCAGGACTTGTGTGCAATAGTGGGAGGCTGGGCAGCACAGAGAGGGGCTCAGTCAGACTTCAGGGTTAGGGTTAGGGTGAGGGTGAGGGTTAGGGTGAGGGTGAGGGACAGTTTCAGGGTTAGGGTTAGGGTGAGGGTTAGGGTTAGGGTGAGGGTGAGAGACAGTTTCAGGAACTTGGTAAGACATGGGTGAGGATATTAGCTCAGGATAAAGTCAGGACTTTAGATATTGATGGCCACAGGGCCTTAGAGACAGTGTCAGGGCCTGACTTAGGATGAGCATCAGAGCCTTTGTTAGGTACGGTGTCGGGGACTGAGTTAGGTGTAGTGTCAGGTCCTGAGTTAGGACGAGCCTTCAGGCCTCAGTTAGGGACAGGGTCACGGCCTCGGGACTAATTTCAGGGCCTTAGTTAGGGACAGCATCAGGGCTTACTTTGCGACAGTTTTAGGACCTTAGTAAGACATGGGTGAGGATATTAGCTCAGGATAATGTCAGGACTTTAGATATTGATGGCCGCAGGGCCTTAGTTAGAGACAGTGTCAGGACCTGAGTTAGGATTAGCATCAGAGCCTCTGTTAGGTACAGTGTCAGGGCCTGAGTTAGGAATAGTGTTAGGGCATTAGTTAGGGACAGTTCTGGGCCAGTTTTAGAACGAGCATCTAGGCCTTAGTTAGGGACAGTGTCCTGGCCTTGGGCCTAAATTCAGTGTCTGTGTTAGGCACGGAGTAAGGGCTTCAGTTAGCATAAGAGGCAGGACAGTTGCTAGGGACAGGGTTAGGGCAAAGTTTAGGGACCGTGTCAGGAAATGACCTAGGGATAGTGTCAAGACCTTAGTCCCTGAGAGTATCAGGGCCTTAATTAGATCCAGTATCAGGGCTGCAGGTAGGGACAGCATCAGAGCCTGACTTAGGGAGAGCAACAGGGCCTGATTTAGGCCTAGCATCAGGCCCTTAGCTGGGGACACTGTCAGGGCATGATGTAGGAGCTGCATCAGGGCCTTTGTTGGATCAGCATTAGGGTCTTAGTTAAAGACATGATCAGGGCCTGAGGTAGTCGCAGTGTCAAGGCCTCAGGTGGGCAAAGCTTCAGGGCCTGAGTTAGGCACAGCCTCAGGCCTTCACTTAGGGACAGCGACAGGGCTTTCTTAGGGAGAATTTCAGGACCTTGGTTAGAAATGGGTTAGGATATTAGCTCAGGATAGTGTCTAGATTTTAGTTATTGCCGGCAGCAGGGACTGTATTAGGGACAGATTCCGGGCCTTAGTTAGAGACAGTGTCAGGGCCTTAGTTAGGACTAGGCTGGGTGTTAGTTAGGGAGAACATTAGGGCTTCAATGAGGATAAGAGGCAGGAAATTAGCTCAGGACAGAGTCAGCTTCCAGGCGGGGGATAGTGTCAGCAAATGAGCCAGGGATAGCGTGAAGACATTAGTTATTGAGAGCATCAGGGCCTTAGTTAGGACGAGTGTCAGGGCCTTAATCAGGACCAGTGTCAGGGCTTGATGTAGGGACAGCGTCAGAGCCTAACTAAGGTACGGCAACAGGGCCTAAGTGAGGCCTATCTTTAGGGCCTGATTGAGGGACAGTGTCAGGGCATGACGTAGGAGTAGTATAAGGGCCTCTGTAGTATCAGCCTTAGGGTCTTCATTAAAGACATTCTCAGGGCCTCTTTTAGGGACAGCCTCAGAGCCTCACTTAGGGACAGTGTCACGGCTTACTTTGAGATAGTTTCAGGACCTTGGTAATATAAGGATCAGTGTATTAGCTCAGGATAATGTCAGGACTTAAATATTGAGGGCAGCAGGGCCTTAGAGACAGTATCAGGGACTGAGTTAGGTGTAATGTCAGGGCCTTATTTAGACTAGAGACTCCAGGACCTTCCCTGAGTTCCAAAGGGCAGATTCGAACAGTTGCTAATCAGGGATCGAGGGGATGCAGAGAAAAGGGAGGAACTGTCAAGAAACAATTGTGCATCCTTGGGGCAGGATCCTGGTTTTGCCGCAAGGGTTACAGGTAAGAGTATCTTTGAGCTCTTTACCAACTTAAAACCCCCACAAAATAGAAGATTTTAGTCTTCTCTATTTCAGAGAAGCTCATCAAGAGACCATCTGAGGCCAGATTAGAGGGAGTTAAGGCCCTGTACACACACTAATCCTTAGGAGCAACTGTGTCCTTAAACCATTGCTGTAAAACTCCTCACCAGATCCTACTGCATTTGGATGCATGGTTTTTGAGGGCACGAGTTTTCTGTGTCCCCCTTTGGCTGCCAAAGCAGTAAAGCCATTCTTTTCTACTTCCTCCAAACCTCTCTCTCTGAGATTCGATTTGGCACTGGTGCACAGAGGTCGAGTTTTCAACATCAAATTTAGTACCCAATGTGGGGCTGACTTGGGGATGGCCCCTGTGGGTCCCCTGACTTGATCAGACACTGAGATTTTCTCCATGCCAGCCTCTTTTGAGAGAGTGTAGGGTTGGAGAATTCCTTTAGAGGCCAGACCACCTGGGACCCTTGCCTGGAAAGGCCGAGCCCCAGTCATCCCAGCAGTTAGAACTCTGGGGCAGGAATAGATGGTGGAAGAGGGACCACCCTAGCAGCTGCCAAGGCCGTCTTTGCCTTGAGGACGTTCCTCTGTTCTTCCTGCCTGGGCTGCCCCGAATGTGCTACTCCAAGGGATTATTTTGGGGCACCAGGAAAATAGCATTTGGGATGTTGCAGCACCTCAGCCAGTGTGTGGTAACTCCCCTGGCATGCAGTCTGAGGTCCTTTTAGCCCTGTACATTTGGGGGAAACTTGGTTCCCATTTGGGTGATTTTCATTCCAGGAAATCTCATTTGGAAGGTGCACCACTTGGACAGAGGTCACAGGCTAAGTTGAGACTTGGAAGATGATTTGAGTCTTGCGCTGTTTGGTTTTTGGTTTCTGTTTGGTTTCTGGTTCCTTTGGTTTGTGGCTTCCATTGGTGTTTAGGATTTTGTTTTGTTTTTAGTCCGTGTGTGAGTGTTCTATGGTTCAAGCATAAGAAGTGCTTCTTCTTCAGTTCCATGTGATAGCCAATGGGCAAAATCCTGGCAGGCTGGTCAACCTATAGTTGTCAACCTAAGACTAAGAAAAGAATGAAATTCTATTGTCATTTTGTCTGGCCAATGTATGGATACATTCTTGAAAAATGAGGAATGGTGGTCTTTGAATGGTAGCCTAAATGACTATACTATCCTTCAGCTAGAGTTATTTTGTCACAGGAAGAGAAAGACAAAAGAAGTTCCATATGTTCAAGCATTTATGAAGCTACGTAATAAAGAAAGTGAGCAGCTAGGTAACAGGCTGATGGTACAAAGAGAAAAGAAAGTCACTTCGTAGTAGAGCTGGTTGTCTGAATGCGGAAGAAAATAAGGGGCAACATAAGATGGATGCAGAAGGTGATCAACATCTGTGAAAATGGAACACTGAGGAAAGAGTTGTGCATGACCAGGATTTTCTAAGATGGATTTTGTTGGAAGTGGGTTATGGCAAGCCTGGATTTGGTTTCTCCCTCCAAAGTCGTCTTGGAATGCTGCTTTTGATTGTGAACAGCTTGTGAGTTCCTTTGCCTGTCTGTGATCTGTATTCTTGTTTGAAATCTCTTTAGTTTGGTCCAGTGAATAAGTTGTTTGGTCAATTCTAACAGTTCTTTTGATCTCCAGCTAACTTTGAGCTGCTTTCGAAGGCCCTTGAGCCATCTCAGAGAGAAATGTTTGATTAGTATGTTAAATTACATGGAATTCCTAAAAATCTAGTATGTCCTGGTAAAATTTTATCAGTCGTAATTCTAGTTATTTTTAAATGTTGTATGTAACGGCAATAATGGTTTCTTTTGTCATTTACGTTGTGATCAAATGCTTAACCGTGACCTTTTCAGTCTTTATGTGATTTAGAGATAGTTACTGTTGTGCTCTAACACTTTGCAAAAGTGCTCCATCGTCAAGAAGATCTACGTGAAGGACATTTTGCCAAGCACAGGTCTCTGGTAAATTTCATATCATAATGCCAAACTGGGTAAGAAATGAAACATCTTAATGGAGAATTGGATGGTTTCATAAAAAGTTAACAGAAGGATTGGTTACTGAGTGAACTGGTGAATATGGTTATAATGTTTTTGTTTTTTTGTTACTGGCTTTGATCTGTGTTTTCCAGACACAGGGAAGTCCTTCCACTCAAGCTACTTAGGACTTGGAGCAATTGGTAAATGACACCTCTGTATGGAAGTGTGAATTTATGAAAGTTACTGTATTGGCTTCATTTTGCCCTGATGTTTAAGAGGAAAGGAAAATTACCTAGTGAAGTTATCAGAATGTAACTACTCATGATGTATCACTGTTTGCTTTAGGTCTACGGCTAAAAGCAAGCCTCCTTGGTGTGTGAGCATGTGTCACCTACTCTCTGTGGTGCCTCTGGAGTTGTACAGGTTGTCCCTCAGGTGCTGAAAATCAAGCAGTGCTGTTTCCTATTCCCAGCAAACCCCTTGTGTCACCACTGTGGTGGTGTGTCCTGTGCATAGCTTTCTTGGGCGCCTTGATGGTAAGGTGGCACACCTGTCCCACTTTCGGGGCAAGTACCTCATTGTGGTCATGCTTACTGTGCTAGAGGGACTGAGGTTGCCAGGTGAATGCCATGGATACATTTTTGCCAGGACTTGTGTGCAATAGTGGGAGGCTGGGCAGCACAGAGAGGGGCTCAGTCAGACTTCAGGGTTAGGGTTAGGGTGAGGGTGAGGGTTAGGGTGAGGGTGAGGGACAGTTTCAGGGTTAGGGTTAGGGTGAGGGTTAGGGTTAGGGTGAGGGTGAGAGACAGTTTCAGGAACTTGGTAAGACATGGGTGAGGATATTAGCTCAGGATAAAGTCAGGACTTTAGATATTGATGGCCACAGGGCCTTAGAGACAGTGTCAGGGCCTGACTTAGGATGAGCATCAGAGCCTTTGTTAGGTACGGTGTCGGGGACTGAGTTAGGTGTAGTGTCAGGTCCTGAGTTAGGACGAGCCTTCAGGCCTCAGTTAGGGACAGGGTCACGGCCTCGGGACTAATTTCAGGGCCTTAGTTAGGGACAGCATCAGGGCTTACTTTGCGACAGTTTTAGGACCTTAGTAAGACATGGGTGAGGATATTAGCTCAGGATAAAGTCAGGACTTTAGATATTGATGGCCGCAGGGCCTTAGTTAGAGACAGTGTCAGGACCTGAGTTAGGATTAGCATCAGAGCCTCTGTTAGGTACAGTGTCAGGGCCTGAGTTAGGAATAGTGTTAGGGCATTAGTTAGGGACAGTTCTGGGCCAGTTTTAGAACGAGCATCTAGGCCTTAGTTAGGGACAGTGTCCTGGCCTTGGGCCTAAATTCAGTGTCTGTGTTAGGCACGGAGTAAGGGCTTCAGTTAGCATAAGAGGCAGGACAGTTGCTAGGGACAGGGTTAGGGCAAAGTTTAGGGACCGTGTCAGGAAATGACCTAGGGATAGTGTCAAGACCTTAGTCCCTGAGAGTATCAGGGCCTTAATTAGATCCAGTATCAGGGCTGCAGGTAGGGACAGCATCAGAGCCTGACTTAGGGAGAGCAACAGGGCCTGATTTAGGCCTAGCATCAGGCCCTTAGCTGGGGACACTGTCAGGGCATGATGTAGGAGCTGCATCAGGGCCTTTGTTGGATCAGCATTAGGGTCTTAGTTAAAGACATGATCAGGGCCTGAGGTAGTCGCAGTGTCAAGGCCTCAGGTGGGCAAAGCTTCAGGGCCTGAGTTAGGCACAGCCTCAGGCCTTCACTTAGGGACAGCGACAGGGCTTTCTTAGGGAGAATTTCAGGACCTTGGTTAGAAATGGGTTAGGATATTAGCTCAGGATAGTGTCTAGATTTTAGTTATTGCCGGCAGCAGGGACTGTATTAGGGACAGATTCCGGGCCTTAGTTAGAGACAGTGTCAGGGCCTTAGTTAGGACTAGGCTGGGTGTTAGTTAGGGAGAACATTAGGGCTTCAATGAGGATAAGAGGCAGGAAATTAGCTCAGGACAGAGTCAGCTTCCAGGCGGGGGATAGTGTCAGCAAATGAGCCAGGGATAGCGTGAAGACATTAGTTATTGAGAGCATCAGGGCCTTAGTTAGGACGAGTGTCAGGGCCTTAATCAGGACCAGTGTCAGGGCTTGATGTAGGGACAGCGTCAGAGCCTAACTAAGGTACGGCAACAGGGCCTAAGTGAGGCCTATCTTTAGGGCCTGATTGAGGGACAGTGTCAGGGCATGACGTAGGAGTAGTATAAGGGCCTCTGTAGTATCAGCCTTAGGGTCTTCATTAAAGACATTCTCAGGGCCTCTTTTAGGGACAGCCTCAGAGCCTCACTTAGGGACAGTGTCACGGCTTACTTTGAGATAGTTTCAGGACCTTGGTAATATAAGGATCAGTGTATTAGCTCAGGATAATGTCAGGACTTAAATATTGAGGGCAGCAGGGCCTTAGAGACAGTATCAGGGACTGAGTTAGGTGTAATGTCAGGGCCTTATTTAGACTAGAGACTCCAGGACCTTCCCTGAGTTCCAAAGGGCAGATTCGAACAGTTGCTAATCAGGGATCGAGGGGATGCAGAGAAAAGGGAGGAACTGTCAAGAAACAATTGTGCATCCTTGGGGCAGGATCCTGGTTTTGCCGCAAGGGTTACAGGTAAGAGTATCTTTGAGCTCTTTACCAACTTAAAACCCCCACAAAATAGAAGATTTTAGTCTTCTCTATTTCAGAGAAGCTCATCAAGAGACCATCTGAGGCCAGATTAGAGGGAGTTAAGGCCCTGTACACACACTAATCCTTAGGAGCAACTGTGTCCTTAAACCATTGCTGTAAAACTCCTCACCAGATCCTACTGCATTTGGATGCATGGTTTTTGAGGGCACGAGTTTTCTGTGTCCCCCTTTGGCTGCCAAAGCAGTAAAGCCATTCTTTTCTACTTCCTCCAAACCTCTCTCTCTGAGATTCGATTTGGCACTGGTGCACAGAGGTCGAGTTTTCAACATCAAATTTAGTACCCAATGTGGGGCTGACTTGGGGATGGCCCCTGTGGGTCCCCTGACTTGATCAGACACTGAGATTTTCTCCATGCCAGCCTCTTTTGAGAGAGTGTAGGGTTGGAGAATTCCTTTAGAGGCCAGACCACCTGGGACCCTTGCCTGGAAAGGCCGAGCCCCAGTCATCCCAGCAGTTAGAACTCTGGGGCAGGAATAGATGGTGGAAGAGGGACCACCCTAGCAGCTGCCAAGGCCGTCTTTGCCTTGAGGACGTTCCTCTGTTCTTCCTGCCTGGGCTGCCCCGAATGTGCTACTCCAAGGGATTATTTTGGGGCACCAGGAAAATAGCATTTGGGATGTTGCAGCACCTCAGCCAGTGTGTGGTAACTCCCCTGGCATGCAGTCTGAGGTCCTTTTAGCCCTGTACATTTGGGGGAAACTTGGTTCCCATTTGGGTGATTTTCATTCCAGGAAATCTCATTTGGAAGGTGCACCACTTGGACAGAAGTCACAGGCTAAGTTGAGACTTGGAAGATGATTTGAGTCTTGCGCTGTTTGGTTTTTGGTTTCTGTTTGGTTTCTGGTTCCTTTGGTTTGTGGCTTCCATTGGTGTTTAGGATTTTGTTTTGTTTTTAGTCCGTGTGTGAGTGTTCTATGGTTCAAGCATAAGAAGTGCTTCTTCTTCAGTTCCATGTGATAGCCAATGGGCAAAATCCTGGCAGGCTGGTCAACCTATAGTTGTCAACCTAAGACTAAGAAAAGAATGAAATTCTATTGTCATTTTGTCTGGCCAATGTATGGATACATTCTTGAAAAATGAGGAATGGTGGTCTTTGAATGGTAGCCTAAATGACTATACTATCCTTCAGCTAGAGTTATTTTGTCACAGGAAGAGAAAGACAAAAGAAGTTCCATATGTTCAAGCATTTATGAAGCTACGTAATAAAGAAAGTGAGCAGCTAGGTAACAGGCTGATGGTACAAAGAGAAAAGAAAGTCACTTCGTAGTAGAGCTGGTTGTCTGAATGCGGAAGAAAATAAGGGGCAACATAAGATGGATGCAGAAGGTGATCAACATCTGTGAAAATGGAACACTGAGGAAAGAGTTGTGCATGACCAGGATTTTCTAAGATGGATTTTGTTGGAAGTGGGTTATGGCAAGCCTGGATTTGGTTTCTCCCTCCAAAGTCGTCTTGGAATGCTGCTTTTGATTGTGAACAGCTTGTGAGTTCCTTTGCCTGTCTGTGATCTGTATTCTTGTTTGAAATCTCTTTAGTTTGGTCCAGTGAATAAGTTGTTTGGTCAATTCTAACAGTTCTTTTGATCTCCAGCTAACTTTGAGCTGCTTTCGAAGGCCCTTGAGCCATCTCAGAGAGAAATGTTTGATTAGTATGTTAAATTACATGGAATTCCTAAAAATCTAGTATGTCCTGGTAAAATTTTATCAGTCGTAATTCTAGTTATTTTTAAATGTTGTATGTAACGGCAATAATGGTTTCTTTTGTCATTTACGTTGTGATCAAATGCTTAACCGTGACCTTTTCAGTCTTTATGTGATTTAGAGATAGTTACTGTTGTGCTCTAACACTTTGCAAAAGTGCTCCATCGTCAAGAAGATCTACGTGAAGGACATTTTGCCAAGCACAGGTCTCTGGTAAATTTCATATCATAATGCCAAACTGGGTAAGAAATGAAACATCTTAATGGAGAATTGGATGGTTTCATAAAAAGTTAACAGAAGGATTGGTTACTGAGTGAACTGGTGAATATGGTTATAATGTTTTTGTTTTTTTGTTACTGGCTTTGATCTGTGTTTTCCAGACACAGGGAAGTCCTTCCACTCAAGCTACTTAGGACTTGGAGCAATTGGTAAATGACACCTCTGTATGGAAGTGTGAATTTATGAAAGTTACTGTATTGGCTTCATTTTGCCCTGATGTTTAAGAGGAAAGGAAAATTACCTAGTGAAGTTATCAGAATGTAACTACTCATGATGTATCACTGTTTGCTTTAGGTCTACGGCTAAAAGCACACGTGCAACGCTTGTGTGGCAATTGGGTATGAATAACAAAGTGTATGGCCTATATAAAGCGTTTTCTCATTAACATTCCTCTGAGCATGTTCACGATACCTGATCAGTGTTCCCCCAATGTGGATTAACAAGGCAAATATAAAGGAGGCCTAGCACTGAGGGACATGATCTACACGTGGGCCAAACAGCTGAATCATTCTGGCACTGAGGGATTGACATTTTGATCATCAATGCTTTCTATTGAAAGACTTGTAATCAAAAGGGAAAAAAACTCTTCACATATTGAGGTGTGAGGAAGTCACTCTGGCTTATACATGGTTTAACTTAAATTTTACTGACCAAAGTGGCCTGTTTTGTGGCCTTTTGGATATGAATTGTACATCTGCTTTGGCATTGAGGAGGGGAATGCATTTGACAGTCAAAGAGGAGTAACTATGGTTCAGACATACAAGATAAACCTAAGTGTCTGTTGTAGATGCATTCCTGTATTTATTTTGTTTTCTTTTTTTTTACATCTTTATTGGAGTATAATTGTTTTACAATGGTGTGTTAGTTTCTGCTTTAGAAGAGAGTGAATCAGTTATACATATACATATGTTCCCATATCTCTTCCCTCTTGCGTCTCCCTCCCTCCCACCCTGCCTATCCCACCCCTCTAGGTGGTCACAAAGCACCGAGCTGATCTCCCTGTGTTATGCGGCTGCTTCCCACTAGCTATCTGTTTTACGCTTGGTAGTGTATATATGTCCATGTCACTCTCTCACTTTGTCACAGCTTAGCCTTCCCCCTCCCCATATCCTCAAGTCCATCCTCTAGTAGGTCTCTGTCTTTATTCCTCTCTTACCCCTAGGCTCTTCATGACGTTTTCTTTTTCCTATGTTCCATATATATATGTCAACATACGGTATCTGTGTTTCTCCTTCTGACTTACTTCACTCTGTATGACAGACTCTAGGTCCATCCACCTCATTACAAATCACTCAATTTCATTTCTTTTTATGGCTGAGTAATATTCCATTGTATATATGTGCCACATCACCTTTATGCATATATCTGATAATGGACACTTAGGTTGTTTCCATATCCTGGCTATTGTAATTAGAGCTGCAATGAACATTTTGGTACATGACTCTTTTTGAATTATGGTTTTCTCAGGGTATATGCCCAGTAGTGGGATTGCTGGGTCATATGGTAGTCCTATTTGTAGTTTTTTAAAGAACCTCCATACTGTTCTCCATAGTGGCTGTACCAATTCCCATTCCCACCAGCAGTGCAAGAGTGTTCCCTTTTCTCCATACCCTCTCCAGCGTTTATTGTTTCTACAGCTTTTGGTGATGGCCATTCTGAGTGGTGTGAGATGATGTCTCATTCAAGCTTTGATTTGCATTTCTCTAATGATTAATGACATTGAGCATTCTTTCGTGTGTTTGTTGGCAGTCTGTATATCTTCTTTGGAGAAACGTCTGTTTAGGTCTTCTGCCCATTTTTGGATTGGGTTGTTTGGTTTTTGTGTTATTGAGCTGCATGAGCTGCTTGTAAATTTTGGAGATTAATCCTTTGTCAGTTGCTTCATTTGCAAATATTTTCTCCCATTCTGAGGGTTGTCTTTTCGTCTTGTTTATGGTTTCCTTTGCTGTGCAAAAGCTTTGCAGTTTCATTAGATCCCATTTGTTTATGTTTGTTATGCTCTAGTTCTGTGAAAAATGCCAGTGGTAGTTTGATAGGGATTGCATTGAATATGTAGATTGATTTGGGTAGTAGAATCATTTTCCCCATGTTGATTCTTCCAATCCAAGAACATGGTATACCTCTCCATCTCTTTGTATCATCCTTAATTTCTTTCATCAGTGTCTTATAATTTTCTTCATACAGGTCTTTTGTCTCCTTAGGTAGGTTTATTCCTAGATGTTTGATTCTTGTTGCAATGGTAAATGGGAGCGTTTTCTTGATTTCACTTTCAGATGTTTTCATCATTAGTGAATAGGAATGGCAGAGATTTCTGTGCATTAATTTTGTATCCTGCTACTTTACCAAATTCATTGATTAGCCATAGTGGTTTTCTGGTAGCCTCTTTAGGATTCTCTATGTATAGTATCATGTCATCTGCAAACAGTGACAGCTTTACTTCTTCTTGTCCGATTTGGATTCCTTTTATTTCCTTTTCTTCTTTGATTGCTGTGGCTAAAACTTCCAAAACTAGGTGGAATAAGAGTGGTGAGAGTGGGCAACCTTGTCTTGTTCCTGATCTTAGTGGAAATGCTTTCAGTTTTTCACCATGGAGAACGATGTTGGCTGTGGGTTTGTCATATATGGCCTTTATTTTGTTGAGGAAAGTTCCCTCTATGGCTACTTTCTGGAGGGTTTTTATCATAAATGGGCGTTGTATTTTGTCGAAAGCTTTCTCTGCATCTACTGAGATGACCATGTGGTTTTTCTCCTTCAGTTTGTTATTGCGGTGTATCACGTTGATTGATTCGCGTATATTGAAGAATCCTTGCATTCCTGGAGTAAACCCCACTTGATCATGGTGTATGATCCTTTGAATGTGCTGTTGGATTCTGTTTTCTAGTATTTTGTTGAGGAGTTTTGCATCTCTGTTCATCAGTGATATTGGCCTGTAGTTTTCTTTCTTTGTGACATCCTTGTCTGGTTTTGGTATCAGGGTGATGGTGGCCTCGTAGAATGAGTTTGGGAGTGTTCCTCCCTCTGCTATATTTTGGAAGAGTTTGAGAAGGATAGGTGTTAGCTCTTTTCTAAATGTTTGATGGAATTGGCCTGTGAAGCCATCTGGTTACGGGCATTTGTTTGTTGGAAGATGTTTAATCACAGTTTCAATTTCAGTGCTTGTGATTGGTCTGTTCATATTTTCTATTTCTTCGTGATTCAGTCTTGGCAGGTTGTGCATTTCTAAGAATTTGTCCATTTCTTCCAGGTTGTCCATTTTATTGGCATAGAGTTGCTTGTAGTAATCTCTCATGATCTTTTGTATTTCTGCAGTGTCAGTTGTTACTTCTCCTTTTTCATTTCTATTTCTATTGATTTGAGTCTTCTCCCTTTTTTTCTTGATGAGTCTGGCTAATGGGTTATCAATTTTGTTTATCTTCTCAAGGAACCAGCTTTTAGTTTTATTGACCTTTGCTATCGTTTCCTTCATTTCTTTTTCATTTATTTCTGATCTGATCTTTATGATTTCTTTCCTTCTGCTAACTTTGCGGGTTTTTTGTTCTTCTTTCTCTAATTTCTTTAGGTGCAAGGTTAGGTTGTTTTCTCGAGATGTTTCCTGTTTCTTAAGGTAGGATTGTATTGCTGTAAACTTCCCTCTTAGAACTGCTTTTGCTGCATCCCATAGGTTTTGGGTCGTCGTGTCTCCATTGTCATTTGTTTCTAGGTATATTTTTGATTTCCTCTTTGATTTCTTCAGTGATCATTTCGTTATTAAGTCGTGTATGGTTTCGCCTCCATGTGTTTGTATGTTTTACAGATCTTTTCCTGTAATTGCTGTCTAGTCTCATAGCGTTGTGGTCGGAAAAGATACTTGATACAACTTCAATTTTCTTAAATTTACCGAGGCTTGATTTGTGACCCAAGATATGATCTATCCTGGAGAATGTTCCATGGGCACTTGAGAAAAATGTGTATTCTGTCGTTTGGGGATGGAATGTCCTATAAATATCAATTAAGCGCATCTTGTTTAATGTATCATTTAAAGCTTGTGTTTCCTTATTTATTTTCATTTTGCATGATGTGTCCATTGGTGAAAGTGGGGTGTTAAAGTCCCCTACTATGAATGTGTTACTGTCACTTTCCCCTTTTATGGCTGTTAGTATTTGCATTATGTATTGAGGTGCTCCTATGTTGGGTGCATAAATATTTACAATTGTTATATCTTCCTCTTGGATTGATCCGTTGATCATTATGTAGTTTCCTTCTTTGTCTCTTCTACTAGTGTTTATTTTAACGTCTATTTTGTCTGATATGAGAATTGCTACTCCAGCTTTCTTTTGGTTTCCATTTGCATGGAATATCTTTTTCCATCCCCTCACTTTCAGTCTGTTTGTGTCTCTAGGTCTGAAGTGGGTCTCTTGCAGACAGCATATATATATGGGTCTTGCTTTTGTATCCATTCAGCCAGTCTGTGTCTTTTGGTGGGAGCATTTAATCCATTTTCATTTAAGGTAATTATCGATATGTATGTTCCTATTCCCATCTTGTTAATTGTTTTGGGTGTGTTATTATAGGTCTTTTCCTTCTCTTGTGTTTCTTGCTTAGAGAAGATCCATTAGCATGTGTTGTAATGCTGGTTTGATGGTGCTGAACTCTCTCGGCTTTTGCTTGCCTGTAAAGGTTTCAATTTCTCCATCAAATCTGAATGAGATCCTTGCTGAGTAGGGTAATCTTGCTTGTAGTTTTTTCTCCTTCATCACTTTAAACATGTCCTGCCAGTCCCTTCTGGCTTGCAGAGTTTCTTCTGAAAGATCAGCTGTTAACCTTATGGGGCTTCCCTTGTGTGTTATTTGTTGTTTTTCCCTGGCTGCTTTTAATATGTGCAGCCTGCCATGCTTTAGAGGTAAAGGGAAACTCAACTTGAGTACTTGCCTCGAGGTAAGGCCCTGAGTAGACAGGCACAAAGGGAGGCATGTGGCTGTTTCCACGAGGTCTTCATCGGGGTTCTGCCGTATTTTAAAGGAAGTACCCTTTTCAGGACCCCTAGGCCCCTCCGCTGTGCATCAATTCCCTGCTGGATCACTGAGTACCTCCAGACCCCTGTGGGCCTGCTGAGCAACATCGAGGCCGCTAGGTTGGTCCCTCGGAGGCTCTCTGTGTATGCCGAGTGATGGGCAACACAGTGCACGTTTCTTCCGGAGAGCTAAATTTCCAGAGCCCTCGAACAGCCTCAGGACCACATTTCTGGCCAGTAGGACGTGCCATGGAAGTCTTCGTCATGGCCCTGGTCTGAGCTGCCATGGGAAAACATTCTGCTTACAATTCTTCGAGGACCTCGTTCGTGAAGTCACCCTGCTGGAGGAGAGATTCAGCATCCTACCGTGCTGTGTCGCTAACGGGACACTCAGCATGAGCACTTGCCTCAAGGTAAGGCCCTGAATTCCCGTGCAGAAGTGGAGGAATGCAGAAGCTTCCATGAGGCCGTAGCCGCTGCTCTGCCTTATTTTAACGAGAGTACGCTTTTCAGGACACCTAGGAGCCTCATGAGGGCACCCTCTTCCCTGCAAGAACACTGAATACCGGCATGCTCCCCTGGGCCTGCTAAGCAACATCCAGGCCTGTAGCCCTTTGGAGTCACTCTGTGTATGCCGAGTGTAGGGCAACACACTGCACTCTTTCTTGGGAGAGCTTGATATCCCCAGCACTCCCACAGGTTCATGAATACTGCTCTGGCAAGTTCCAACATGCCATGGGAGTCGGAATTACCGCCCTAGTCTGAGCGGAACTGAGAAAAGCCCTCGGCTTCGCATTTCATCTATGACCTTCTACGTGAAGTCACCCTGCCTCTAGGAGAAAGTCAGCTTGCGTTGTGACTGCCACTAAAGCCCGGTTCTTCGTGTAACACTGCAGGCTTTTGAAGAGCCACAGGCCTGGAGGCCTAGCTAGGGCGTACCTTGGTTGAGGCAGTTCGCCAGTTGCAGAACACACTGCTTCGAGAAGTTGATTCAGGGAAGGAACCACTGTGTAATCTGTGTCTCTCTTGACTTGTTAGAGACCACAGGGCTGGGTGCTGCATGTGCCCATGGAAATGGGGACCTGATGGAACTAGCCTTTTTTCCCATTTTGAAAGCTCCATTCATGCTGCCTTGAATCTACCTGAAATTCACTGCTGTTGACAGGCCTCTAGCCACTGTAGGCATGCTCTGGGAAGAAAATGAGATTTCGTAGCTAAACTGGTTACTTCCATGGCCGTGGTGGAGCTCATACTGCCATGCTCTAGAGCTGACGGGAAATTCAAGGTGACTATTTGCCTTGAGGTAAGGCCCTGAGAAGCCTTGCAGAAAGGGAGGCATGCGGCTGTTTCCATGAGTTCTTACTCGCTGTTCTGCTTTATTTTAAAGGAAGTACCCTTTTCAGGACTCCTAGGCCCCTCCGTTGTGCATCATTTTCCCTCCAGGGTCACTGAGTACCGCCAGACCCCTGTGGGCCTCCTGAGCAACGTCGAGGCCGATAGGTTCCTCGGAGGCCCTCTGTGTATGCCAAGTGATGGGCAACACACTGCATGTTATTTCAGGAGAGCTACATTTCCAGAGCCCTCGTACAGCCTCAGCGCCACATTTCTAGCCAGTCCAACGTGCCCTAGAAGTCTTCGTCATGGCCCTTGTCTGAGCTGCCATGAGAAAACACTCTGCTTAAAGTTCTTCGAGGACCTCGTACCTGAAGTCACTGTACTCAAGGAGAAAGTCAGCATCCTACCATGCTGTGTCGCTCACGGGACACTCAGCGTGAGCACTTGCCTCGAGGTAAGGCCCCGAATTGCCGTGCAGAAGCGGAGCTGTGCAGCAGTTTCCATGAGGCCGTAGTCGCTGCTCTGCATTTTTTTAAAGGCAGTACACTTTGAAGGACCCCTGAGAGCCTCGCGTGGGCACCGTATTCCCTGCAAGAACAATGAGTACCCACAGGTCCCCCCGGGCCTGCTAAGCAACATCCAGGCCCATATCCCTTCGGAGTCTCCCTTTATATCCCGAGTGTACGGCAACACACTGCAGTCTTTTTTGGGAGAGCTTGACTTCCCCAGCACTCACACATGTTCACAAGCTCCGTTTTAGCACATACAACATGCCGTGGAAGTCGGACTCATTGCCCTAGTCTCAGCTGCACTGAGAAAATCCCTCGGGTTCGCATTCCATCTAGGACCTCCTGCCTGAATTCACCCTGCCTCCAGGAGAAAGTCAGCTTGCGTTTCGACTGCCACTAAAGCCCAGTTCTTTGTGTAACACTGCAGGCTTTTGAAGAGCCACAGGCCCGGAGGCCCAGCTAGGGTGTAGCTTGGTTGAGGCAGTTCGCTAGATGCAGAACACTGTCCTTCGAAGAGTTGATTCAGGGAAGGGACCAGTGCGTAATCTGTGTCTCTTTTGACTTGTTAGAAACCACAGGGATGTATGCTGCGTGTGCCCATGACAGTGGGGGCCTGAGGGAACTAGCCTTGCTTTTCCATTTAGAAAACTCCATTCGTGCTGCCTTGAAGCGACCTGAAATCACTGCTGTTGACAGGCCTCTAGCCACTGTAGGCCTGGTTATGGGAGGAAAATGAATTTCCTGTATGTAAATCAGGTGCTTCCATGGCCGGGGTGGAACTCAGTCTGCCATGCTCTAGAGCTAAAGGGAAAGTCAACGTGAGTACTTGCCTCGAGGACAAGCCCTGAGTATCCGTACACAAAGGGAGGCATGCAGCTGTTTGCATGAGGTGTTGGTCGCTGTTCTGCTGTATTTTAAGGGAAGTGCCCTTTTCAGATCTCCTAGGCCCCTCGGGTGTGCATCATTTCCCTCCCGGATCACTGAGTACCTCCAGACCCCTGTGGGCCTGCTGAGCAACATCGAGGCCCATAGTTCGGTCCCTCGGAGGCCCTCTGTGTTTGCCGAGTGATGGGCAACACACTGCATATTCGTTAAGGAGAGCTACGTTTCCAGAGCCCTCAAACTCTGTGAATGCCGAGTGTAGTGCAACGCACTGCAATCCTTCATGGGACAGCTTGAAATCCCCAGCTCTCCCAGAGTTTCACGAACACCCTTTTAGCATGTGCAACATGCCGGGGAAGTCTGAATCATTGCCCTAGTCGGAGCTGCACTGAGAAAAACTCTTGGCTTTGCATTCCATCTTGGACCTCCTGCCTGAAGTCACCCTGCCTCCAGGAGAAAGTCGACCTACATTCCTACTGCCACTAAAGCCCAGTTCTTCATGTAAAACTGCATGCTTTTGAAGAGCCACAGGCCCGGAGGCCTAGCTAGGGCATACCTTGGTTGAGGCATTTTGCTAGTTGCAGAACACCGTGCTTCAAGGAGTTAATTCAGGGAAGGAAACAGTGGGTAACCTGTGTCTCTTTTGACTTGTTAAGAACCACAGGGATGTATGCTGCATGTGCCCATGGAAATGGCAGCCTGATGGAACTAGCCTTGCTTTCACATTTT
>NW_020175405.1:0-9570 GCF_003031525.2 Neophocaena asiaeorientalis asiaeorientalis
TAGAGGAAATGCTTTCAGCTTTTCACCGTTGAGTATGATATTGGCTGTAAGTTTTTCATATATGGCCTTTATTATGTAGAGGTATGTTCCCTCTATACCCACTTTGTTGAGATATTTTTTATCATAAATTGATTTGAATTTTTCAAAAGTTTTTCTGCATCTATTGAGATAATCATGTGAATTTTATTCTCCAATATATCACTGTGGTGTATCACATTGATTGATTCATAGGTATTGAATTATTCTTGAATCCCTGGGATAAATTCCACTTGATCATTGTATATGATACTTTTTTGGTTTTTTTACTGAGTATCTACTATGTGCCATTGCTTCACACAGACATTATCTCATTTATTTATCACCAAGCAATATCTATGGGCTAGATATTACTATTTTCCAGCTGATAAAACCGAGACATAAAGAGGTTATATGATTTTCCCAAAGTCACACAGCTATTATATATGATACTTTTAATGTATTGTTGAATTCAGTTTGCTAATATTTTGTTGAGGATTTTTGCATCTGTATTCAGCAGTGATAT
Organism: Neophocaena asiaeorientalis asiaeorientalis; assembly: GCF_003031525.2. Classification (NCBI taxonomy): domain Eukaryota; kingdom Metazoa; phylum Chordata; class Mammalia; order Artiodactyla; family Phocoenidae; genus Neophocaena; species Neophocaena asiaeorientalis. The sequence goes on from NW_020175405.1 coordinate 542, forward strand.
TGGCCTGTAATTTTCTTTTTATGTGGTGTCTTTGTTTGGTTTAAGTATCAGAATGATATTGGCTTCATAGAATGAGTTTGGAAGCATTCTATCCTCTTCTCTTTCATTTTGGAGTAGTTTGAGAATGATCAAAGATAACCTTTCTCTAACTGTTTGGCAGAATTCACCTGTGAAGCTGTCTGGCCCTGAACTTTTGTTTGTTGGGGGTTTTTAAATTACTGATTCAATTTCATCACTGGTAATTGGTCTGTACATATTTTCTATTTCTTCCTGATTCATTCTTGGGATACTGTATGTTTCTGGGAATTTATTTCTTCTAAGTTGTCCATATTATTGGTGCATAGTTGTTTGTAGTAATCTCTTATAAGCCTTTGTGTTTCAGTGGTATCAGTTGTAACTTCTTTCATTTCTGATTTTATATATTTGAGACCTCTCTCTTTTTTTCTTGATGAATCTGGATAAAGTTTTATCAATTTTGTTTATCTTTTCAAAGAACCACCTCTTAGTTTCATTAATCTTTCATGTTTTTATTTTTTGGTCTTTATTTCATTAATTTCTTCTCTGATCTTTATGATTTCTTTCCTTCTATCAACTTCGGGTTTTGTTCTTCTTTTTCTAGTTCTTTTAGATGTAAGGTTAGATTGTTTGAGATTTTTCTCATGTTCTAGGGAAGGATTGTACCTCTATAAATTTCCCTCTTAGAGCTGCTTTTGCTGTGTCCCATAGGTTTTGGGTCATTGTGTTTTCATTCTCACTTGCCTTTAGGTATTTTTTTGATTTCCTCTTTGATTTCTTCAGTGATCCATTAGTTGTTTAGTAGCATATTCTTTAGCCTTCCCATGTTTGTGTTTTTTGCAGTTTTTTCTCATAATGTTGTGATTGGAAAGGTATTTGATATGATTTCAATCTTATTAAATTTATTGACAATTGTTTTGTGGCCTAGCATGTGATCTATCCTGGAGAACGTTCCACATGCACTTGAAAAGAATGTGTATTCAGCTACTTTTGGATGGAATGTACTCTATGTATCTATTAACTCCATCTGGTTTAATGTGTCATTTAAGGTCAGTGTTTTCGTATTGATCTTCTGTCTGGATGATCTATCTTTGATGTAAATGGGGTGTTAAAGTCCCCTACTGTTATTGTGTTACTGTCAATTTCTCCCTTTATGTCTGTTATTATTTGCTTTATATATTTAAGTTTTCCTACAATTGTTTTATCTTCTTTTTGGATGGATCTCTTCATCATTATGCACTGTCCTTCCTTGTCTCTTGTTACAGTCCTTGTTTTAAAGTCTATTTAGTCTAAGTATTGCTACCTGGCTTTCTTTTGATTTCCATTTCAATGGAATACCTTTTCCATCTCCTCACTTTCAGTCTGTATGTGTCCCTAGATCTGAAGTGGGTCTCTTGTAAAGTTTTTGTATCCATTCAGCCACCATATATCTTTCAATTGGAGCATTTAGTCTATTTATATTTTAAGTAATTATTAATAAATATGTATTTATTACCATTTGTTCATTGTTTGCTGGTTGCTTTTGTAGTTCTTTTTCTCTCCTTTCTTCTTTTGCTCTCTTCCCTTGTGACTTGATGGCTATCTTTATGTTATTTTGGGTTCCTTTCTCCTTTTTTTGTGTGTGTATATATTATTTTTGGTTTGTGATTACAATGAGTTGTGTATATCTGTGTCCATATATTTATATTTTTTTCTCACAGGTGGGCATTTTATTTTCCCACTTTTTGCTGCTCAACTTCTGTGCATCTTCCTATGTTTGTGGACTACCCCACCTTTGAGGTGGAAATCTCCTCTCCTATACAGATTTTTTTAAATTGAAGTATAATTGCTTTACAATGTTGTGTTATTTTCTGCTGTACACTGAGGTGAATCAGCTATATGTATAGCCCTCCCTCTTGGACTCCTTCCCACCCACCCCCCATCCAACCCATCTAGGTCATCACAGAGCACTGAGCTGACCTCCTCATGCTATAACAACAGGGAAAGGTAGCAGGTTCCCACTAGCTAGCTATTTTACACATAGTAGTGTATATATGTCAGTCCTAATCTCCCAATTCATCCCACCCTCCCCTTCCCCACCATGTCCACCTGCCCATTCTCTACATCTGCATCTCTATTGCTGCCCTACAAAGAGGTTCATCTGTACCATTTTTTTAGATTCCACATATATGTGTTAATATACAATATTTGTTTTTCTCTTTCTGACTTACTTCACTCTGTATGACAGGCTCTAGGCCCACCCACATCTCTATAAATGACCCAATTTCATTCTTTTTATGGCTGAGTAATATTCCATTTACATTTAGTCCATTTACATTTAAAGTAATTATTTTTAAAATTTTTAAAAATTTTATTTTTTGGCTGAGTCAGGTCTTAGTTGCAGCATGTGGGATCTTTGTTGAGGCATGTGGGCTTCTCTCTAGTTGTGGCGTGAGAGTTTTCTCTTTTCTAGCTGTGATGCATGGGCTCCAGAGTGCATGGGCTCTGTAGTTTGTGGCACGCAGGCTCTCTAGTTGAGGTGCATGAGCTCAGTAGTTTTGGCATGCATGCTCAGTTGCCCCATGGCATGTGGGATCTTAGTTCCCCGACCAGGGATTGAACCCGAGTCCCCTGCATTGTAAGGCAGATTGTTTACCACTGGACCACCAGGGAAGTCCCTAAAGTAATTATTGATAAATATGTATTTATTACCATTTGTTCACTGTTTTCTGGTAGTTTTTGAAGTTCTTTTTTTCCTTTCTTCTTTTGTCCTCCTCCTTTGTGATTTGATGGCTATCTTTATGTTTTTTTGGGTTTCTTTCTCCTTTTTTGTGTGTGTATCTATTATAGGTTTTTGGTTTGTGATTACCATGAGGTAGGTGTGTGTGTCTACATATATATTTTTTTAATTTGAAGATCTCTTATGTTTGAAAGCATTCTAACAAGCCTGCATTTGTACTTCTGTCACCATGTTTCATGGTTTTGATATATTTTAAATCTTTTTGTTTTTTGAATCCCTTAACTCCTTATTGTGAATTTAGATATTTTACTACTTTTGTCTTATATACATGGTTGATCTACTACCTTTATTGTGCATTTATACATGGTTGATCTACTAGCTTTACTGTGTGTTTGGATTTTTCCTTTCATAATTTTTATATTTCTGGTTGTGGTCTTTTCTTTTCCACTTAGAGAAGTCCCTCTAACATTTCTTGTAAAGTTGGTTTAGTGGTGCTGAGCTCTTTTACCTTTTCTTGTCTGTAACCTCTATACCTACTTCAAATCTGAATGATATCCTTGCCAGGTAGAGTAATTTTGGTTGTAGGTTTTTTTCCATTTATTACTTTGAATATATTCTGCCACACCCTTCTGGCCTGCAAAGTTTCTGCTAAAAAGTCAGCTGATAGTCTTATGGGAGTTCCCTTGCATGTAACTAGTAGGTTTTCCCTTGCTGTTTTTAAGATTCTCTTTTATCCTTAATTTTTTCTATTTTAGTTATAATGTGTCTTGTTGTGGACCTCTTGGGGTTTATCTTGTTTTGGACTCTCTATGCTTCTTGGACCTGGATGACTGTTTCCTCCCCCAGGTTAGGGAAGTTTTCAAATATTACTTCCTTAAATAAATTCTCTGCCAGTTTCTTTCTTTTTTCTCCTTCTGGGACCCCCTATAATGCAAATGTTAGTATGCTTCATGTTGTCCTAGAAGTCTCCTAAGCTATCCTCATTTTTTAAATTCTTTTTTCTTTTCTCTGTTCAGCTTGGGTGATTTCCACTATGCTGTCTTCCTTAAATGTTTGATAGAATTAACCAGTGAACAAATCTGGGCCTGGTGTTTTCTACTTTGAAAGGTGAATTATTCATTAAATTTCTTTAATAGCTATCGATCTATTCATATTGTCTATTTCTCCTTATGTGAGGTTTGGTAGGTTGTGTCTTTCAAGGAATCAATCCATTTTGTTTAGGTTATCAAATTTGTGAGCATAGCATTATTCATAATATTTGTTCATTATCATTTTAGTGTCCACGGAATCAGTAGTGATGACCTGTCTTTCATTTCTGATATTAGTATTTTGTGTTCTCTGTCTCTCTCATTGCTGCTACCCAGTATCACAGGACAGAGTGAGTATCATACAGTGTATCACTAGCCTGGGGAAAGATCAAAATTCAAAATTAGTAGTATGGTTTCTACTGAATATGTACCACTTTTGCACCATCATAAAGATGAAAAATTGTAAGTCAAATCATCATAAGTCAGGGACCGTGTGTGTGTGTGTGTGTGTGTGTGTGTGTGTGTAACTATTAGCCAGGAGAAAATTATGCAAAACTAATGTTGTCTTTCAGGCTGAACAATTTAGGGTAACATCTGTTTTCTCATCTAACTTAGTATAATCAGGAGACAGGCTGGGGACCAATAATTTTTTTCTCTACTTTCCATTTGGTGTGGGGCACTAAAATTTAGAAGACCAATTATATACAATTCTTACAAAATTTAAACATGGATTTTTGATTTAATAAAAGCTAGCTAGGAAAGGTCATCTATTGTTTAACTCAGATTCACCAGTCACATTTTTTTCTCTGAATTTACCTGGAAGATATTTAATATGAAAATCATATATTTGAGGGATTTTATAAAAACTTCTGTTTTATGACTAACAAATCACCTGACTTTTACACTTTTACATTACATAGAAAGGAAACATAGTTTGGTATCATTTTCCCAGTTATAATGTAAGCTGTTTTACTTATTGAGTGTCTATAAGAAAATAAAATCCTAAGATACTTTCTGATTTAAAATTAACTATTTGAGGTTTATTCACTTCATCTATTTCATAAATAATCAATATTCAACAACTGTTTAACATTATAGAGTGAGAAGTTGTGAACTGATATATACAGAATGTTGAAGACTAATTTTTTTTTATAGGCAGAACTTCTAGATGCTGCTGCTGGCATTAATGTACGATTCAGATTAGGTGGTGTAAGTATGGATAGATTCTTATTTAGTACTTTTAAAGCACATTTACATGAAATTTAAAAGATGTAATTTAAAAAAACATAAACCATTTTTCTAATTAAATTGAAACGGTCCTTTGAACTTTTCCAACTATAGGTTAAATTTCCACCTGAACTATACTATAAAATTTTCACTCACAGACATATTGAAGATCTGTGTGCTAATAGCCCTAGAGATTACACAAAACTTCCAGCAAAACATACATCTCATATTAAAAGTGATAATCTTCAGGAAGAGGATTATAGTGGCTGGTATCGTCGTACAGAGAACAATGGCTGGAGGCCTGTTTCTGATAAAGTAAGAAAAGATAAACATTAATAATTTTGAATATTATGTGCTTACAAACCTATCTGTCTTTCTGAAAATTAATTTTTAGATTATTTTTAAAAATAATGAATCCTACTAATTTAACTGATAAAATTTACTTAACTATTCTGTGGTTACTAATATACTTCAAGATACAGCAATATATCTTTTTTTTTTTAATTTACTTCTACTTTTAATAGTCATCTTTGAATCTAGGCTATCTTTAGATACTCTGTGGCATTCAGCTATTACCCATCTTTATAACAAAGCAAATCTGAAGATGTTGTTGATTCTATATTAATCCTTGAACAAGAGGTGAGGGTTCTTGAGAATAATATGCCATTTTCTCTATAGAGCTTGTAACAGCAGACACTAGTGGGAGATCATTTGGGTTTTCATGATGTTGGAAAATTTAACATGTGCTCATATGAACAGAATGATTTTAAATATATATAGTTCCTAATGCATATATGTGATTCTAGGACTTTTCTATAGACACCCATGTTTAATCTTTTTGTGGAAATAATTTCTATCTAAGGATATTTGTAAGCTTATATTTTTAAAGTTAACATTATCTGGTTCTATAGCTCTGGATATTTGTTTATATAGCCACAAGTATCTTCATTCAAATCCTCAATCTCTGATATACAGATTGTAGAATGTAGTATACTGAATATACTAAGTATGAAAAGTGAAAATGATCAAAGTGTGAATTCATTCATTCATTCAACAAACTTTATTGCATACCAACCAGATGTCAGGCATTGTACTAGATGCTTGGGAAGCAATAGTACATAAGAATAGTCCTTCCCCTCAAGTAGTTTGCTTTTAATTAAGGAGAAAGTCAAGTAAACAGGATATTTCAGTACAGTGCAGTGAATATGTGATTTAATAGAGGCAAGTTCAGAGTGCTGTGGGGGGTAACAAACTTTCCTCTTTGTTATTTAATGTGTATGTGGTGAGGGAGGAAGAATGAATTGGAAATAGGAAAACAGGCAATCAGTATAAAGTGTCAAACAGGGGAAACCACAAAGTCTTGGGACACAATGGTGAGATTTCTGTGTTCTTTGAGTGTGCCCATATTCCTTGAGGATTAGAGTCTTCAAAAGTCAATAGCACCTACTGGTCAGATCTGTTCTTATGAGAAACTAAAACACTCTTAGAATATGTCTATTCATTTATTCATTCAACAAATACTTATTAAATAGTACCTCAGTACACTAATTTTCCTATGACATATGCCTCTTAAGGTTCAATGTGCCATTCACTTAATTAGAAATATCTTAAAAGGGTCTATCCTCTCCTCTATTTCTATCTTGGCATATTCCTACTGAACACATAGAAGTTCTTTTCTATAGTCAGATAACCTCATAATCAGTAATCCAATATTTTGTGTATTCATTTTTCATTTCTCAATAGTTTTGGAAGTCTACTGAGAATGTAATGGTGGGAGACAAAAAGGAAAGTGAATTCCATTTCTCTAAATTGAAGAGAAGGCAAGATATAGAAAAGAAAAGAAAAATTAGAAAAATACGATGGATGCAGCAAATGTAAGTTGATGAAATACTTAGACTTACTAAAGAAGTATACAGTCATTTTTTTAGACTGCTATCACTACTAAAGTAACTACATGTTACTTTAAAAATAAGATGAAATATTACAGTATATTTTTTTAAATACATAGAAAGCAAATACGTAATAAATGCCTGCTAGACACTGTTAATTTCTGGGATATAAACGGGAAAAGACAGGTTCTCTTTGACCACAAGGAAATAATCTTTTGGAACATGAGATATGAAAATCAGCATTTACTCTTATATATGAGATAACTTTAATATGACCCACTAGACCCACTCTATACCATTCTCAACCTTTCTTTCTCCCCTAAAGAAACTGACTTGTACAGATTACACTAAAAGTCATTCTGGACTTATCTAACAAATATTAAAAGCAAGTCTCAAAAGAATCAAATTGTTTCCAAGTTTACTTGACAATGTATAAGAACAAAGCCCCCAAATATTTAAAGGAACACAATAAACTCAAGTGGTCAAAATCTATAAAATTTACAATGTCTACCATATAGTAATCGATTACCAGGCACTCAAAGAAGCAGGAAAATATATCCCTGAGAAGAAAAAATAATATCAGCTAACTCACCAAAAATAACTTTTAAAAATAAAAATGGAGAGACACGAGGGGGAAGACGGCGGAAGAGTAAAACACAGAGATCACCTTCCTCCCCAAAGATATATCAGAAATACATCTACACGTGGAACAACTCCTACAGAACACCCACTGAACGCTGGCAGAAGACCTCAGACCTCCCAAAAGGCAAGAAACTCCCCACGTACCTGGGTAGGGCAAATGAAAAAAAAATAAACAGCGACAAAAGAATAGGGATGGGACCCGCACCAGCGGGAGGGAGCTGTGAAGGAGGAAATGTTTCCACACACTAGGAAGCTCCTTCGCAGGCGGAGACTGTGGGTGGCGGAGGGGGGAAGCTTCAAAGCCACAGAGGAGAGAGCAGCAACAAGGTGCGGAGGGCAAAGCAGAGAGATTCCTGCACAGAGGATTGGTGCCAACTGGCACTCACCGCCCGAGAGGCTTGTATGCTCAACCGCTGGGGCGGCTGGGGGCTGGGAGCTGAGGCTCGGGCCTTGGTCGGAGCGCAGGGAGAGGACTGGCTGCGTGAACACAGCCTGAAGGGGTTAGTGCATCACGACTAGCCGGCACGGAGTCCGGGGGAAAGTCTGGACCTGACGAAGAGGCAAGAGACTTTTTCTTCCCTCTTTGTTTCCTGGTGCGTGGGGAGACGGGATTAAGAGCGCTGCTTAAAGGAGTTCCAGAGGCGGGTGCGAACTGCGGCTAACAGTGCGGACCCCAGAGACGGGCATGAGATGCTAAGGCTGCTGCTGCCACCACCAAGAAGCCTGTGTGCGAGCACAGGTCACTATCCACACCCCCCTTCCGGGGAGCCTGTGCAGCCTGCCACTGCCAGGGTCCAGAGATCCAGGCACAACTTCCCCTGAAGAACACATGGTGTGCCTCAGGCTGGTGCAACGTCCTGCTGGCCTCTGCGGCCGCAGGCTCGCCGCGCACTCCATGGGCGTTCCTCCCCGTGGCCTGAGTGAGCCACAGCCCCCGAATCAGCGGCTCCTTTAACCCCATTCTTTCTGAGCGAAGAACAGACGCCCTCCGGTGACCTACACGCAAAGGCGGGGCCAGATCCAGAGCTGAGGCCCGGGTGCTATGCGAAGAGGAGAAAGGGAAATTTTTCCAAGCAGCCTCAGGAGCAGTGGATTAAAGCTCCACAATCAACTTGATGTACCCTGGATAGGTGGAATACCTGAATAGACAGCGAATCATCCCAAATTGAGGAGGTGGACTTTGAGAGCAAGATATATTGTTTTTTCCCCTTTTCCTCTTTTTCTGACTGTGTATGTGTATGCTTCTGTGTGAGATTTTGTCTGTATAGCTTTGCTTTCACCATTTGTCCTAGGGTTCTGTCCGTCCATTTTGTTTTGTTTTGTTTTTACTTAAAAAAACTTTTTTTCTTAATAATTATTTCTTACTTTTTATTTTAATAACTATTTTATTTTATCTTTATTTTATTTTATCCTCCTTCTTTCTTTCTTTCTTCTTTTTCTCCCTTTTATTCTGAGCTGTGTGGATGAAAGGCTCTTGGTGCTGAAACCAGGAGTCAGTGCTGTGCCTCT
>NW_020175405.1:9679-14073 GCF_003031525.2 Neophocaena asiaeorientalis asiaeorientalis
ACAATATTAACAAATTGAAGGAAAAAACTATATGATTATCTCAATAGATGCAGAGAAAGCTTTCAACAAAATTCAACACCCATTTATGATAAAAATCCTGCAGAAAGTAGGCAGAGGGAACTTTCTTCAACATAATAAAGGCCATATATGACAAACCCACAGCCAACATTGTCCTCAATGGTGAAAAACTGAAAGCACTTCCACTAAGACCAGGAACAAGACAAGGTTGCCCACTCTCACCACTATCTCTCTCTCTATATATATATTATTTGCGATACGCAGGCCTCTCACTGTTGTGGCCTCTCCCGCTGTGGAGCACAGGCTCTGGACGTACAGGCTCAGTGTCAATGGTGCACGGGCTCAGCCACTCCACGGCATGTGGGATCTTTCTGGACCCGTGTCCCCTGCATCGGCAGGGGGACTCCCAACAACTGTGCCACAAGGGAAGTCCCTCACCACTCTTATTCAACATAGTTTTGGAAGTTTTAGCCACAATAATCAGAGAAGAAAAGGAAAGGCCAAAGTAATCTTGATAATAAAAAATGGTGCTGGAGGAATCAGGCTCCCTGACTTCAGACTATACTACAAAGCTACAGTAATCAAGACAGTATGGTACTGCCACAAAAACAGAAAGATAGATCAATGGAAGAGGATAGAAAGCCCAGAGATAAACCCACACACGTATGGTCACCTTATCTTTGATAAAGGAGGCAGGAATTTATAGTGGAGAAAGGACAGCCTCTTCAATAAGTGGTGCTGGGAAAACTGGACAGGTACATTTAAGAGTATGAGATTAGAACATTCGCTAACACCATACATAAAAATAAGTTCAAAATGCATTAAAGACCTAAATGTAAGGCCAGAAACTATCAAACTCTTAGAGGAAAACATAAGCAGAACACTCTATGACATAAATCACAGCAAGATCCTTTCTGACCCACCTCCTAGAGTAATGGAACTAAAAGCAAACATAAACAAATGAGACCTAATGAAACTTCAAAGCTTTTGCACAGCAAAGGAAACCATAAACAAGACAAAAAGACAACCTTCAGAATGGGAGAAAATATTTGCAAATGAAGCAATTGACAAAGGATTAATCTCCAAAATTTACAAGCAGCTCATGCAGCTCAATAACAAAAAAACAAACAACCCAATCCAAAAATGGGCAGAACACCTAAATAGACATTTCTCCAAAGAAGATATACAGATTGCCAACAAACACATGAAAGAATGCTCAACATCATTAATCATTAGAGAAATGCAAATCAAAACTACAATGAAATATCATCTCATACCAGTCAGAATGGCCATCAGTAAAAAATCTAGAAACAATAAATGCTGGGGAGAATGTGGAGAAAAGGGTACACTCTTGCACTGCTGATGGGAATATGAATTGGTACAGCCACTATGGAGAACAGTATGGAGGTTCCTTAAAAAACTACAAATAGAACTACCATACGACCCAGCAATCCCACTAGTGAGCATATACCCTGAGAAAATCATAAGTCAAAAAGAGTCATGTACCAAAATGTTCATTGCAGCTCTATTTACAATAGCCAGGACATGGAAACAACCTAAGTGTCCATCACCCAATGAATGGATAAAGAAGACGTGGCACATATATACAATGGAATATTACTCAGCCATAAAAAGAAACGAAATTGAGTTATTTGTAATGAGGTGCATGGACCTAGACTCTGTCATACAGAGTGAAGTAATTCAAAAAGAGAAAGATAAATACCGTATGCTAACACATTTATATGGAATCTAAGGGGGAAAAAAATGTCATGAAGTATCTAGGGGTAAGACCGGAATAAAGACACAGACCTACTAGAGAATGGACTTGAGGATATGGGGAGGGGGAAGGGTAAGCTGTGACAAAGTGAGAGAGTGGCATGGACATATATACACTACCAAACGTAGAATAGATTGCTAGTGGGAAGCAGCCGCATAGCATAGGGAGATCAGCTCAGTGCTTTGTGACCACCTGGAGGGGTGGGATAGGGAGGGTGGGAGGGAGGGAGATGCAAGAGGGAAGAGATATGGGAACATATATATATGTATAACTGATTCACTTTGTTATAAAGCAGAAACTAACACACCATTGTAAAGAAATTGTACTCCAATAAAGATGAAAAAAAAAATGGAAGAAAACATTTCAGACAGACAAAAGCTGAGTTCTATCACCATGAATGGACCAGCAGTATAAAGAACTTTTCTTCCTACTACTTTAATCTCTTTTTTTTTAAATATTTATTTATTTGGCTGCACTGGGTCTTAGTTGCGGCACATGGGCTCCTTAGTTGTGGCATGAATGTGGGATCTAGTTCCCCAACCAGGAATAGAACCCAGTCTCCCTGCATTGGGAGCGCAGCATCTTATCCACTACGCCACCAGGGAAGTCCCTACACTTACTTTTTTTTTTTTTTTTGGTTTAATAAAAAATGAAAATACAACATATTAAATTTGGGGGATGCAGCTAAAGAAGTACTTACAGGAATATTTATAGCATTTTCTATGAGGCAAGTGTTATTGGATATAAACCACTCAAGGCTTATGAGAAAAAAAGATATTACAAGAAAATAACAACCAATATCTCTCATGAACATAGATACATGATAATAAATAACATTATAAACAAATGGAGTTTATCCCAGGAATACAATATTGATTTAACATTTGGAAATCAATCAATGCAATCCACCATATTAACAGACAAAAAAAAACTGGATATGCTCATCTCAAAAGATGCAGAGAAATTACTTACAAAATTACCATTTGTAATGAAAACTCTTGGCAAACTAGAAATAGATAAGAGCCTCCTCAACTTGATGAAGGGCATCTATAAAAAGCCTGCATCCAACATGATACTTAATGGTGAATGGCTGAATGCTTTCTCTCTAAAATCAGGAACAAGGCAAGGATGTCTGCACTCACCACTTCTTTACAACATTGCATTGAAGTCCTAGTCAGTGCAATAAGGGTGGCAGGGCAGAGTGGTGGGGGAGACACTGAGGTTGGAAAGGAAGAACTAAAACAGTCCTTGTTCACAGTTGACATGATCATCTAAGTACAGAATTCGAAGGAATCTACTAAAAAGCTACTGGAACTAATAGGTGAGTTTATCAAGGCTGTGAGGTACAGAAGCCAATTGCATTGCAACAAACAACAAAAACATTTACAGTAGCATCAGAAAATATGAAATACCTAGGCCTAAATTGAGGGGAAAATCTACATGACCTGTACACTGAAAAGTAATAAATATTGCTGATAAAACTTAGAGAAGACTTAATAAACAAATAGCCATAAGATATTAATGGACCAGAAGACTCAATATTGTTAAGATGTCAGTTCTCTCCAAATTGATGTATACAGTCAATGTAATCACAATCAAAATTTCCAGCAGGGTTTTATGTGGAATTTGACAAGTTGATTTGAAAATTTGTATGTAAATACAAAGGAACTAGAATAATCAAAATAATTTTGGAAAAAAATTTGGAGAACTTACATTACCTCATTTTAAGACTTATTATAAAGCCACTGTAATCAAGACCTTGTGGGGGGTCCCTGGTGGAGAAGTGTTTACGAATATGCCTGTCAATGCATGGGACATGGGTTCAACCCCTGGTCCAGGAAGATCCCGTATGCCATGGAGAAACTAAGCCTGTGTGCCACAACTACTGAGACTGCACGCCTAGAGCCCGTGCTCTGTAACAAGAGAAGCCACCACAATGAGAAGCCCGTGCACATGGATACTCAAATGCAGAGAAATGAATCTTGATCCTTATCTCGCATCATATATAAAATTCATTTGGAAAATATCATAGATCTAAATATAAGAATTAACACCATAGTGCATATAACTCAATATCAAAAAAACAAACAACCCAATCAAAAAGTGGGCAGAAGACTTAAATAGACATTTCTCCAAAGAAGACATACAGATGACCAACAGACACATGAAAAGATGCTCAACATCGTGAATTATTAGAGAAATGCAAATCAAAACCACAATGAGGTATCACCTCACACCTTTCAGGATGGCAATCACCAAAAAGTCTACAAATAATAGATGCTGGAGAGGGTGAGGAGAAAAGGAAACCCTCTACACTGTTGGTGGGAATGTAAATTGGTACAGCCACTATGGAAAACAGTATGGAGGTTCCTTAAACTAAAAAGGAGCTACCATATGATCCAGCAATCCCATTCCTGAGCATATATCCAGCAAAGATAGAAACGCTAATTTGAAAAGATACATGTATCCCAATGTTCATAGCACCACTATTTACAATAGCCAGAGTATGGAAACAACCCAAGCCCATCAACAGATGATTGGTTTAAGAAGATGTGTTTATATATATATATATATATATATATATATATATAATGTGTGT
>NW_020175405.1:14121-19117 GCF_003031525.2 Neophocaena asiaeorientalis asiaeorientalis
ATTGTTTTAAAAATATGTGTTTATATATATATATATATATATATATATATATATATATAATGGAATATTAGCCATAAGAAAGAATAAAATAATGCCATTTGCAGTAACATGGATAGACCTAGAGAATATCATACTAAGTGAAATAAGTCAGAGAAAAGACAAATATTACATGATATCCCTTATATGTGGCATCTAAAAATAATACAAATGAAACTATATACAAAACAGAATCAGAATTACAGACATAGAAAACAAACTTATGATTACCAAAGGGGAAAGTGTGGAGAGAGATAATTTAGGAGATGGGATTAACAGATACAAACTCGTATACATTAAATAGATAAGCAACAAGGATTTACTGTATAATATAGGGAACTATATTCAATATCTTATAATAACCTATAATGGAAAATAATGTGAAAAGTATGTATATATCTGAAAAATATCATAAAATAAAAGCACTTTATGAGACCTTAAAAAAATCAGAGTTAACACTATAAAATATTCAAAAGTAAGCAAACAAGAAAATCTTAGTGACTTTGTTTCTGGCAAAGATTTCTTAAATAGGACACAGAACACAAGAAGTATAAAAGAAAAAATTGTTAAATTTCACTTCATCAAAGTTAAAAGCTATTCCTCTCCTGAAAACACTTTTGCAAAAATAAAAATGCAAGTCACAGACAGGAAGAGAACATTTGCAAAATATGTACATGATAAAAGTCTTATATTTAGAATATGTAAAAAAAAACCCTCAAAATTCAATGATAAGAATACAACCTAATTTTAAAATGGGCAAAAGATCTGAACACTCTACCAATGAATATACAGATAGCAAAAAAGCACAAGTGAACTAATGACTATCATCATTAGTCATCAGGAAAGTGCAAAACAAAACTGTAATGAGATACCACTGCATAACCACTAGAATGGCTAAAACAGTCTGTCATACCAATTATTGGCATGGATATGGAGCAAATGCAAACTGGTACACACACTTTGGAAAACAGTTTGACAGGTTTTTTTAAATTTTACAAGTTACACACATCTACTATTAAATCCAGCCATTCTACTCAGATATTTACCCAAGAGAAATAAAAACATGTCTACAGAAAGGTTGTAATGCAAGTTCATAGCTGCTTTATTTCTAATAGCCCCAAACCAGAAACAACCCATCAACCCATCAACCCAAATGTCGATGGATAAACAAATTGTGATATATCTATACAAGGGAATACTACTCAGCAGTACAAAGGAAGGAATTGTTCATACATAACAACATGGATGAAACTCAAAATAATGATGCTGAATGAAAGCAACCAGTCAAGAAAGAGTACATATTATATGATTTCATTTACATAAAATTCTAGAAAATACAAAGAAATCTAGAATGACACAAAGCAGATGAGTAATTGTCTGGAGATGAGGGTGGGGGAAAGGAGGGAGGGAAGGATAACAAAGTAGCACAAGGAACTTTGGGGGGTGATGGATATGTTTGTTTCTTTTATTATAGTGATTGGTTCACAGGTGTATACTTATGTCAAAACTGTTCAAATTGTACAGCTTAAATACAGTCTACTGTATATCACTTATACCTCACTAAGTTGTAAAAAAAAATTTAAGAACATGATCAGACAATCAGAAGATCTCCATGGAGTAATCCTTCATCTCCTGTGGTTGCAGGGTGAGTTGGAGGCAATCCAGGGGCAAGTTGAAAGGGTCACAAAGTCATAGTGCTTGCAGTGCAATCAAAAGACCTAGACAGGTCTTGTGCACTAAGCTAGCTAAGGACATTAGTGGGGCAGAAGTGGAACGCTGAGAACTGGGATGGGGATATTTGGGCAGACATAGACAAAGCTGAGAACCTTGAGCCTTCAAACTCTCCTGCTGATGGAGGAAACCCTCCTCCCTGTTTTGAGGAAACCAGCCCTTCTCTGCATAAAGGCCTTTCAATGACTGCACCTGGCTCAGTTGTCCCACACACTTATGCTGATTCTCCTTAGGATTTCCCCACAACCATTTCCTCAATGCCTCCAGTCCACACTGAGACATATCTCAGGACAGTCCAGACAGAGAGGAACAAGATCTACTCCAGGAGGAGATGACATTTATAAACCAAAAGAGTTTTGAGAATTTACCAATCCGTATTGCCAGGAGCTCAGAAGCATGTGTGAATGTGGATTCTAAGGTGTTCAGAAGTTGATTGGGCTGAATTTATTGATATGGCCACACTCACCTGAGATTAGGGATTTAATGTGCTGGCTTGAGTATCCAGAAATAAATGCTGCTTAAGGACTTCCCTGGAGATCCAGTGGTTAGGACTCTGAGCTTCCACCACAGGGGGCCACGGGTTCTATCCCTGGTCAGGGAACTAAGATCCTGCAAGCAGCACAGTGCAGCCAAAAAAAACCAAACCAAACCAAAACAACAACAGAAATGGTGTTTGGTCTGTTAGTTTGGCTCATCAAAGCCTGAATTCAACCAAAGCTCTACAGTTACAAAATGCCTGAACTTCTCTAGTATACTGTAGAAAAGGATTTCTGAAGGCTTGGGGAATGCATATGTTTGTTCCTATTACGTGCAATATGTTTAGCCACCCACTGGCTATAACCGCAGTGGGACCCAGAGGATATCCTCTTCATCAGGTTATTAAGAAATTAGGGGAGCAGCAGAATTCTTGATGAATTTGTGGTGGTTATAGACTGAAGATGACAGTGGGGAAAATTGTGATGGAATTGGTTCCTTTAGTTCACTGGGAATAATGGAACTTTGAAGTGGTAGAAGTCAGGTGGTGACACAAATTGCAGCTAAGATTCCTCCAGATGTGGTTTCTTTAATGGAGCAAATCAACACTGTCCCTAGCATTTGTTAGGCTGCTTTTGACCTGGCAAATGTGTTCTTTCCCATCCTGATCAGTAAACAAAAAGAGAAGAGTTTGCATTTACATGGAAATAACAGAGTGTACCTTTACATCTTGCTCTCAGAGCTATGTCAGCTTTCTTGCTCTTGTCCCCAGGGGCATGGTATCTCAGTTCCCATAAGACATCATGCCTGTCCTTTACGCTGGTGACCTTATACTGATTGACCATGGTGAGTAGAAAATGACAACTCCCTAGATGACTTAACAGGACAAATACACACTAGAAGGAGGGAGATAAACTTGGCAAAAAGTTAAGGGTCTGCCACATAGATGAAGCTTATAAACATTTTGGGATATCCTTTCTAAAGTGAGAGACAAGATTCTGTACCTTGCACCTTGAAGACACACAACACTCTCTGGATTTGGGAGGTAAAATATACCACATTTGAGCATGCTGCTCCAACCCATTTACTAGGTAATTAATAAGGCTAGCAGGTGCCAGTGGGACATGGTGTAAGAAAAAACATGATAGCAGGTTCACAATGTGGTCAAACTGCCCTAGCACTTGGGCTTTATAGCCCAGCAGTCCCAACAGTATTGGAAATGTCTCTGGCAGACAGTGAAAAGTTGTATGGAGCTTCTAAAGACCCCTAATAGGAAGATCATAGCATACACCTCTAGGGTTTAGGAGGAAGGTAGTGCCTGTCTCTGTCAAAAATTATTTGAAAATTTGTTCCAGGCTTGCTACTGGGTCCTGGTAGAGACCGGAAGCTTGTCAGTAGGATACCGAGTGCTATGTGATTATGAACTGACCTGGATTTTATCTAATCCATTGAACTGTAAAACAGAGTATACAGCATCATTTCAGTATAAAGTAGATGTATATATATGAGAATGGGTCTGAGAAGGTCCAGAAGCCCAAAGGTAAGCTGTATGAGCAGGTGGCCCAGACTTCTTCAACACCTACTTATGCTACATTGACTCCTGTTCATCTCCATACTTCTGGCTTCATGAGGAGTCACTTGTGACATGTTAACAGAGGGAGAGTATATTAGGTCTAATTCACTGAGGATCTGCACAGGATGCTGGCAACATCCAAAACCAGATAGTCACTAGATTACAATCCCTCAATTGGCCCAGAAAATGGTGAAAGGATATTCTCCCAGTGAGCACAACTGGAGGAAGCTCCACTTCATATACAAGGGGGGTTGGGATCTTATTGACTGTGGGCAGTAGCTAAAAGTCTCTCAGCTGATTGGGGACTTGGAAATAAGTTGGAAAACGTGATTAGGTCTGGGGAGAGATATACTCAGAATGGGCACTAAATATATTGGTGTCCTTGTGAATGTCCTCCAAAGGGCTTAGATAAGGCAAAAAGCTGTCAGTAGTCAGATGGATAAGATGATCCATCCCGTGGATGTCAGCATTTTCCGCCACTACTCAGTGATTGCCCAAAGCGGCCAGGGTTACAGGGATGGCAATACCATTCATTATAGAATGCCTTATCCATCATCATTTTATTACATACAACATTATCTACAACCAGGAGACCCATGTACAGCAAAGGAATTGTGGTAATGGGCTCAGAACAACAAAATACACTCATCGTTACCTAGAAACAGCTGGCTTTGACAGAATGGTGGTAAGACTTGCTGAAGCTCAGGTATAGCACCAGCTGGGAGCCATCTAGTAATAAGCCAATGCACATGAATAATAACCTTTTTTATTTCTTCTCTCTTTCCTATGTTTATTTATTCTCAAAACAATCCTCATCCATAACTGAGCTCTGTATTTCTAATTATATGGCCATTTCCATCTCAAACTCAACAGGTCCAAAACTGAATTTCTTATCTTTCGCATCATAAAAGTTGTTTCCTTTCAGTATTCCTCCTGGCCTCAGCTTATCTAGTCATCCAAGCCAGAAATGTAGATGTTGTCCTAGCCTTCTTACCTTTCATAAGCTCTTACGTGTAATCTGTCATTAGGTTCTATTAACTGTGCTTCCAAAGTATCTCCCAAGTCTGACATTTCTCTCACTCCCCACTGTAGCATCTCATCATTCTCAACTCTACTTCACCTGCCAAGTCCTTCTAATTGGTCTCTCTCTCTTTTTTTTTTTTTTTTTTTTTTTTTTTTTTT
>NW_020175405.1:19149-55323 GCF_003031525.2 Neophocaena asiaeorientalis asiaeorientalis
TTTTTGCGATACGCGGGCCTCTCACTGCTGTGGTCTCTCCCGTCGCGGAGCACAGGCTCCGGACGCGCAGGCCCAGCAGCCATGGCCCACGGGCCCAGCCGCTCCGCGGCACATGGGACCCTCCCAGACCGGGGCACGAACCCGTGTCCCCCACATCGGCAGGCGGACTCCCAACCACTGCGCCACCAGGGAAGCCCTAATTGGTCTCTTTGTCTCTAATATCTTCTCCATCTCTCTATAAAGACAGAGGTGATTTTTTTAAAACATAAATTAAATCATTTCCTTACCTGAAACATGTTAGGGAATCCCCATCACCTACATCCCACATGATATTCTTTATCCTTAGGTTGCTCTTTTCTGGCTCCAGCTACATGGCAACAAGATCTTCATCTTTTGATACTTGGCTCAAATATCTCCTTCTGAAGCCTTCCCTGACATACCTAGACATAGTTAAGCACTTCCTTTTGATGTGCCCCATAGATCTTCTATATACTCAATTGTCATGTTTTTGCAATTATCTGTATATTTGTCTGCCTTCTCCACTAGGACTTTTAGTGCCTAAAGAACAGAGATTCTGTTCTATTTCTTAATTAGCACTGGGCCTCAGACACAGTAGATGCTTAATGAATATATGTTGCTTGCTTGCTGAATGAATGAATGCATTAATCCTTATGGCTGAGTGTCGTTTCCTTTTTGTAAGGTTGCAGGGGATGAATGAGAAATTTTACTTTGTGTTCTTTGGTAATTGATGGCATTTAAACCCTTCCATTTGACTGTTGCTGAGAATCAACGGTTAACAAAATCAACAAAACCTTGATTTTTTTAACCTCTGTCTTACTAAAAGAATTCTGATTTTCACATCTATTCCTTTCCTGTGTACCTACAGATCTTAGCTCTCTTTGACCTCATTTCCAATTTCAACCTTGGTTCTTAGTAGGTCTTTGCATTTAAACTTCTCTCCCTGTCATAATATTTAGAAAAAGTTTAATTTAAACATTAAATTTTTTAGTTTAGAAAAAATATGAGAACATTTTAAAGTGAATATATTGCAATATTATTTATAAAGTCAAATTTTGTATTGTATTTGTTTTCTTTTTAAAATAGCACTCTACTTATAAAACAAGTTATGAGTATTATAAAGCGATCTTTATTCCTGATCACTATTGTATTTGAAATTCTGTTCGTACTTGCTAACTTGTTTTATGACTATTATAGACCACTCAATAGTGACTAATTTTTAAAGAGTTCAAAACAGAATTACATTATTGAAATAAGTTTTATAATTCTCTTTCAGCAAAGTATGAGAGCAAAAATAGATATTCTCTATTCCCTGAACATAACAGGCACCCATGTTTTAAATGAATGAATGAACGAATGATGGTACCCATTGGCCCAGATTTATTAATTAATTCTCATGCCACAACAAAAATGCATTTAGAAATCAAAAATGCTGGAAGGCTGGGGGTGAATGCATTTTTTTATGAATTCCTCCGTGTTTTACCTTCCCAAATATACAAACACCTAAGATTAGAGCTGGAAACCTGGATGCTGTTCCTTTTTTTTAATCTCATGGATTATATCCATTTAAAGTCTGACAAAGCAGAAACTTCATGAGTGCAGGGACATATCTTGTCACTGTCCTATTTCTTGCCACAGGATTATATAAGCCTGCTTTTATTGAATGTTTACTATGTGCTAGTCTTTGTCCTAAATGCTTTACAGGGATTTACACTTGTAAACCTCTCAAGAAAGCTAGGAGGAAGTAGTGGATTTTTTTGAAGTATAATTGATTTACAATATTATATTAGTTTCAAGTGTACAACATAGTGATTCAATATTTTTAAAGATTATACTCCATTTAATGTTATTATAAAACAATGGCTATATTTTCCTGTGCTGTACGATATATCCTTGTTGCTTATCTTTTTTTTTTTTTTTTCTTATCTATTTTATACATAGTAGTTTGTCTCTCTTAATCCCCTACCCCTACGTTGCCCCTCCCCCTTCCCTCTCCTCACTGGTAACCTACTAGTTTGTTCTCTATATCTGTGGGTCTGTTTCTCTTTTGTTATATGCATTCACTTGTTTTAGTTTTTAGATTCCACATATAAGTGATAACATAGAGTATTTGTCTTTCTCTGTCTGACTTATTTCACTTAGCATAATACTCTCTAGGTCCATTCATCTTTTTGCAAACAGTTGAATTTCATTCTTTTTTATGGCTAATATTGCATTGTATATATATATATATATATATATATATGCCACATCTTCTTTATCCATTTATTTGTTTGTTTGGTTTTTTTAACATCTTTATTAGAGTATAATTGCTTTACAATGGTGTGTTAGTTTCTGCTTTATAATAAAGTGAATCAGTTATACATATACATATGTTCCCATATCTCTTCCCTCTTGCATCTCCCTCGCTCCCACCCTCCCTAACCCACCCCTCTAGGTGGTCACAAACCACCGAGCTGATCTCCTTGTGCTATGCGGCTGCTTCCCACTAGCTATTTATTTTATGTTTGGTAATGTATATATGTCCATGCCACTCTCTCACTTTGGACACTTAAGTTGCTTCCATATCTTGGCTATTGTAAATAACCCTGCTATGAACATTGGGATGCATGTATCTTTTCAAATTAGAGTTTTCATTTTACTTGGATTATATATACCCAGCTGTGGAATTGCTGGATCATATCGTAGTTCTATTTTTAGTTTTCTGAGGAACCTCTATATTGTTTTCCATAGTGACTGCATCAGTTTACATTTGTACAACTCTTCCCTTTTCTCCACATCCTCACCAAAATTTGTTATTTGTAGACTTTTTGATCAACATTCTGACAGGTGTGAGGTGATATCTCATCATGGTTTTGATTTGTATTTCTTGAATGATTAGCGATGTTGAGCATCTTTTCATGTGCCTGTTAGTGTTAGCCACCTGTATGTCTTCTTTGGAAGAATGTCTATTCAGATCTTCTGTTCTTTTTTTTAAATTGCATTGTTTGTTTTTTTGATATTGAGTTGTATGAGCTGTTTATATATTTTGGATATTAATCCCTTATCCGCCATATCATTTGCAAATATTTTCTCCCATTCAGTAGGTTGCCTTTTCATTTTGTTGATAGTTTCCTTTGCTGTGGAAAGATTTTAAGTTTAATTAAGTCCCATTTGTTTATTTATTTTTTATTTTTTTAATTGTTTTTTGCGTTACGTGGGCCTCTCACTGCTGTGGCCTCTCCCGTTGCAGAGCACAGGCTCTGGACACGCAGGCTCAGTGGCCATGGCTCACGGGCCCAGCCGCTCCATGGTATGTGGGATCCTCCCAGTCTGGGGCACGAACCCATGTCCCCTGTATCGGCAGGTGGACTCTCAACCAGTGCGCCACCAGGGAAGCTCCCATTTGTTTATTTTTGACTTTATTTCTTTTATCTTAGGAGACATATCCAAAACACCTGCTATAACTTATGTAAAATTGCATCAAAAAGAAAAAAATACCTAGAGATAAACTTAACCAAGGAGGTGAAGACCTATACTCTAAAAACTGTAAAACACTGATGAAGGAATTTGAAAATGATACAAAAAAATGGAAATATATACCATGTTCTTGGATTGGAAGAATTAGTATTGTTAAAATGACCATACTACCCAAAGCAATCTACAGATTTAATGCAATCTCTATCAAAATACCCAGGACATTTTCCCCAGAACTAGGACAAATAATCCTAAATTTATATGGAACCACAAAAGACCCCTAACTGCCAAAGCAATCTTGAGAAAGAAGAACAGAGCTGGAGGTATCACTCTCCCAGACTTCAAACTATACTACAAATCTACAGTAATCAAAACAGTATGGTACTAGCACAAAAACAGACACATAGATGGATGGAACAGAATAGAGTGCCCAGAAATAAACCCACACACTTACAGTCAATTAACCCACAACAAAGGAGACAAGAATGTACAATGGAGAAAAGACAGTCTTTTCAATAACCCTCGCTCCCACCCTCCCTAACCCACCCCTCTAGGTGGTCACAAACCACCGAGCTGATCTCCTTGTGCTATGCGGCTGCTTCCCACTAGCTATTTATTTTATGTTTGGTAATGTATATATGTCCATGCCACTCTCTCACTTTGGACACTTAAGTTGCTTCCATATCTTGGCTATTGTAAATAACCCTGCTATGAACATTGGGATGCATGTATCTTTTCAAATTAGAGTTTTCATTTTACTTGGATTATATATACCCAGCTGTGGAATTGCTGGATCATATCGTAGTTCTATTTTTAGTTTTCTGAGGAACCTCTATATTGTTTTCCATAGTGACTGCATCAGTTTACATTTGTACAACTCTTCCCTTTTCTCCACATCCTCACCAAAATTTGTTATTTGTAGACTTTTTGATCAACATTCTGACAGGTGTGAGGTGATATCTCATCATGGTTTTGATTTGTATTTCTTGAATGATTAGCGATGTTGAGCATCTTTTCATGTGCCTGTTAGTGTTAGCCACCTGTATGTCTTCTTTGGAAGAATGTCTATTCAGATCTTCTGTTCTTTTTTTTAAATTGCATTGTTTGTTTTTTTGATATTGAGTTGTATGAGCTGTTTATATATTTTGGATATTAATCCCTTATCCGCCATATCATTTGCAAATATTTTCTCCCATTCAGTAGGTTGCCTTTTCATTTTGTTGATAGTTTCCTTTGCTGTGGAAAGATTTTAAGTTTAATTAAGTCCCATTTGTTTATTTATTTTTTATTTTTTTAATTGTTTTTTGCGTTACGTGGGCCTCTCACTGCTGTGGCCTCTCCCGTTGCAGAGCACAGGCTCTGGACACGCAGGCTCAGTGGCCATGGCTCACGGGCCCAGCCGCTCCATGGTATGTGGGATCCTCCCAGTCTGGGGCACGAACCCATGTCCCCTGTATCGGCAGGTGGACTCTCAACCAGTGCGCCACCAGGGAAGCTCCCATTTGTTTATTTTTGACTTTATTTCTTTTATCTTAGGAGACATATCCAAAACACCTGCTATAACTTATGTAAAATTGCATCAAAAAGAAAAAAATACCTAGAGATAAACTTAACCAAGGAGGTGAAGACCTATACTCTAAAAACTGTAAAACACTGATGAAGGAATTTGAAAATGATACAAAAAAATGGAAATATATACCATGTTCTTGGATTGGAAGAATTAGTATTGTTAAAATGACCATACTACCCAAAGCAATCTACAGATTTAATGCAATCTCTATCAAAATACCCAGGACATTTTCCCCAGAACTAGGACAAATAATCCTAAATTTATATGGAACCACAAAAGACCCCTAACTGCCAAAGCAATCTTGAGAAAGAAGAACAGAGCTGGAGGTATCACTCTCCCAGACTTCAAACTATACTACAAATCTACAGTAATCAAAACAGTATGGTACTAGCACAAAAACAGACACATAGATGGATGGAACAGAATAGAGTGCCCAGAAATAAACCCACACACTTACAGTCAATTAACCCACAACAAAGGAGACAAGAATGTACAATGGAGAAAAGACAGTCTTTTCAATAAGTGGTGCTGGGAAAACTGGACAGCTCCAAGTAAAAGAATGAGATTAGAACATTTCCTCATGCCATACACAAAAATGAACTCAAAATGGATTGAAGACCTAAATGAAAGATCTAAAACCATGAAACTCCTAGAAGATAACATAGGCAGAGGTGGTAGTATTATGATCACCATTTGGAGGAAGAGGACACATGCTCAGAAAGGCTAGCTTATTTGGCAAAGATTATATAGCTAGTAAATTATAGAAGCAAGATTCAAAGCCAGGTAGTTTGATACCAGTCCTTGTTCTACACCACCTCTAAGCCACTTCCAATAAATGAGTGTCAAATTAATAAATTAATACAAAATTTCAGAATAGGTTAATCTTTAGAAAGGAATACCAATGTAGACCTTAAAATGGAAAACAAACAAACAAACCAAAAACCCCAGTATATTTTAATATTCCTGGTACTAACTTCTCTCTACTTAACTCATGTTCGGTGGGTGCATTCATTTATGTGCTCAGACTAATATAAGATAGAACAGTGTGCCAAAGGAGTCTGAACTTGGAGTCAGATTTGAATACTGGCTCTGATATATACATGTTTACTACTTACATGATCCTGAACAATTTCTTAACTTTTCCAAGTCTCAATTTTCTCATTCATAAAATGGGAATAAAAATAACTGTGACAAAAAAACTAAAAAGTGATCTTTTTAAAGAGAATTAAAAATTATGTATAAAAAGTACCTGACACAAAAGAAGATGTTAATATAACTCTTCCTTTTACCTCTTACTCTCGTTCCTTTTTCCCCTTCCCTTCTTGCATCCTATCTGCCATTAGCCACATGACTTTGTAAAGGTTACTCTTCCAGGATTTATTGCATCACCTATGAAACAATTTGGGTAGTTATCTCCAAGATCCTTTGACTCTATAATTCTATGATTCAGTGATTTAATACTTAGCTTTTCTTTGTATCACAACAGTACAACTTACTGAGAGGTGATTTTGAAATGAGGCTTCTCTTGGTTAGTGTGGCTGATTAAGTTCTTTTGTTTTTTCCAGATGATGCCATCACATACAACTTGGCTTAGCAGTATTTGAATTAAATTGGATGAAAACTTGGTTTACTTTGTAAATAGTTTTACAGCAATAATATAGATTAACTGCATCCACTAGCAGTCACATATTTCAAAGGATTTATATCTCCCTTCCTTTCCTCTATGTAGGTACTACACAGGAAACCTGGAGGGTAAGTCAACAAATCCTGAAACTCTAGGTTTAATTCACACAGCAACAAAAGGGCTAATAAGAGCTATCGAAGATGGTGGAATAGATTCTGTGATGGAATGGGAAGTGGATGAAGTGCTGAACTGGACAAACACACTCAACTTTGATGAGTAAGTACATGTTGCTATTCTTGGGGAGCGAGGGCAGACATCAGATATTTTTCTTTCTAATATTTCCTACTCCCATGTTGAATCTTCAAAAAAACAACTTGAATATTTATTATCTGTCTAGAAAGAAAATAAGAGGAAATGAGGTAGAAAGATAAAAAAGGGATGATCTAAAAGTAGAAAAAAGAAAAATATATTTGGGTGTTCTTTATTAACAGACTTTATTCTTATGCCTTAGTCTAAGTCTGCTTTACTTCTTACTTTGGGATATAGAAACAAGGCTAAGAACATGAAATTAATAATATAAAAATTTCCTCAGCCTGTATTCACCAATCTTCCTGTGTGGGACATTAAAATATTATAATTTTTCAGTGACATACTTCGGCCCTTGAAAAACATTTTTAGGCTATTTTGTGTGATGGAAATTTAAAAATACTTCATATAGCCATCAGGGCAGTGCAAATCAAAACCACAATAAGATCCTATTTCATACCCACAAAGATAGCTATAATTAAAAAGACATATAGTACCAGTGTTGGCAAGGATGTGGAGAAATTGGAGCCCTTATATACTGCTAGTGGGAATGTACAATGGTATAGCCATTTTGGAAAACAATCCAGCAGTTCCTCAAATGGTTAAACATAGAGTTGCCATACAAGCCAGCATTTCTACTCCTCAGTATATACACAAGAGAAATGAAAACACATGTCCATAAAAACTTGTACATGAATATTCATAATATCATTATTCATAATAACAAAGAATTAGAAACAATTTATTCATCAGCTGATGATTAAAATGTGATATATCCATACAATGGAATATTATTTGGCAATAAAAAAATGCTGATCATGCTACAACACTGATGAACCTTCTTAGTAAAAGAAGCCAATAACAAAGGACCACATATTGTATGGCTCCATTTATATGAAATGTCCAGAATAGGCAAATTATATGAAGACAGAAAGTAGATTAGTGGTTGCCTAGGGCTTAGAGATTTGTGGGGATTGGGAAGTGATGGCCAAGGGGTATGAAGTTTCTTTTTGGAGTAATGAAATGTCCTAAAATTGATTGTGGTGATGGATGCACAACTCTGTGAATACACTAAAAAGCCATTGAATTGTACACTTTAAATGGGCAAATTTTATGGGATGTGAATTATATCTCAATAAAGCTTTAAAAATATTCACTATTTACTCAGCTACAATAAAGAATGTGAATACTGCATGGATGAAGAGGAAGGAAAAATAACACAAAGATGGTGTAAGTAAAGAAACATAAGAAAAAGGAAGACATTTGGAAGAGGGAGATAAGAACATGAAATAGGAAAAATTAGGTTGACCACCATTGAAAAATAGACCAGAAAAAAGAGGCCAGAGGAAGCAGAGAACAATGAGAAAAGGAAAGAGAAGAGAAACAAAGAAAAAAGGGAAAGAATGACTAAGAAAAAAGGAAAATGAGAAAACAAGAATAATAGAAAAAAAGATAATTATGGGAAGATAAAATAAAAATAAAAAAAGATAAGAAGGAATAAAGAGCTAATCACCCATAGTAGATGTACTAAAATATTTTTTAATAAATAGTGAAAAGATTTTATGACTAAATAACCCCAATATCTTGTCCAGACCATAGTACTGGGATTCCTTATAGACAGTACATTTGTGGTTTCTGAGGCACTGAATACATACAGATGGTAATAATGATGCAAGAAATGACATCCAAAGAAAGGAGTCATAATGCTGTACTTTTTCCTTTCCTAAGATGGTAAAGAAAGGAGAGAGAGGTAGGGGAGGTCCATTTTGAATGAGCTTATGAGGGCAGGATAGAGAATTCTCTCAGGAAAGCTTTTGAAATCCTGCTCTAGCCTTTGCCTTATACAGTTGGCTAATTCAGCAAAGGGCCAGCTAGCTTCAGTGAAAGATTACAAAATAATCCACACCCAGTATCCTATACTCTATCACTACTGGAATACAAAAGAATAAAACAATTCAGTTCAAAGGGAAGAAATAAATGAGCAACTCAGTCTACACAAGACTTTCCCCACTATAATCCCCTAACACCCTTCTCTGGTAGGTAAAGAAGATTCCTAATGGCTTCCCTTCATGGAGAAAAGGATAAAAACAGAATAAACCAGGAAAACTTGAAGTGTTTTTTTGGTATCATATACTCTACATGTTGTGGGATAAATACATCTAGCTTTGATATGGTGAGACCTAAATAGACTTTTCTCCAATGAAGATATACAGATTGCCAACAAACACATGAAAGGATGCTCAACATCACTAATTATTAGAGAAATGCAAATCAAAACCACAATGTGGTATCATCTCACACTGGTCAGAATGGCCATCACCAAAAAATCTACAAACAATAAATGCTGGAGAGGGTGTGGAGAAAAGGGAACCCTCTTGCACTGTTGGTGGGAATGTAAATTGATACAGCCACTATGGAGTACAGTATGGAGGTTCCTTAAAAAACTGAAAATAGAACAACCATATGACCCATCAATCCCACTACTGAGAAAACCGTAATTCAAAAAAGAGACATGTACCCCAATGTTTATTGCAGCACTATTTACAATAGCCAGGACCTGGAACCAACCTAAGTGTCCATTGACAAATGAATGGATAAAGAAGATGTGGCACATATATACAATGGAATATTAGCCATAAAAAGAAACAAAATTGAGTTATTTGCAGTGAGGTGGATGGACCTAGAGTCTGTCATACAGAGTGAAGTAAGTCAGAAAGAGAAAAACAAATACTGCATGCTAACACATATATATGGAATCTAAAAAAATGGTTCTGATGAACCTAGGGGCAGGACAGAAATAAAGACACAGACGTAGAGAATGGACTTGAGGATACAGGGAGGGGGAAGGGTAAGCTGGGATGAAGTGAGAGAGTGGCATGGACATATATACACTACCAAATGCAAAATAGATAGCTAGTGGGAAGCAGCTGCATAGCACAGGGAGATCACCTCGGTGCTTTGTGACCACCTGAGGGGGGGATAGGGAGAGTGGGAGGGAGGTGCAAGAGGGAGGGGATATGAGGATATATGTATACATATAGCTGGTTCACTTTGTTATACAGCAGAAACTAACACAACATTGTAAAGCAATTGTACTCCAATAAAGATGTAAATAAATAAATAAAAATAAAATAAATAAAAAATGCAGATACCTCATGTTTCCAAATTATGTACAACCTCTATCAGTTCATTCTCTGACTTGAGCATAATTTGGCACCCACTTGGAATTGTTAGAAAGCAAGTTTTTCTACTGATCTCTAGACAACAAAAATTGCAAATGGAATCCAGCATGATTATTTGGGAATATTTCAGTAGTATTACTGACCTCAGCCTACTGATTACCTCAGGCAAGACAAGAATTTGCAAAGACCTTCCCCTAGCTGAGAGCAGACATTAGGAGAGCACCTTCTTCCCAGTGTATTTATGGTCTCCACAGTCTACTTTCCTCTTAGATCTTTGTAGTTGTCTAGATATTTGTAACTGGCTTTATAATAATACCTTATTTGATGAGAATTTCAAAGTCATTTTTCCCTTCAGAAGAATTGGTAGCCACTAATTCCTTGGAGAGTATCCTTCAAAATCTATAAACAGTTTTTGATAGTTGGACCATTAGAATGACATACATGTGTTGAACACTGATATTGAATGATACAAACCAGTTTCTTCCCAAAGGCTTTTGTGCTAGCCCCTTGTTATGACAGATGGATGCTCTCCTGGGAAGAAACCATGTACAACTTCAGATGCACAGGGCAACAATATCAATTGAGTACAATATTATTATAATTTTGAAGAATGGATTGGATAGAGCCAACTTCACTCTTGGACTCAAGGACACTGATGAGTACTGTTGCAAATTCTGTAGTATCCAGAGATACATTGCTGTAGGTGCTTAGAACATAAAGCAATGCCTGGATTGCTGTTACTGAGTCACCTACAATGCCACATAGTAGCTACTCTGCCTACTGCTGGCATTCATCCTGAGGCATTTTCAAGGGTGTATTCTCTAGCGAGATGGATGTTCCTCTTCTAGGATCTTCATATTTTTCAAACTGCATGTGAAATTTAACATAACCCATTAAGTCATCAGCAGCTGGGGTATCTTAAATAATTTCCTGATGTTCTATTAACCCTGTTGGTGAGAGCTCTCAGTGGGTAGTTTCTATGTCTGAAGCTGCCCCTTTGATTTCTAAGACAGGTAGTTATGTTGCCACTCTGGCTAGGGACTTTCCCCAGGCCATTAAGATATTAAATTTATACTCCTGAGGGATCCACGGTAGAGTCCACATATACTTTACTTTGCTAGTATCTAAAAAAAAATTTCAAAAATTTCTTAGATCAGCTCTATTATATAAACAGCATGATAAGGCTATAATCAGATTGTTGCTTCTATTTGTAAAGCTTTGATTTCTCATTGGCTACTGCTGTCATGTTCCTGATGAGAAGTTCTTTTTAAACAATTGAATAAATTCATATCCTGATCTCAGGTAAAGCAGGGTCAGTGATCAACCTTAAATATGGCATAAGTTTTTGCCCCAGACTGTCAGGGTTTAGCATACAATTGATCAAAGGTCCTTTATCTTGGTAACTTGAAGATGGAATGAAAATCTTTCAGTATATGAATCTAAGGAAGCAGAATTATTGACACCCACTATTCATAGTGCTCCTGAGCAACCACTGAAAGCACAAAGTCTGCCTAAATTTAAGGTTAAGCCAGATTGAACTGTCAACTAAGAGGTCCTGGAAAGGGTTTAAACCACCTGCTATTATCTTGCATCTTTTCATTTAACAGTGACCCAGCACTATCTCATTTAAGGCCACAGAATAAAGTTCTTGGAGTAACAAGAGGTAGCAGTAACAAGAACGAGCTGACTTAGACACAGTATTTTATTACAATTAAACACCATTGCATAATATATACCTTCTCATAACAAAAAAATTCAGGAATACAAAGTTAACAAAAGTAAAATAATTCAAATGAAAATCAGTGTTTCCTGAATTACATGACAATTTTAATCCTCCTCTTCCTTTCTCAGCCAGCTTCCTTTTAGCACCTGCTGTGATCAACTCCTTATCTGATTTCTTGGGTACAGTTGTAAGAAAGGAGGCTTGGGAAAGGGGGATACAGAGACCAAAATGTGATGCAATAAATCACAGGAAACCTGGGCCTCGGAGCTTTCTCTCATCTTCTTAGTTCATCATACTTGTCCTTCCCTATCTACCTCTTCTCGGGCTACATCTGTCTCCCTATTTCAGTCTCTGTTTAGGGAACTGAAATGGCAACTGCATGTACCCTGCTTGAATATGATCTCATGTTTACTGGACACAGCAAAGACAGCACCATTTCTCTAATAAGATCATAAACCAAATGATTTAAATGTATACGTCAGAGACAGTAGGTCTGGCAATCCAGAACCAAGGAGAAGGTTTTGTTGCTGTAGTTTTCCCATGACTTTTTTCCTCTCAGAGTTTTCCATTCGTACTTTTAATTTAGAAGTTAACTAACATCTTAGTTGTCACTCAGTTGAGGATATGATCTAACAGGAATGGAACAGGATAAAATGAGGAGACATGTGCTGGTGGGAGGCCAAAGGGCACCAACGTGGTAGATGGTAGGCACCATTTTCATAACTCCTCCAACTCCTTGTCCTATGGGTTGCCTTAGGTGCATGAGAGCTACTTGGAGGTGGGAAAGTCAAGAAATTAAACATTTGGGCTTGGCGATGCAGGGGACACGGGTTTGTGCCCCGGTCCGGGAAGATCCCACCCACGTGCCGCTAGCCATGGCCGCTGAGCCTGCGCGTCAAGAGCCTATGCTCCACAACGGGAGAGGCCACAACACTGAGAGGCCCGCGTACCGAAAAAAAAAAAAAAAAATGAAATTAAACATTTGGACTAGTGAATTTGTCACCATTAATCTAAGATTTCATAGATAAAGTAGAATTTTAGAAGTAGTCTAAGTATGTACTAATGAATCAATTTATTACTTACTAATCAATTTAATTTAATGAATGTCTATGTAATGTGCTTAGGTACATTGCCAACTGGAAGGAAATTGCTACAAGCAACTCTTCAGCTAACTTCAAAAGTAGGTGTTTTTTTTAGCAATAATGGGAAATTCTTATAAACAAAAACAATACTTTCCAGACATGTACACATTTCTAAGCACCTAACAAACACTTCAGCACTCTGCACAGTATATAGACATAAATAAATTTGCCAAGTCATTTTTGCCTTTATACATAAAATTGTTATTTGGGAATAGAAGGAAATTTTCTATTTTATTTAGAGTTGGATAACATGTTTTTTTTAAAAAAATGAATCCTCCTTTTAAAATGTTGCATATCATGTTTCAGTAATTTTTTTTCGGTATGCGGGCCTTTCACTGCTGTGGCCTCTCCCGTTGCGGAGCACAGGCTCCGGACGCGCAGGCCCAGCGGCCATGGGTCACGGGCCCAGCCGCTCCGCGGCATGCGGGATCCTCCCGGACCGGGGCACGAACCCTTGTCCCCTGCATCGGCAGGCGGACTCTCAACCACTGCACCACCAGGGAAGCCCTCAGTAATAATTTTTAATGAGCAAACTTCACTTGGCAAAATAAATGCTATTCCAGAAGTATCAATAATTCTAATATAGCCAAAGCCTAATTATAGTTTTCATATAATCTGAGTGTATGAGTTCTGTCCCACTGTCATCTGTGATTGGCAGTAAAACAAAGAGGTTATAATTATGGAGTGCTGATTCATAACTGCCTGGTTTTGATTTTGGGCTCTACTGTTTACTGTCTGTATGATCTTGGGCCAGTTACTTGGTCAATTTCCTCATCTATAAAATGAAAATAACAATAGTACCTAGCTCATATATTGTTGTGAGGTAATAAGAGATAATATATGTAAAGAGCATAGAATAGTGCTTGGCACATAGTATGTACTCTATAAATGTTAGCTATTATTAGCTTGAACCTATCCACTTATTTCCAACTCATTGCCACCACCACAGTCCAAGTTGCCATCATCCCTCTGCAGGCTTCTGCAATGGTCTCCAAACTTATACTCCTCCAGTCCATTCCCCACACAACAGGTAGTGATCTACAAATTTAAATCAGCATAATTAAAACAAAACACTTATTTAACAAACTCTTCTTTAGCAATTACCATGTGGAAGTGCTGTCTTAGAGTGTTTTATAAAATTGATTCATTTGATCTTCAGAACAACCCAACGAGACAGGTTCTATTACCTACATTTTACAGACAAGCAAAGAGATGCCAAGTTACTTGCTCAAGGTCAGTTACTGTGAGGGCCAGGATTTGAATTGAGACTAGGTAGCTCTAGAACCCATACTCTTAACGACGACTACCTGTGATGCCTCTTATAGTTTTCCACTGCACTTGGAATAAAACCTTAACTTTATCATGGCACTCTGGCTCTGGTCTAGCTTTCCACCCTTATCATGTCCCACTCTCTCCCCCTGGCTCACAACCCGGCATCACTGGCATCTAGCCTGGTCCTCAAACACACTGTGGTTTCCACTTCAGGGGTTTAATGCAGTTGATGGCCTTCTGGAGAACAGGTTTAGGGTTAGGCAACTGTCGTCACTTGAGGGCAGGAAGTTATTTGTTTTGTTTGCTACTGAGTTCCCAATGTGTAGAACATAGTAGAGTCTCAATGGCAGGAATTTTGTACTTGAAAGGAATGACAAGTACAAAAATGGAAGCAGATAATATAAATTACTGAGCTAAAAGAGATTATTGTGAAAAGAAGGAAAGATACAGCATGGTAATTGGAAGGAGCATAAGAGCAAGTGAAAATTATTTTAAGTAATGGAGATCTGCATCATAACTGAAGGCAGTAGAAGGTGATATATTGAAGATGCTGGCATTGAAAAGAGGAGGGAATGTGTGCCACTTCTTCAAGAAGCATGAGGAAATCAAATCCAGAATTTGGAAGCTTTAGCTCTAGGGACAGAAATGGCTTCTCTTCGTTTGTGAATAAAGAACTGTTAGCTAATAGTTAATTGTGGAGTACTAACTAAATGCCAAGTTCTTTACATGCACCATCACACTTAGTTCTCACAAAAATATGCTGAGGCATGTGCTATTATCATCCCCATCTACCCCCTTTATAGATGAGGACATTGAGACAAAGGTTAAATAACTTGCTTCAAATTACAGAGCTAGCAAAAAAAAAAAAAAAAAAATTACAGAGCTAGCTAGTAGTAGGTCAAACCCCAAACCCAGATCCTACAGAGCCTTTTGTAAAGATGGACAATAAAATATGGTAGTGAAAAGTAGGATGATCTCAGAATTTTGGACATTTATTGTTTCGGTTAAATAGGATATAAAGATATCTACTCTAAGAGTGGTGAGAAGGAATGTGGAATAGACCTTACCTGGAATGCAGTAGCATATTGAATAAGTCTATATCCTGTCATATCTTGCATCTTTCTAAATATTTGTCATTCCTCTCTAGGTTTCAGGTTTGAGCAAGCACAGGAAAAAAAATATGACTATAAAGATATATTGGAAGAGGAAATGTGAACACAAGAAGTTACTTCATTTGACAATATTTATGAAGGACCAACTTTTACTAGACTAAGGCCTGATTCCACTTATGGAATATAATTATAACTATATAAAAATATAAAAATATATAATTATAAACTATAATTTCTTTTCTGAGCTTTAACCCTTCAAGCCCTGATTCCATCAGAGATAGTTTATTCTGGCTGGAATGACTTGTATATTCTTGGCACAGAATCTAGGCCAATTAAAAGTAAGGAGGATTAAACAGAAATAGAACATCAGACTGAATACAGTAGCCATGGAAAATGTAGAAATTATTCCCGGTATTCTGCGAAACTGTAGTATTCTAACAATCATACTTAAATAAAAATATTATACTTAGGTGCAAAACAACCCCTCAGTCTGATTGTTTTTCTTCTTTATTTGAAGCATTCTTTATTTGTGCATTTCTATCAGGCAGAGCCCTTTCTTCATTAAAAAAGAAAAAGGGCAGTGTAGCAAGTTCTCCTTTTATTAGAATGCAAAAGCCTTACTAGAATCCCTGGTGCCATTCAGCTTAGGCATCTTTGAACAAAACTGGGTTACAGGGGCACCATTAGCTAAAGGAGCCAGAAAAGCAAAAATCTATCTCTTAGTTTCCACAGTGGGAAGAATAGAAAACTGGAAATGACTGTTAGGTCAAGGAACAAAGCCTACCATACCCTCCAAGTCTGAATTACTGTACCTTCCCATAAAAACCCTCTACTACTAACCATCATCACACTTATCACACTGTAACTGTCTACAGTCCTAACAGACCAGAGGCTTATACTCCCAAGCATAAAAAATTCAGCAGTCAGAGACCTAATGTATATTTAAGAAAAAAAATCAGATTTATTCATATAATTTACATATACATTCACCTATTGTTAAGTACTCAGTTTGACAAATACATATATCTCTCTCTCTCTCTATATATATATATATAGTTATGCAGTTTTCACCACAATCAAGGTATCATGCATTTCCATCACCCCCAAACTGTACATCTTTGCAGTCAATCCACCCACCCCCATGCCGTTCCCCTGGGACTGATCTCCTTTCAATCACTACAATTCTGCCTTTTCTAAAATGTCACATAAATGGAATGATACTATATGTAGTCTTTCTTGGTCTTGCTTCTTTAGAATTATGCTTTTGAAATTCATTCTTGTTGTTGCATATTTCAGTAGTTCATTGCTTTTATAATGGCTAATGTTCCATTACATGGCTATACCACAATTTCTTTAAACATTCAGCAGGTTGATGGACAATTGTTTTTTTCCAGCTTGGGATCATTGTGGATAAAGCTGCTATGAACATTCATGTACAAGTCTTTATGGGGATACATATTTTCATTTCTCTTGGGAAATAACTCAGAGTGGAATTGCTGAGGTAAACAATAACTATATGTTTAAATATCTATTATTTATTGAACTATACTTGCTTTACATTTCAGGTGTACATCAAAGTGATTCATATATATATATATATATATATATTCAGATCATTTTCCATTATAGTTTATTACAAGATGTTGAATATAGTTCCCTGTACTATACAGTAGATCCCTGTTGTGTATTTTATACGTAGTAGTGTGTATCTGTTAATCCCAAATTCCTAATTTATCCCTCCCCCTTCCCCTTTGGTAAATAAATAAATTTGTTTTCTAAGTCTGAGTCTCTTTATGTTTTGGAAATAATTTCATCTGTGTCATTTTAATATTCACATATAAGTGATATCATAATATTTATTTGTCTGACTTATTTCACTTAATATGATAGGTCCATCCATGTTACCACAAATGGCATTATTTTGTCTTTTTTATGGCTAGTATTCCACTGTATATATGTATCACATCTTCTTTATCCATTCCTCTGTTGATGGACATTTAGGTTGCTTCCATGTCTTGGCTATT
The DNA here is from genome assembly GCF_003031525.2 of Neophocaena asiaeorientalis asiaeorientalis. Classification (NCBI taxonomy): domain Eukaryota; kingdom Metazoa; phylum Chordata; class Mammalia; order Artiodactyla; family Phocoenidae; genus Neophocaena; species Neophocaena asiaeorientalis. The sequence continues at coordinate 36,579 of NW_020175405.1, forward strand.
GAAAACAGTGCTGCAATGAACAATGGGGTGCAGTATCCTTTCAAACCATGGTTTTCTTCAGATATATGCCCAGCAGTGGGATTGCTGGGTCATAGGGTAGTTCTATAATAAGTTTTTTAAGGAACCTCCATACTGTTCTCCATAGTGGCTGTACCAGTTTACATTCCCACCAATGGTGTAGGAGGGCTTCCTTTTCTCCACACCCTCTTCAGCATTTGTTATTTGTAGACTTTTTGATGATGGCCATTCTGACTGGTGTGAAGTGATACCTATTTGACTTTGATTTGCATTTCTCTAATAAGTAGCAATGTTGAGCATCTTTTCATGTGCCTGTTGGCCATCCTTATGTCTTCTTTGGAGAAATGTCTATGTAGGTCTTCTGCCCATTTTTTTTGATTGGGTTTTTTTTTATATTGAGCTGTATAAGTTGTTTATATAGTTTGGAAATTGTCAGTTACAATGTTTGCAAATATCTTCTCCCACTCTGTAGGTCGTCTTTTCATTTCGGTTAGGATTTCCTTTGCTGTGCAAAAGCTTTTAAGTTTAACTGGGTCTCATTTGTTTATTTTTGCTTTGTTTCCATTACTCTAGGAGACGGATCCAAAAAAATATTGCTGCAATTTATAGCAAAGAGTGTTCTGCTTATGTTTTCTTCTAGGTGTTTTATATTATCCGGTCTTACATTTAGGTCTTTAATCCAGTTTGAGTTTATTTTTATATTTGGTGTTAGAGACTGTTCTAATTTCATTCCTTCACATGTAGCTGTCCAGTTTTCCCAGCACCAGTTATCGAAGAGACTGCCTTTTCACAACTGTATATTCTTGCCTCCTTTGTTGTAGATGAATTGACCATACGTGCCTGGGTTTATTTCCGGGCTTTCTATCATGTTCCGTTGATCTACATTTCTTTTTTTGTGCCAGTACCATACTGCTTTGATTACTGTAGATTTGTAGTATAGTCTGAAGTCAGGGAGTCTGATTCCTCCAGCTCTGTTCTCAAGATTATTTTGGCTATTTGTGTTTCCATACAACTTTAAAGAATTTTTGGTCCAGTACTGTGAAAAATGCCATTGGTAATTCAGTAGGGATTGCACTGAATCTGTAGATCGCCTTGGATAATATGGTCATTTTAGCAAATGTTTATAAGAATCTATTTTTCTAAAGTTGCTGTACCATTTTGCATTTCCACCAGCAATGAACTTAAGTAGCTCCACTTGGTTTATGTCACTTTGTGCTGTCGAATGTTTTAATTCTAGGGGATGTATAGTGAATAGCATCTCATTGTGATTTTAGTTTGCATTTCCTAAATGACTTATGATATTGAAGATCTTTAACATGCTTATCTGCCACTTGGTATCTTCTTTGGTGAAGTATCTATTCAAATCTTTTGCCAGTTCTAAATTGTTTATTTCATATTGTGTTAAAAGATTTTTTAATATAGTCTAAAAACAAACCATTTACCAGATACTGTTTTGCCAGTCTGTGGGTGTTTTCATTTTTTTATGATGTCTTTTGAGGAGAAAAAGTATTTAATTTTAATAGAGTCCAAGTTACCATTTTTTCTTTTTTAATTTAATTTTTATTTTATGTTGGGATATAGTTGATTTACAATGTTGTGTTAGTTTCAGGTTTACATCAAAGTGGTTCAGTTATACATATATACATTATTTTTCAGGATATAGGTTATTTTTCCCATATAGGTTATTACAGAATATTGAGTAGACTTACCTGTACTATACAGTAGGGTCTTGTTGATTGTCTATTTTATATATAGTAGTGTGTATATGTTAATACCAAATTCCTAATTTATCCCTCCCTCCCACCTTTCCCCTTTGGTAACCAAAAAAAAAAGTCTGTTTTCGATGTCTGTGAGTCTGCTTGTTTCATAGATATGTTCATTTGTGTCATATTTTAGATTCCACATATAAGTGATATTATATGGTATTTGTCTTTCTCTTTCTGACTTTGTTCACTTAGTATGATAACCTCTAGTTGCATCCATGTTGCTGCAAATGGCATTATTTTGTTCTTTTTTTATGGCTGAGTAGCATTCCATTGTATATATGTACCACATCTTCTTTGTCCATTCATCTGTCAATGGACATTTAGGTTGTTTCCATGTCTTGGCTCTTGTGAATAGTGCTGCTATGAACATAGGGGTACATGTATCTTTTTGAATTATAGTTTTGTCTGGATATATGCCCAGGAGTGGGATTTCTATTGGTAATTCTGTTTTCATTTCATGTGGTAATTCTATTTTTAGTTTTCTGAGGAACCTCCATACTGTTTTCCATAGTGGCTGCACCAACTTACATTCTCACCAACAGTGTAGGAGGGTTCCCTTTTATCCACACCCTCTCCAGCATTTGTTATTTGTAGACTTTTTAACAATAGACATTCTGACCAATGTGAGGTGGCACCTCATTGTGGTTTTGATTTGCATTTCTCTAATAATTAGCGATGTTGAACATCTTTTCATGTACCTATTGGCCATCTGTATAAAACATCAACAATATTTCTTGATACCCAGGTTAAAGTGTCCAGACTATGCCCAAGATAGAGTTGCTTATGCTAAGCCCCATGTTAGTAAACCAAAACTTAAATTTCTGTGCTCAGCTCTCCCAGAAGAGGTAGGCCTATATCAACCAATCAGCACTTTCCTGCTCAGCAAAAATTACCTAACCTGGCTCCAAGACTTCCCTTTGCTCCATATAAGGGAAGTAACTGTTCTAACCAACTGACAATGCCCACTATAACTTCCTTGTTCCTGCTCACTTTGGTCTATGAAACCTCCTCACTTTGTACAACACTTCATACATTTGGTCATGTTGTATTATCTCTTTTATATTGGTGGAATTGACTCGTTAATATTGGTAAGGCCTTTTGCATCTATTCATGAACGATATTGGTCTTCAGTTTTGTTTTGTTTTGTTCTTCTTGTAATTCTTGTATTTTTGACTTCAGGGTAATACTGGCTTCATAAAACGGGCTCTTCTAATATCAGGAAGAGTTTGTGCAGCAATGGTATGCCTTACTTAGAAGTAGAAGGCATTGACTCATCAGGATTATTTTCATTGTTTTTTGGCCTTTTTATGCCATGAATATGTTTGAGATGTCTATGAAATCCACTTGTCCATGTTGCTTTACACTGCAATAATTTAACACAATGTGAGGGCCAAGATGGTGGAGTACGAAGACTCTGAACTCACCTCCTCCCATGGAAACACCAAAATGATAACTACTTACAGAGCAACTATCTGTGAGAATGACCTGAAGACTAGCAGAAAAGATTTTCCATTAAAGAAGGAGCCATAAGACAGGTAGGAACGGTGGACATGGTATAGTCAGGACCCACAACCCAGGGTCAGCGACCCACGAATGGAAGGAATATCAGTATCACAGAGGTACTCCCCAAGGAGTGAGGGGTCCAAGCCCCACATCAGGCTCCCCAGCCTGGGGATTCTGCACTGAGAAGATGAGCCCCCAGAGTGTCTGGCTTTGAAAATTAGCAGGACTTAAATTAGGGAGAGCCAGAAGGCTACAGGAAACAGACTCCATTCTTAAAGGGTGCATGCAACATCTCACATGCTCTGAGTCCCAGTGCAGAGGCAGTAGTTTGAAAGGAGCCTGGGTCAGACCCACTTAGTGATCTTAGAGAACCTCCCAGAGAGGCAAGAAGCAATCAGGACTCCCCCTGGGGATGGAGGCATCAGCCATTTTGGGGAGCTTAATCTAGCACTGGTAACACCAGTGCCATTTTGGAATCCTCCCTCTAGCCTATTAGTGCTGGGGACCTGGCCCTGTCCACCAGCAGGCTGGCACTAACCCTGAGGCCTCAGCTGTACAGACAGCCATGTGGAGACCTGGCCTCTCTCACCAGTGGGACAGTACCAATCCCGAATGCCCCTGAGTCACACAGACAACCACATAGGAAGCCTACCCCACCTTCCAGTGGGCCCACAGCTGCTGTACAAGACATGGTCTTGCAGCCAGCGGGGTTGGGGCCAGCCACGTCACAACAGAAGCGCACAGGCAGCCCACGTAGGGGGTACACTAGAACATATACCTCTTAACCAGAGAGGAGTGTGCTGCTGCGCCCCACAGGATGTTTCCTAAATAAGGCTTGGGAAGATTGGGAAATGTAACCAACCTACCTAGTACATAGAAATAAACACAGAGAATTGGGCAAAATGAGAAGACAGAAATTTATGTTCCAAACAATGGAATAAGACAAAATATCAGAAAAAGAACTAAACAAAGTAGAGATAAGGAATCTACCAGATAAAGAGTTCAAGGTATAGATCATAAAGGTGCTCAATGAACTCTGGAGAAGAATGGAGAACACCATGACCATTTAAACGAACAGTTTGAAAATATAAAGAAGAACCAAAAAGAGTTGATGAATAAGATAACTGAAATAAAAAATATACTAGAAGGAATCAATAGTAGATTAGATAATACAGAGGAATGGATCACCAATCTGTAAGACATGGTAGTGGAAATTCCCAAGCTGAACAGAGAAATGAAAAAAGAATTTAAAAAAATGAGGATAGTTTACAAGACCTCTAAGACAACATAAAGCATACTAACATTTGCATTACAGTGGTCCTAGAAGAAGAGAGAAAGGGGCAGAGAACTTATTTGAGAAATAATTACTGAGAAATTTCCTAACGAGGGGAAAGAAACAGACATTCAAGTCCAGGAAGCACAGAGAGTTCCAAACGAGATGATCCAAAGATGTCCACATAAAGACACATTATAATTAAAATTGCAAAGGGAGTTTCCTGGTGGCATAGAGTTAGGATCCTGGGCTTTCACTGCTGTGGCCTGGGTTCCATCCCTGGTTGGAAAACTGAGAACCAACAAGCTGCATGGCATGGCCAAAAGAAAAAAATTAAAAAAAAAAAAAAGTAAAATCGTAAAAATTAAAGAGAATCTTAGAAGTAGCAAGAGAAAAGCAATTAGTAACATACAAAGAAATCTCCATAAGGCTATCAGGTGAATTTTCAGCAACAATTTTGTAGTCCAGAAGGGAGTGTCATGATATATTCAAAGTGATGAAAGGAAGAAGCTTACAACCAAGAATACTCTAGCTGGCATGGCTATCGTTCAGACTTAAAGGGGAGATAAAGAGTTTCAAAGACAAGCAAAAGCTAAAATGGTTCAGCACCACTAAACTGGCTTTATAAGAAATGTTATAGGGAATTCCCTGCCAGTTCAGTGGTTAGGGCTCTGTGCCTCCACTGCAGGGGGCATGAGTTTGATCTCTGGTTGGCAAACTAAGATTCTGCGTGCCACGTGGCATGGCCAGAAAAAAACAAAAAAAGAAACATTATGGGGACTTCTCTAAGCAGAAAAGGCAAGTCCACAGCTATAAAAAGGAAAATTATGAAAAGAAAAATCTCACTGGTAAAGGGAAACACACAGTAAAGGTAGTAGTTCAACCACTTATAAAACTAGTATAAAGGTTAAAAGACAAAAGTAGTAAACCATCTATATACACAATAAATAAAGAAATACACAACACAAAAAGATGTAAAATACGATGTCAAAGACATTAAACATTGGGATAGGGGAGTGAAAATGTAGACTGGTTAGAATGCATTTGAATTTAAGAGATCAACTAAAATGATTATGTAACTTATACCATGTTATATGTGAGCTTCGTGGTAACCACAAACCAGAAACCAATAACAGACACACAAGAAAGAGAAAGGAATCTAAACATAAAACTAAAGATAGCCATCAAATCACAAGGAAAGAGGGCAAAAGAAAAAACAAAAAAGGAACCATGAAAACAACCAGAAAACAATTAACAAAGTGACAATAAATACATGTCTATCACTAATTACTTTAAATGTACTAAATGCTCCAATCAAAAGACACAGAGTAGGTGAATGGGTAGAAAAACAAGACCCACATATGTGCTGCCTACAGGAGATTTACTTCACACACAGACTAAGTGATGGGATGGAAAAAAGTATTCCATGCAAATGGAAATTAAAAGAAAACCAGGACAGCAATACTTGTATCACAGAAAATAGATTTTAAAACAAGTACTGTAACAAGAGACAAAGAAGGACATTACTTAATGATATAGGGATCCATCCAAAAAGAAGATAAAACAATTGTAAATATAGATGCACCCAACATAGGAATACTTAAATATATAAAGCAAATAATAATAGACATAAAGGGAGAAACTAACAGTAACATAGTATTTAGTAGGGACTTTAAAACCCTATTTACATCAATGGATGGATAATCTGACAAAATCAATACAGAAAAAGACTGGCCTTAAATGACACATTAGACCAGATGAACTTAATAGATACATACAGTACATTTGTCAAAAGTAGCTGAATATACATTTTTTCAATGCATGTGGAACATCCTCCAGGATAGATCACATGCTAGGCCACAAAACAAGTTTCAATAAATTTAAGACTGAAATCACATCAAGTATCTTTTCTGACCACATGGTATGACACTAGAAATCAACCTACAAGAAAAAAACCTGCAAAAAACACAAAGATGGGGAGGCTAAACAACATGCTACGAAACAACCAATGTGTCATTAAATAAATCAAAGAGGAAATTAAAAACTACCCGAGGATGAATGAAAATAGAAACACAATGATCCAAAATCTATGGGACACAGCAAAAGCAGATCTAAGAGGGAAGTTTACAGCAATACAATCCTACTTCAGGAAACAAGAACTATCTCAAATAAACAACCTAAAGTTAGACCTAAAAGAACTAGAAAAAGAAGAACAAACAAAACCCAGAGTTAGTAGGAGAGAAATCATAAAAATCAGAGCAGAAATAAATGAAATAGAGACTAAAAACAAAAAATAGAAAAGATTAATGAAACTAAGAGGTGGTTCTTTGAAAGATAAACAAAATTGATAAAACCTTTAGTCAGAATCATCATAAGTTACAATCAACACCACAGGAATACAAAGGATCATAAGAGATTACTATGAACAATTATATGCCAATAATATGGACAACCAAGAGGAAATGGGCAAATTCCTAGAAATGTAAAATTTCCCATGACTGAATCAGGAAGAAATAGAAAATATGAACAAACCAAACACCAATAATGAAAGTGAATCAATACTTTTAAAAAACCTCCCAACAAACAAAAGTCCAGGACCAGATGACTTCACAGGTAAATTCTGCCAAACATTTAAATAAAAGTTAACACCTGTTCTTCTCAAACTATTCCAAAAAATTGAAGAGGAAGGAACGCTTCTGAACTTATTCTCTAAGACCAACATCACCCAGATATCAAAACCAGACAGACAACACAAAAAAAGAAAATTACAGGCATTACTGACAAAAACAGATGCAAAAATCCTCAACACAATATTACTAAGTGGAATTCAACCATACATTAAAAGGATCATATACCATGAAGTGGGATTTATTCAAGGGATGCAATGATAATTCAACACCCACAAATCAATGAAATACACCACATTAACAAATTGAAGGATAAAAATCACATGATCATCTCAATAGATGCAGAAAAGAACTTTTGACAAAGCTCAACATCCATTTATGATAAAAACCCTCAACATAGTGGAATAGAGGGAACATACTTCAACATAATAAAGGCCATATACAACAAACCTACAGCCAACATAATACTCAATGGTGAAAAGCTGAAAGTGTTCCCTCTAAGATCAGGAACAAGACAAGGATGCTCAATCTCACCATTTTTATTCAACATAGTATTGGAAGTCCTAGCCATAGCAATCACATGAGAAAAAGGAATAAAAGGAATCCAAATTGGAAAGGAAAAGTAAAACTGTCACTGTTTGCATATGACATGATACTAGACATAAAAATTCCTAAAGATGCCACCAAAAACCTATGAGAATTAATAAAGGAATTCAGTTAAGTTGCAGGACACAAGATTAATATGCAAAAATCTCAGAAACAAACTCTCAGAAAGAAAAATTAAGGAAACAATTCCATTTACAACTGCATCAACAAGAATAAATTATCTAGGAAAAAAATCTAAACAAGGAGGTAAAAGACCTGTACTCAGAAAACTATACGACATTAACGAAAGAAACTGAGATGACACAAACAAATAGAAAGATATACTGTGCTTGTAGATTGGGAGAATTGATATTATTAAAATAACCATACTACCACAGGCAATCTACAGATTCAATGCAATCCCTATCAAAATATCAATGGCATTTTTCACAGAACCCAAACAAATAATTCTATAAATTGTATGGAAACACACATGATCCAGAATAGCCAAAGCAATTTTGGGAAAGAAGAACAAAGCTGGAGGTATCATGCTTGCTGACTGCAAACAATACTGCAAAGCTATAGTAATCAAAACAGTATGGTACTGGCATAAAAATAGGCTGATCAATGGAAGAGAATAGAGAGATCAGAAATAAACCCACACACTTATGGTCAATTAATCTACAACAAAGGATGCAAAAATACACAATGGGAAAAGGTAGCCTCTTCAATAAATGGTGTTGAGAAAACTGGACAGCTACATGCAAAACAATCAAACTGGACTACTTTTCTATACCATATACAAAAGTAAATTCAAACTGGATTAAGAACTGAAGTCATAAAACTCCAAGAAGGAAACAAAGGCAGTATGGTCTTTGACACTGATGTTAGCATTATTTTTTTGGATCTGTCTCCTCAGGCAAGGGAAACCAAAGCAAAAATAAACTAATGGGATTACATTAAACTAGCTTTTGCACAGTGAAGAAAGGTATCAACAAAATGAAAAGGCAGTCTACTGAATAGAAGACATTTGCAAAGGATAGATCCAAAATATATGCAACTAAATGTCAAAAAACCCCAACAACCCAATTAAAATATAGAGGTCCTGAATAGATATTTTTTCCAAAGAAGACATACAGATGGCCAACAGACACATGAAAAGATACTCAACATCACCAATCATCAAGGAAATGCATATCAAAAACACAACGAGATATCACCTTACACCTGTCAGAATGGCCATTGTTAAAAAGACAACAAATAACGAGTGTTGATGAGGACGTGAGGAAAAGGGAACCCTGGTGCACTGTTTTAAATTGGTGCAGCCACTATGAAAAATAGTTAGGGAGGGTTCTCAAAAAATTAAAAATAGAACTGACAGATGACCCAGCAATTTCACTTCTGGGTATTTACCTCCTCAAAAAAAAAAAAAAAAACACTAATTTAAAAAGATATATGCACCCCAATGTTCATAGCAGCATTGTTTACAATAGCCAAGATATGAAAGCAACCTGTCAGTCAATAGATGAATGGATAAAAACGATGTGGTATATATATACAATCGAATATTACTCAGCCTTTAAAAAAAAAGGATGAAATATTACCACTTGCAGTGACATAGATGAACCTAGAGGGTAAAGTAAGTATAGTTAAGTGAAATAATTCAGACAGAGAAAGACATGACATAGATGAACCTAGAGGGTAAAGTAAGTATAGTTAAGTGAAATAATTCAGACAGAGAAAGACAAATATCATATGATCTCACTTACATGTGGATTCTAAAAAACAAGACAAACAAAACAAAATGAAAGCAGACACAGATGCAGAGAACAAACAGAGGTTGTTGTCAGAGGGGAGAAGGTGCAGGGGGCAAATGGGTGAAGGGGAGCAAGAGGTACAAACCTCCAGTTATAAAATAAATAAGACTGGGGAATATAACATACAGCACAAGGAATATGGTCAATAATAGTGTAATAACTTTGTACAGGGACAGTTAGCTACTAGACTTATCAAGGTGATTTCATAATGTATGCAAATGTCAAATCACCACGGAGTATACCTGAAACCAACATAATATTATACATCAACTATATTTCAATTAAAAAAATAAAGTAGGGCTTCCCTGGTGGCTCAGTGGTTGAGAGTCCCCCTGCCGATGCAGGGGACATGGGCTCGTGCCCCGGTCTGGGAAGATCCCACATGCTGCGGAGTGGCTGGGCCTGTGAACCATGGCCGCTGAGCCTGGACGTCCGGAGCCTGTGCTCCGCAACGGGAGAGGCCACAACAGTGAGAGGCCCATGTACCGCAAAAAAATAGAGTAAAAAAAACCCCACCAAATCTGCAACCAGCTGAGTGATTACCATTTTCTCTCTTAAAATTCTTCCAACTCTTTACAGTCAGGGATATTTTTTAAAAATTGCTTAAGCAATAAGAAATACTAAGTATTTACAAAGAATTATAAGTCTATAGTGAATATTTAAATACTAGGGAACATTTGGGGGTGGTTTTCAAATAACCTAACATTAAGTAAGGCGGAACAAGGTTTTCAAAATTGTTAACTGAAGGACATTTCCCCCATAAAACTCGTTATTTCTTGCAATACCACTCATTGGATTTGTATAAAGTACACAATGTTTTTTCTTGCAGGAATGACCCTTCCACATGCATTAAGATGGCTACTATTAAAAAAATGAAACAGAAAATAACAGGTGTCAGTGAGGATGTGGAAAAATCAGAACCTTTGTGCACTGTTTGTGGGAATGTAAAACACTGTAGCCACTATGGAAAACAGCATGGTGTTTCCGTCAAAAAATTCAAAATAGGGGCTTCCCTGGTGGCGCAGTGGTTGAGAGTCCGCCTGCCAATGCAGGGGACATGGGTTCGTGCTCCGGTCTGGGAAGATCCCACATGCTGTGGAGCGGCTAGGCCCGTGAGCCATGGCCGCTGAGCCTGCGCGTCCAGAGCCTGTGCTCCGCAATGGGAGAGGCCACAACAGTGAGAAGCCCGCGTACTGCAAAAAAAAAAAAAAAAACCAACATCAAAATAGAATTACCATATGATCCAGTGATTCCACTTCTGGGTACATACCCAAAAGAATTAAAAACAGAGTCCTTCAGGACATATCTGTTCACCCATGCTCAATAGCAGCATTATTCATAATAGCTAAAAGGGGAAAGCAACCCAAGTGTTTAAAAACAGATAAATAGATAAACAAAAATGTGGTCTATACATACCATGGAATATTATTCCATCTTTAAAAAGAAGGAAATTCTGATATACAGCAACTGGGATGAACCTTATTAAGGACATTACATTAGTGAAATAAGCCAGTCACAAAAAGACAAATGCTTATAGTAGGAAGCTACAGCAGTCAAATTCAGAGAGACAGAAAATAGAATAGTGGTTGCCAAGGGCTCGGTGGAGGGGAGAATGGAGAGTTGTGGAATGGGTACAGAACTTCAGTTTTGCAAGGTGAAAAGAGTGCTGGAGATTGGCTGTACTACAGTGTGAATGTACTTATATCACTACTGAACTGTACACTTAAAAATGGTCAAGATGGTAAATTTTACGTTATGTGTATTTTACCAAAATTTAAAAAAATAGCAAATCACGTTAACAGTAGACCAGCTATGAATACACACTTATAGCAAGGCAAGATCTACAAGTCAAATCATGACCATTTCTCTCCTGGTTTGGAAATGTGTACTGATCTTAAACTTCAACACTATATGTCCATGTTTCATGCTCTCACAATGTCTTCAGACATTGCCAAATGAGTGGGGAAGCAAAATTACCCCCTGAGAACCACTGCTTTAGAATCATACATTGTACATTAGTGTAAAAGTATATATTTTTACATATTGTTGTACATTAAAAAAATTATGCATGTTGTACATTATGGGCAAAGTAAGGGATTTTTCAGGGAATAATTTTCATTAGATTTTCACCTTACTCACCAAATTCTGAACCTAATCTCTGTGAAAACTTTGTACTGCATTTAAGCAAAATTCACTTTTTCAGAAACTGGACAAAAAAGCCTGAAAAAAAAAAAAAAAAAGCCTGAAACTCTAAAGACTGAAGTTACTGATTTTTTAAAAAACAAAAATATGTGGAATGCAAACTTCAAATTTAGAATATTAGGATCTTTGTCATTTCCAGTATATATTTTTTAGACTCTAGAAATGTCGACCAGATCACTCTCTAGGCACCCCCAAAAAAGAACATTCATTTGGCTTTTTGTCACAGGGTAATCAAGAAAAACTACTAGATTATTTAGAGTGAGATGAACCATACTGGTCTGGTCCTGTGTAGCAGGCTTCTCAGTTCACACTGCATTGTAAGTTGCTGTATACCCAGCACCATGCTTGGCGCACAGAACACTCAAATATTTAAATAAAATGAATGAGTCTTAGCATACATTTTCTTTAAGATTTATTTTAAAACAGGTAACAGTGTAATAAAGAAATACATTCAATAGTACTAAAAAAAATCTACATGAAATATATAATTTCATTAAGGTACAACCAAAATATTTGAAGTGGCACATATCTCCATATTTCAAGCCAGTACACTAGCTTTCTATGTATTTAAACACTAGCCTACTTTAATCTTTAAGAAGATCAAAGGTTTTCCTCTTTGCTTTAGGCCATATTTAAATTTTTAGCATTTCTAAGTGCATATATTTTAAGTATATACTATCATGGCCATGGATTTATTTACCTACTAATTAGGTGGTATGATCAGCACAGAGAATAGTGGAACAAATAGTATCTCTCTTAATCTGAACACAACTGTTCAAACAGTCTGTAATTTATCTGCTTTTCTAGTAGCTTCTCTCCTTGGTTTCCACTGACCTTATGAGCAACTGACTGGTGAAGCCTAGATTCTTTTCACTTGAAAGATTTCCAAGTTAGAGATTGCCCATATTAAACTTGTACCTTCAACTTATTATATTTTGCCCTTGGACAAGTTATTTTATTTTTCCAAATTTCACTTTCCCCAGCTGTAAACTGGAATAACATCACTAATCTTGCAAAAGACACTGCATATAATGTATGTCAGGTACTCAGCATACAACAAATATTTTATCATAAATATTTTAAAAACCTAAACATTCCTCATTTGTTCCCAGTAGATTTCTATCTTATTCATTTCCAGACATTGTTCCATCTTGTCATAATCTTTAGATCTGAATAGGACAGGAGCTTTACAGCACACCATTCAATGCTGAAGAGTAGATTAATGATGTTATTCAAAGCTCTTTGAATAACATACATCAACTAGCAAGAATTAGCTACAAATTCACTTACCTATACTATCATCTAGCTGATAATTTCTTATTCCACCCATGAAGATTTCAAGGCTTTCTTAAATAAAGACATTCTAAGTTTGCTACATTCCCTTGATTCACTTTGGTAATAAAAATAGGTTTCCTATTCATTCATCCTATTCATTCATCAAGGTTCAATCACCCATTTCTTAATCTCTGCAGCTGAGATGAACAGTTTCCTAAGGATGGAGGAAGGATTATATTCACCAATAGACAAGTCAATAGTTTTATTTGTTTATCTAATGACACTATGGGGACAGAAGAGTTCCATTTCTAGCTATATATCAAACTTGATACCTAAACCCTTTTCTTCCAACAATACACACAGAAATGCTAGGTAAGGTATAAGAAGTTGTAAGAAAGGGGAAATCCTTATGGCCAAAAATTTTCAGTTTCAGAAGGAAACTAAAAACCAGAGAGGTAGATGTGTGAGCTGATATTCTAGCTATCCTGGCAAACTTGCCAATCTCATTAACCTATGAATTTCAGCTCTAACATTTGTAAGAGGACTTTAAAAAGGCAGTGGGTAGTAATTAAATGCACCTCCCCTCATGTCCATAAGGTTGGGACACATTCAGGCTTACACTCTCAGTGAAAGGGGAGTCATCGGTAAAACATTCTGCTGACTAGCACAGGGAGATAATGTGGAAGAATGTCTGTCTTGGCCTGGGAGTCTTCTCTCAGTAAATTTATAGTACTCTTCAGGTCAGGAAACCCTGAAGCCAAGAAATTAAAGAAAGAGTGGTCCTCTGTCAGTGATAGCCCTGGAACTATGACATAACCAGACATAAAACTTTTCTGGAAGGAATTATTCTTAACCCAGGTCACTCAAGATCCCCATGAGAAGGTTCTGCTGAAAATAAGCTCACCTTCTAAAGTCACAAAATACATGGATAAACAGCTCACCAATTACAAAAACCAACATATACAAACAAGAGAAACTTAAAGTTAAAAAAAAAAACCCCAACTAGACATCATGAAACAAATAATAGGCAAATCTTAAGAATGATACATACCTAGAAATGGAAAACAACTTTTGAAAGGAGAAACCCAATGAATAGTTTAAAAAGATTACATAGAGACAAGAGAATTCATGAACTAGAAGACAGATATGAAGGCATCATAGAAAGATAAAGTACTGGAAACACAGAGGGCTTAAAAGATAAAGAGAACAGAATGAGAAGGTCTAATATACATTTCTAAAAAACAGTAACTGTGTCTGTGAAATCTGTTCTCCATATCATAACACCTTCATTACTGAGTAACATTGAGTGATCTTACTACTGAAAATCCAAACATATTTACCATGGTATACAGATGGTTACAATTTTAAATTTATTTTCTTCCTTTTATATATTAATATTTTATCATTCATATAGAATATCCGGGAAACAAGTTTTAATTAAAGCTATATCAAAACTAGCAGTATATTTATTTGTTCTAACTCCTACTAAAGAAAAATCTGCCAGCGCTGCTGCTATACTCATGCTGCTTGCATTTTCAGCTAAAGCAAAAGTCAGTGATTCTACTGAAAATGATACAAGTATGCACTTGAGAAGAAAAAATAAACATTTACCTTAGAAGTAGAGCATGACTGACTGTTTATTTCTAAAGTGTGAGAAAACTGTTCCTTGAGACTATCAAAGTATCTTTAGGTAAATTAAACGTTTTTTAAAAAACACATTAGTTTACTTAGTTCAATATTAATACCTATTTGAAGTATGTGGGTGGGTTAAAAATGAAGGCCAAAATACAATTTCTAAAGGCTGAATTCAAAGGCAATCACATGCTTAATATCACACCCAAGCTTTCCAGCCTGGGAAAAGTCGGCTGAGATTTTTGGGGTCCATGGCCTGTTGTATGAGCAAATTCACCTGTCCACCAACACTGAGCACGGTTCCTTCCTCCACTCCTTTTAGTTTCTCTTGCAGTCTCATCAAGACACGTTCAGCTACTTTGTTGAAACTGTGGTCAATATCACTAATGAAAAAAACACAAAGGTTAATGAGGTGGAACAGTTTAAAGGGCCTTGGGAATAGGAGAATCTGAACAAGTGACAACAGATCCTTCCCCAAAAACTGCTCACCTGAGATTTCGTTTGCATTCCTGGTCATCTGCATTTGGAGTGGAGTGGAGCTCACTTTCATCCTCTGGCCTCTGCTGTAAATACAGAGCTTTCAAAGGATTCATTGTCCAGTCAAAGAGAGGATCATACAGGAGGACCTAGATAGAGAGGACATATGTATTAGAAGAACAATGTGTATTTTGATGATGTATTTAGAAACAGTAGGACCAGTATTATAAAAATAATACAGGCCAGTCACATGGTAGTTGACTGGGATGGAGGGGCAAACTTATCACATGTGCTTCATGTTTCCTTGTGGAGGAAACTATACTAACATGATGTTCTGGGATTTTTCTCCCATCTGCATTCATTCTTTCTCCATTTTGGGGGCTGTGACATCCTTTGACCCATGTTTCCTGATTGGGTGAAACTAATCAATTAAAAGCAGACAAGCACTAGTTCCTCTTTCCTTCTCCCTCTCCTCTTGATCAGTTCTTTGGTAAGAACATTTGCCAAAGCAGAGAACTGCAGGCCCCAACTCTCCCTCAGGTGAGCTGTACCAAGGGATATATTAGACTGTGGGAGCTGGACAGCAGTAGCAAGCCTATTTGGACCTTACTCCTAAGCCATATTCTCCAACAGTTGTATCAGTAATAAACATGACATTTTGATCTCTATGGCTTCTTAAGGCTCTTTCTTTTCCACTCAATTAGTTCCAAATTTGGGTGGAGAAAAAAAGGTATAATTTATTGAAAACTCCTCAAAACCCAAGGTCTAGTGCTATGGTTGGCATCTTGAAATCTACATATGGAGTAGAATTTGAATACTAAAATAACTGGCATGGCCAGAGCAAGTGATTCTAAGTCTTAATTTTAGTAAGTGAGGTCACAGGGATTTTTTTTTTTTTTTTTGCGGTACGCGGGCCTCTCACTGCCGTGGCCCCTCACGCTACAGAGCACAGGCTCCGGACACACAGGCTCAGCGGCCCTGACCCACGGGCCCAGCCGCTCCGCGGCACGCGGGACCCTCCCGGACCGGGGCACAAACCCGTGTCCCCTGCATCGGCAGGCGGACTCCCAACCACTGCGCCACCAGGGAAGCCCGGTCACAGGGATTTTTGACCTCGGCAATACAGAACAGCTAACTGCCCCTGGTGTTTATAAGCACATAATTTTTTAAAAATAGGCCTCAGCAAATGCTTACCATACAAGTCTTAATAATAAGTGAAGACTCAACTCCAGGCGTGCCTGATTTTGCAGGATATTCCAGCATTACAAAGTTGGAATACTTTCTTGCTGCTGCCTTTTTTGTGTTTCTAGGTAGGTCTGCAGTCTGACACTATAAAATGCCCTTAGCATTACACGTTTAATTCCAGGACAAATACTAGATCAGCAGTACCAAAAACTGGTCATCTGTTTATGCTGTTCTGAGCATCCTCCAGGATGATTAAAAAATACAGAGGGACTGACTCTGAATATATGTGGTTTGTCCATAAATTTAAGGGTTTCTATGGGACTTCAAATTGGCACTGACATGGGTTTAGACTTCAGGGATCCAAACCAGTTTCACTCCCCAAAGGGACATATATTTTATTAACCAACTAATGAAAAGAAATGGGGGTCTCTATTATAAACAGACTATATGGTCTTCTTTGGTTGAAACAGAGAAACAACACAATTGAATTATCTCAAACCCAAGGGCTTGTATTAGGAATCATATTTGCAAATTCTGGAATCAAGGAGGAACTGGAGTAATTAAAAAAATATACTTTAGCTTTATTATCAGAACAGGAATGGTTGAACAAAAAACAAGAAAGGAATACAGATTAAGTTAAAGCAGGGTTTCTCAATCTTGGCACTACTGACATTTTTTAGCTGGATATTTCTTTGGTGTGAGGGCTGTGTGTATAGGATGTTTTGTGGCATCTCTTGTCTCTACCCACTAGATGTGAATAGTACCTTCACATCTCCCCCAGCCCCAATTATGACAATCAAAAATGTCTCCAGACATTGCCAACTGTCCTTTAGAGAGCAAAACTGCACTTGGCTAAGAACTATTGAGTTAAAAGAAGAGATTACCTTAGCAGAATGGATAAAATCTTAGAAGACAGGATGGTCTATTATGAAAAAGAAAATGAGATCTTGAAGGCCAGTAGAGACAAATGTATTGAGAAGGAAAGGGAAATGCAGCCAAGTCACAGTGTTCTTAAAGAGGGTTAGGAAGCGAGAAGTTTTAATTGTTATTATATCAGAAACAGTGACTGTGGCTCAATGAAATCTAACAGAGCAAACGTAATGACTACAAAAAAGGAGACTGAAATGACATTCCAGAGGATTGGGATCCAACAAAACTCCTGAGAAGTACCCTGCTAAAGCTGAAGGCACAAAATCCACAGTGAGGTCAGCTGGGAAGGTTGGGACAACCGCACTAAATTATTTCAGGAAATTCAGACAGATTTACAGAGGGAAGATTAGGCAAATCAGTGTAAAACACACAAAGCTTATAAAAGCTTATAAGTGACACCATTATTGCAGGTGGAGATGCAGTGGCCTGAAACTCCCCAACAGTTTCCATCTTACTCAGTAAAGTCTAAAATCCTCACAATAAGGTAGAAACCCCTAAATAATCTGCCCACTATGACCTCTCTAACTTTATCTCCTACCACTCTTTAAAGAATGAGGCTCACGAGCAATTTGGCATTCAACTAATAAAACTTCTGAAGCCTTGAACGAACTACCCTCTTCTAACAAGTGTTAACTCAGGACATCGGTACTGAAGGAACCCCCACATCTACCCAGACACAAAAATCCTTTTGACTGAGACTGAACAGAGTAAAATACTGGGGAATACATTAAACTTCTTTGGATCTTAAATTAATTTGAAAAGTCTGGATTTTTTGGTCTTAAATGCAAAAAAGCAAGATAATTTGATTTTAGACCTTGATTTCTGCATTACTGAGGCATCCATGTTATCATTTATTCTTGCTGCAGCACCAATGGCAAACAAATGACAATATGTATATGGGAAAAAGGGAAAGCTTTTCCAGCCTTGGGAACAGCACAGCCTTAGAGTTAACTTTATCAACACACTATTGGGACCCATTTTAACTCTCTTTGTACCAAAAATCCATATCGCCACCAGCAGTCCAAAGGGGCTATAAAGAGGACTTTGGTTCATAAAGGCAGCAGACACAGGACCACCCTAATAGACTATAAATTTCACCCTCCTTGGGATATAGTTCCACCCTTGTTGATCACAGGCTTAATGGTTAATGCCAATGAAGCTTTTAAAAAATACAAATGTTCTTGCCTCATTCCTAGAAGTTTAGTTCAAATTTGGTCAACATCAATGTTGTTTAAAAGCAATACAGGTCGGGCTTCCCTGGTGGCGCAGTGGTTGAGAGTCCGCCTGCCGATGCAGGGGACACGGGTTCGTGCCCTGGTCCGGGAGGACCCCAAATGCCGCAGAGCAGCTGGGCCCGTGATCCATGGCTGCTGAGCCTGCGCGTCCGGAGCCTGTGCTCTGCAAGGGGAGGGGCCACGGCAGTGAGAGGCCCACGTACCACAAAAAAAAAAAAAA
>NW_020175405.1:55428-57511 GCF_003031525.2 Neophocaena asiaeorientalis asiaeorientalis
AAAAAAAAAAAAAAAAATACAGGTGATAGTAAAGTGCAGCCAGGTCCAGCACCACCAGTTAAAGGAACAAAAAGCTGAAAGAATGTAAGGGAGGCATGCTTCAACTCCACTTCCAAGCTTCCCTGTGGAGGACACTCTCCTGATCTCTTGCCCCACATACCCTTTACTAGGACAGAGAATGACTGCCTTGGGTACCCAATTCTCACTTGGGTAGAATTAACGTCATAAGCACTGGAAATTTGCTGGACTTCCTTCCCTTTCTGCCCTGATCAACATGAGGCAGTGATCCTGATGGAGTGTTTATGCCCTGTAGGCCCAAATCCCACTCAGTGGGCTGTTCCCAGGTTAAGACAGCAAAGAGGCACTGAGGTGGCACCAGCAGCAAGCCAGTTTGGCCCTCACTGCTCAGTCATGTTCCTACGGTAACAATGCTGACACTTTGATCTCCATCTGTCTCACTACATGGTTCTGAACCTGGGCATGGGAAAAGGAGATACAACTTATTGATTTCTCTTCAAACTCCAAAGGAAATCATTCTGAAAATAATACCATACAAGGTACCTAAGATGTCAAAGTGCTGATGTATGTATTAAAGACTAGAGGTTACTTATAGTGCTGTAACATTCCAAGAAAGTTGAGGGGGCTGAAGGCCTCAAGTTTCTAAGCCACTATTTACTCTCCTGCTGCCCAGCATCATCCCACCTCATTAAAACAAAGCACTGATCTTCCAATCAGTGCCTTCCTAACAAGATACACAGTCTATTGGGCAGAGAAATAAAGATTTCCTTATAATATACTTTACCTCTACAATGGTTAACAGGGTTTCCTGAGAGTTTCTCATAACCTCCATGGTTTTCTCACAGCATCTACAAACACATTATAAATATGAATTTTATTATACACCAACATTTTCAACATATCTTTACCTCCTATATACTCATGTTTAGTATGCTGAGACTATTCCTGTTAATAATTCCCCAATTAATATCTCAAAGAGCATAGTACTTGGCAGAGTGGGTTTTCAGTAGATGTTTCTGAAATGAATACAAATATATTTGTGAATATGAGCTTAGCATTTATAAGAATAACACAATACTACTATGAAACATTTCTTTCAGTTGATTATTATGGTAATTACAGTTTACTTTGACTAGAATCTGCCCTGTTAAAAGATGAGTATGTAGACTTAAAAAAGAAAGTTGAGTATGTAGGCCTATGCTGGGAAAACTACAGGGAACTGCAAAGTTCTTTTAGCAGAAATTGGTACCAGATCATAAGCTCCTTTAAGATAATGTATATACCCAAGAATGAGCACACAAGAGAAGTTCTGATCAGTAAACAAACAGTTAGCAAGGACAAAGGTGTGAAAATTAAAGGCGGGTTGCTTCCAGAGGCAGTAAGGGAGGACAGTATGTGTGTCATACTGGGTGAGGTCCCAGGTGGTCTGAAGGAAGGGGAAATAATTACTGCTTTTACCCAAGGTCTTTTTCTTAGTACTGGTAAAGCACTGGAATGTATAATAATTCTAGTAAGGGTGAACTCTATAATCTATAGAAATCAATAATCCAAATAATTTCAACACCAAAAATCATCTGCCTTACCTTACCCTATTTGACTTACCTTCTGAAGACACCTTCTACACCAGTAATGCCCATCCCATCCACAATATCTCTGGTAAGTCTGAAGGGAACTGTTTCAGGAGTAGGAAGGATTTTACCCTGTTCAAAAGCAACTCCTGAAGTAAAAAATACAGTGAGGTTAGGAGGTCCCATAGCTAATTTACTTTCCTCAACTGGTATGTGAACTTTGCAGAGGCACTAAATAATCTGTCACCAATATTCAATCAGTACTAAAACACACAGTCATTTATTCTATTTCTGCTCTGCCTGCCTTCTTCATCTCCAACATTCTCCAGGAGATCCACCTCCAATTTTAAAAAATCAAGTTAAAAAAATTATTTATTGATGTAATTAGAGAATTCTATGTTAAAGGGTGACTTTTAAAAATGAGGTAGTGAAGGGTAGAATTTAAAATGCAGAAGATATATATATGTGTGTGTGTGTGCGTGTGTGTGTGTGTGTGT
>NW_020175405.1:57558-73071 GCF_003031525.2 Neophocaena asiaeorientalis asiaeorientalis
TATCTTTTATCCACTTTTCCCCAATGGCAACATCTTGCAAAACTACAGTACAATATCATAACCAGGATGCTGACACTGATACAATCAAGATATAGAATATTTCCATCAATACAAGGATCCCTCATGCTATATTAGCCACACCCACTTACTCCCAAGGCCTACCCCTACTCCCTGCTCTTCCAGTAATAACTAATCTGTTTTCCATTTTTATAATTTTGTAATTTCAAGTATGTCAATGGAGTCAAACAGTATGTAACCTTTGAGGATTAGCTTTTTTCACTCAACATAGTTCTCTAGAGAATCATCCAAAAAATGGAAAATAAAAATTTCACCTGGTTCTTTTATATCTCCTATTCCTATGTTGAAACTATTTCTGTGCTGAGACTTAGCACCTTTTCATTTGTTTCAAACATGTTTGTAATTGCTCTTTGAAGTATTTTTATGATGGCTGCTTTAAAATCTTTGTCAGATAATTCTAACATCTTTGTCACCTCAGTGCTGACGTCTATTGTTTTTCATTCAAACTGCAATTTTCCTGACAAATGATTTTCAATGGAAATTTTGACCTTTTTAGATATTACATTATGAGACTCTGGATCTTATCTACACTTCTATTTTTGCTGGCTTTGGGAGTAACCACCTTATTTACTGCTAAGTCGTGGCAGAAGACCAGGTTCCCCACTTGGCCTCCTCTGACATCCAAGAGGAAAGGGGGCTCCTTGCTACAGATTGGTGACACGGGAAGTCCAGGCTCCCCACATGGTTTCCACTGACACCATGGGTGAGCTGAAGGAAAAGCAAGGTTTGAAAAATATAGAGAAGGACGTAAACAGCATAAGTGATACAGTGAGATAGTCTAATGTATTGTTATTGGAGTCCCAGAAAGAAAGGGAAGAATCTGGATTGGTCGTATGACACTACTCTAAGAGAATATAGCAGAAGTGACACTGTGCCAGTTGCAAGCTAACCCTTAACTTCTACTTCCTTCCTCTCGGAGCCCTGAGATGCTTTGTAAGAAGTTCAGGTTACTCTGCTAGACAGAGAGGCCACATGGAGGAGCAATGAAGCATCAAATGTGTAAGAATCCATCTTGGACACTGGCCCAGTTGAATCCTAAGGTAAATTCAGCCCCAGGTGCTGACTACAGCTGTGTGAAAGATCATAAGTGAGAATTTTCCAGCTGAGACCAGTCAACGCATAGACTATAAGATATAGTAATAGTGGTTTTAAGCTACTAAATTTAGGGTGGTTTCTTATGCAGCAACAGATAATCAAAGAGATACACAGAAAAGTGTACAAATCATCAAAGTCATTCAAGTGTGTGGCTAATTGAGATTTTATAAAATGAACAAAACCATGTAACCAGCATTCCAGAAGCCCCGCCACATCTCTCTATGAATCACAAAACACCTCTTCAAAGGCTTACCACTATCCTGACTTCCAACACTATAGATTAATTTTATCAGTTTTATATTTTACATAAATGGAATTATACAGTATATATTCTATTGTATCTAGATTCTTTCACTTAACATTGTATTTGTGAGTCTTCCATGTTGAGTGTGGCTATAGTTCATTCAATCTCATTGTTATATAGTACTTCATTTTATGAATACAATAAAATTCATTCATCCATTCTCCCAACCAAGTACTCAACAAGATCAGGCGCGTTCAGGGTGGTATGGCTGTAGACTGTTTATCCATTCTATTTGTGATGGGGGTTGGGGCTGTTTCTAATTTGGGGCTATTATGAATAGTACTACTATGAACATTCTTATACACATGTGTGCATTTTTACTGCAGTGGAATTCCTGGGTCACAATTCCCAGCTTTAGCAGATAATGCCAAACAGTATTCCAAACTGGTTATACCAATTTACCTTTCTCATTTATAGATGTGTTTAGCATGGCCTGGACATCGGTTGGCATACTCCTATCTCTACTTTGCAGCTTCCATTGCACTGCCCTTTTGTTCTCATGCAAAATTTCTCTCCTCTATTGAGTTCCCACATTCTGGCTCTAACAACTCCACTCATCCTCATATTTATTATAACCCAACATCTAAGATTTCCTATCAAATTCATTGAATGTTGGTGTGGACCTAGCTCACGATCTTCCTCTCTGTCCTAACTCTGGAATTCATTCTGGGGAAAACCATATAATATTCTTGATCTTCTCTGTTCTAATGAAATTCAATTTACTCTCTCTTAGCAAACCACTTAGCAAAAACTTATACTATAGAACTTATAATCTCCTAAAACTGTACTTTCTAAGAAATCTTAAATTCTACATTTTAATTAAAACCTCTTCTCCTTCTACCCCTTTATTCGTGTTAAATAATCTTCAAACTCACTGAGATTTCTAGTCTTTTAGTCTCTCTTCCTTCCCTACTCAGCTCAGGGTATAGCCTGCAAAGTTGATTACTCTCACTAGTAACTCAAATCTTCTTGGCCCCTTGTTCCTCCACACTTAACACTTCAAACTAGAACTTAAATTCCAGGGATGCTGAGGGTGCTTGGAAGAAATCATATGATGACACTACAAATTTAGGATTATCACCCTAAAATGCCCCTTAAAATGCTTGGCATATCTTTTTTATTTATGCCTTTCTAGTCAGCCGTTGGTCTCATTTCCATGGTACCCACTTTTAAAATTTTATTGTTCTTTTAAGGCCAATTACCATCCCTCCAATTATTAGCAAATAAACATGCTTTCCAGTTCTCAGAGAAAACAGAATAGCAAATATAATTTCCCTCAAATTCTTTCCCCTCTAGCTGAAGACTTTCCTATTAGCACTCATCCTTTCTTCTCTTGGAGGAAAAGCTAACACGCTTCCAGTGTAAAGCCAACTCTACACCTTCACATACTTCATGATTTCCCTTGCTATTTCAATTATCTTTGTCTCTCTCCTATAAGTATCTCCCATCTTAAGAAAGCAAATGAACAAGAACAAAAAACCCTCAAAACCAAAAGCAGTGGGGGGAGGGGACCAAATGTGTGTCTCCCATCTCTGCAGCAAATTTCTCTTCATTCTTCCCTTACTTCTAAATTTCTTGAAGAACAGTTTCACATTCTTAGCCTACACATCCTTAACTTCCATTTAATCCTTGCCTTTTCACAATCTTACTTCCTCCATTCTATCCAAAGTTTACTAAGATTAATTGTTAAATTCAAAGGTCTATTTTCAGCATTCATCTTATTTGACCTTTCTGTATCAGATACTACTGAGCACAGCACTTCTTCCTCCATGAAAATTTATCCTCTCTTGTCTTCCAAGATATCCCTACCTCTACTTTCTATGACTTGTTGGTTATTCCTCATTTATTTTTTTCTTTTCTGACTCAGCCTTTTTTTTGGCCTCACTGTGCAGCTTGTGGGAACTTAGTTCCCCAACCAGGGATTGAACCTGGGCCCTCAGCAATGAAAGTGCCGAGTCCTAACCACTGGACCACCAGGCAATTCCCAAGACTCAGCCTTTTTAATGCTGAGATTCCTTACAATTCCATCCTTAGTTCTCGTCATCAAGGATGACGTACAAGATTAGAACCTCCTCTAGTCCAATGACTTCAACTAAAATCTATTTGCTGAAAAGTTCTACATCTCTTACTATGTTCAACATCTTTGCTTTCCTATATATTAAACTTTCTACTTCCCCTGGAAATCCCAATAATACCTCAAAACAACATACAAAACTAAACTCATCAGTTTCTTATTCTCTACAAAACCTGCTGTTTTCCTTAGCTAGAAACTTCAGTTAGCTTGGAGTTCCCTCTCCCACTATTTCCACATCTAATATCACTGGTGCAAAATTACTACAAAAATGTCCCCCAAATCCAACTCCTGTTTCATACAACTTTAGTCCAAATCATTTCTTTCATTATCTTGTCTAAACTATTATAACATATCCTAATTTGTTTTCCTACTGCACAGATACTGTTCCCCAAATTATCTTTCCAATAATCAAATAAGATTATGTCCTGATTAAATGTATCTTCATTTACTTCCCATTGTTTAACAGATTAAAGTTGAAACTTCTTGGCCTGGCTTTTTATAATCTAGTACCAATCTATACCTCAAGCTACTCAACTACATGCAAACTTCACTCCAGCCACATTTAATGTCTCACCATTCCTAAAACATGCTACAACTTCATTATTCCTCCCTTCATATCTGCTCTATCCTCTCTCTAGATTATCCTTTCTTTCTTTGAGATCTGGCTTAAATGTCACTCATTATCCAAGGCAGAATTAGCTACTCCCTCCAGCATCACTGTGTTTATGCTTTTTTTAAAACAATATTTATTGTTTTGATCTCTCTCTCTCTCATACTTGCAATATCCTGGTAGGCAAACAACATTTCTTGATGACCAAATATTTACTGAACAAAGAAACATATCTTTTGTTACTTACCTAAATCTATATGTACAAGTTCTGCTGACTGCTCATTTATCAAGATATTCTGTACATGTCTATCACCAAGTCCAAGTATGTAACCAACTAGAAAAAAAACAATCTGAAATTACTGATATCATCTATTTCTATAACACAATTAGCCATAATTTCAACTAATACCACTGACTCTATATAATTTTTAAGTAGCTTAGGCTTTTTTGCCTACGTGAAGGAAATTATGTACATAACTGGCCATTTTCAGTTTAAGTCAAATCTTGCCAGCCATTTTCATTTATACTGCATTTTACAAATCCTAGATGATTTGCTTAAAAAGTTTTCCATTTACTAATAAGCACATATATTAAAATATTAATACTTCAAAATTGAGTGTGGTTAAAATTGAGACCCATTATTTACCAGGGCCAAAGCAGTGCACCATATACACTCAAATATTTATTGAGTATACTTTTAAACTGAGGCGCCTATGGGTAAATTCTTCATTCTTCAGTGAAACTTTCTTCTGCTTGATGAATTATATTTAACACAAATTAGTCAATAATTCATTTCATCAGGTATATATCCAGGAAAAACTACATTTCTGTTTTTAACACAGATGATAACATGTTTTAAAATGCTTTTAACCTAATGAAACACACTATAAGGTGTTACAAAAAAATAGTGGAAAGGGTGTCAAGATGCCTGGGGTGCACGGCTAGCTCTGTCATTAACTGGGCCTACTTTCTCGTTTGTAAACTAAATCAGTTGAATCAGATGAATGATTCTCACTGTAGAAAAAAAGAGGGTTTCATTATTACCTAGAAAATTTTCAAAATATACATGTCCTGCCTTCCTGGTGTATTGTACCTAAGTGATGAAAAGAGTGGTCTTTAATTAAAAAACAATAGATCACTGATATTCCTGTTAGTTCTCATACTCTAAGATTTTGTTAACTGCCCTAACTATGCCAATCTCTCAGAAATAAAAAAAGCCAAAATATATATTGTACACAGAATATTTAAATGTATATCATTATTTCTATTCCAAAACCAAAATTCTATTAAACAGAATCAATCTTTGGGTGTTAATATCATGGTATTATAGAGGCTGTATGCAAGAACAACAATAATTAAAGGAAATAACTTAAATGGAATTATCACGAGTTTTATTATTTTCCAAAGAAAAATCCCAGAAAATAATACATTGAGGGGAAAGAAAATAAGCCATATTCACTATTAAGCAATGAAGAAAAATAACCAGTCTTTATTTCCCTACCTGGAAAAAAGAAATTCTCTCCTGCCAAAGCTAAGAGCTACATTTAGTAGCTAAGAATCAGGATGAAAAAGAAACACAATGATCTAATGTTGAAGATGGTCTGATTAACAAACACCATGACCACCACCATCCCCCTGTAACTCAGAATGTAGGAAGTGCTGAATCTACTAAAATGTATAAGAAGATTACCAATAGAAGAAGTAGCAACACTCCGAGTATAAGTCAATCGTTTCTCAAACCAAATAGCTGGATCCAAGAATTTTTCCATGCAGAAGTAACGGAAAACTGGTTGAAAATTTTGGCAAATCTCCATGAAGGTTTCATATTTCTCTTCAAAAGACTTTTTTTGTACATCCTTTAATAGATAAAATATAAAATTATTTTCTGAATATTCTGTTCAACTAATTTAACTGAAGTCTACTAGGAGTTTCAATAGGAAAATAGTATGATAGATATAAAGGCAATAAAAAGATGAACAAGATATTATCTCTACCCACAAGAAGCTAAAAGTCTGGTCAGGGAAGCAATTAATAACAAGCTATAATCCCTTTAGGGTTTTCATCTTAATTTTAGGGGAAGGTGGCATACCAACAGTGACTGTTATTTGTTTTAATTCAATTCTAATTTGAATGATTCTGTAAGCTATGTGGAAGTAAACACAAAAATGCCAAAGGTAGCTCCAGATAGTCTTAGGTGTATCCCAGCACTAGGCGTGTGATAGGAAACAGGAAAAAGAGAAAGAATGGAAAAATCAATCCCGGATGGATGGCAAAGCAGCTGACACATCTCAGATCTGTCCTTCAACATTTCCTTACTATATAATAATTTCCTGAAGCAAAGCACATCTACTTCAAAAGGCTCAATCCTCATCTATGGACTGATACTTCCAAATCTGTATCTTTGGCTCAGGTATCTTTAATAAGCTCCAGCCTGATGTGCCTCTCCAACTTCCCACTCAACATCTTCACTTGGATCATTTCCAAATCCAAACTAATTCACCTTCTCATCTTTGGCAAAACCCAGCCACTTCCTCTATTC
Source organism: Neophocaena asiaeorientalis asiaeorientalis (assembly GCF_003031525.2). Taxonomy (NCBI): domain Eukaryota; kingdom Metazoa; phylum Chordata; class Mammalia; order Artiodactyla; family Phocoenidae; genus Neophocaena; species Neophocaena asiaeorientalis. The sequence continues at coordinate 64,259 of NW_020175405.1, forward strand.
ACCAACACGGTAAATAGCTTCTCCACCTACTCCATCATACCAACCAGGGAACTGGGTGCCACTGATACTCTTTTTCATCAACCCCACTTCTAAACAGCAACCAAATCATCTAAGTTTTGCCTCTTTAATATTTCTTATATGAACTGCCTGTTCTCCATTCCTACTGCTATTACTCTTAGTTCAGACGCCACCTCATGCCTCTAGTCAGCTTTCTCAAAAATATAACCCTCAAAAATATAAGTGTTGTCAGAGTTTTCTAAAATGCCAATCTGATATTACTATCCTTCTCAAGGGTTCTCTATTGCCTACAGGATAGAGTGAAAATTTCTTAACATTTCATAACATTCCATTTTTTGACTAATGACTACTGCTTCAATCTCATCTATTCCTCCTCAAAACCTAAGCCTATGCTATCTTTACCTGCCTGTTCATGCCTCCTTCCTTTTTGCTTGTATGTTCCTCTGCTTGGAAAACCAATTCATTTATAAAACTCAGCTCAAATACCATCTCCTCTATGAAGTCTTTCTTGAATCTGATTCTCTCCACTCCTCCCTGTCCCAGGTAGAACTGATCACATCCTCCTCTGTGCCTACACAGTACCTTTCCATCACAATCCCTATAGTACTTTACCATACATTTTAAAAAACATATAACAGAAAGCACAACAAAAGAAAAAGTAAATGGATTTTAGAGTTGGACAGACAAGGTTTAAATCCTTGCTCCACTATTTATTAGCTCATTGACCTGGAGTAAGCAAAATTTTCAGAACTTCTTCTCATCTTAAAATGGGATAAGTATGATGGTGATTAGTCATATTTGTGAAGTCTCAGCATAGTATCTGGTAGAGAGGACACATTCAATAAATGTCACTGATTGGGTGAATGAATGTCAGACCAGATGGCCAGTGTGATGTGGCAAATGTCTTTGAATGTCTCTATTTCATAATGGTTTTTTTTTTGGTTCTAGTTAGTGTTTTGTTTGTTTGTTTTGTTAAGAATTAGCTTACCCCAAACTAGAAGCAAATTTGCATACACTGAATAATGTTGTTCTCATAGGACAAGGGTTGACACAACATAGTTTAAAAACCTTCCTTTTTCCACTCACACACACTTTCATTCTGGTGAGCTTACTTTCTTATATTTACTGTCATTAACAATTACCTGATGAAATTAAAACTTTTTACATTCCATAATATTTGATATCAGTTTTAATAAGCTATTAGATAATCTTGCAATAACTTATATTTTTGAGTGTTACTCACCATCATTTTCTTTTGACACTGATAGGCACTGAAATCCTTTGGCCTGTATCTTTTATGAGCACCACTCTCATTGTTAACAAGAAATTCACCAATAGGGACAGTTCCTGTGCACCATTCAAGAACACCACTTCGCTGAGAAAGGGGAACCACCTGAAGTTACAGATTAAGTATGTTTTGATTATGGAAAGGCATTAAAGAGCATGTGATGATTATTCAACTATCAGAGTCAGTGTGAAGCATTTTTTCAAGTTATACTATTATTTTTCTGTCCATAGGAAGAAAGCAACTGAAAATAAACAAGCTCAAAGAATAAGATTTTCTAGTCTGCTGCATAGACTTCTGAGAACCTGCTCTTCTCTCAATCTCCATGATCCCTGAGAGGTCAATCCTGTTAATTATACTCATCATCTGTGACTGAGCCATACTTAGTTTGTTCCATTTAGCAGAGGAATTAACTTTGCTTTCCTATACTTTTAATGTCAAATTCAAAGAATTTCACTTTGGAAAATATCAAATGTAGTGTCAATTTTAGTATACTTTAATAATTGAAAGTGTATGCATTCTTGCTTCGGAGTCTCGTTAGCTTCACCAAGAGGAAATGTATTCCTAAACATAAAAGCAATTTTACTGGGAAGATTAAAAATTATGACATTGTATAAATATACATAAAATGTAGAAAATAATATAAACAAACACCCTTTTACCTACTAAACAGCTTTATCAAATCTATTATTATTCATATTTGCTGGGAAAGAGACAAAGCTCTCTTTGTACCCTTCACTGACCTTATGCCCCTCCCTACCAACAAGATGACTGCTAACTTGCTTATCATGTTCCTGTATTTTGGGGTATACAGTATTTTTATTTCAAAGCTATACATACATAAGTAATTGTAAGCTTTAAATAAAGAGTATTTACACTATATGTATGTTTCTGCAATTTGTTTTTTTCTCACTCAACACTGTTTTACCTTAACTGTGTTAGTACATTTAATCCTAAGTCATTCGTTTTAACAACTGTACTTTGTATAAATATGCCACAATTATCCAATTTATACAATTGGAATATTGATTAACATTTACATTATTTCCAGATTTCCCTGAAACACTGCTGCAATTAATTAATCTACTAATGAATATATTTCAGTTTCTCTAGGGTATACACATACCTGGAAATTGAAGAGCTGGGTTGGTCATTCGGGATACGCATCTTCAACTTAGTTAACCATATATTGCCAAGTAACTATACAAAGTAGTTGTACCAATTTATATACCCATTAGCAGAGTTTATTCTATAACCTCCCAATGTATTGTCAGACTTCTATACTTCGTCAATCCAAGAGGTGTGTAATAGTATCTCACTGTGGTTTTCATTTGTATTTTCCAGATTCCCAGTAGAGTATAATCTGATAAGATTTATTGGCTATTCAAATGTTTTCTTCTTGTGAACTGGCTGTTTGTATTCTTTACCTTTTTTCTTACCTGCTTGTCTTTTTACTACTAGTCTGTAAGAGCTATTCACATATTCTATATATAAATTTCTTGTTGTTAGTAGTATTATAACAATCCTTTTTGTGTTTAATGAATTTTTTAAAATTCATTTTCTCAGCCACCTGTCTTTACAGTATCTTTAATTCTATATTTTTAATTTTAATGTACTCAAGTTTTACTGTTTTATATTCTGTGTCTTAACATGAAGGAGGTCTTTCATTAATTTATTAACTGTATTTGTTGAGAGTCTATTATGTGTTACACATGGTGCTAGGGCACTGAGAATAGAGTGGCAATGAGGCAGATGAAAACCATGCCCTCATAAAGCTTCATTCTGGTGTCAGAACGTATACACTAATAGACATTTAATGATGCCAGGTAACAAGTATTAGAACAAAACATACATTTAAAAAAGTGAGTAATAGAGACGTGGTCAGAGAAGGCGTCTCTGAAGAGGTAACATTAGAGAAAAACCTGAAAGAATAATAATTCATGCAAAGATCTGAGGGAACAGTATTCCAGGCAGAGGGAAGTGAAAAGCCCTGAAGTGAAACAAAATTAGGATATAGGGAATAAGATGTTTCTGTCTTAAGTCACCACTCCCCCCACCTCCTTGCCTGCACACATACCCCTACTCTCTTCTGCCCACTCTGCCCTTCCCCTGAAATGGTCCTCTACAGCTGTGATTCCAGAGCAGGGCTCATGTTCCTCTCATGGAGGCTCTACCCCAGCTTTTACAGTGTCTGGGACTTGAACCCTTTACGACTGTCCTCTCTAGATGAGTAGGCTCAGGGCCAGCACCCTGTCTCCAATATGCCAAAATGAGACTAGTTCTGGATGAGCTAGCTGGTGGGGCTCAGCCTTAGGAACATACTGCTGCTCAGATCCTAAGGCTAAGCCCTGGATGTTCACAGGCCCAGGTCCTGGAGGCTGTAGAACAGAAGCCATGCCCTGAAGTTACTGAGAGGGGCCCTTGCAAAAGGCTTGTGCTTTAAAGCCTTTTTCAGGCTTCTTTCTGCTCTGTGTCCACCCACTCTGATTAAGGGGGTGAGTGGAAGGGCTTGCCAAGGATCATGGACACAGGGTAGGACCTGGTACCATGGGTTTCAGGCTACTTATCAATTTTCTTATAGGAGCACAGTCAGAGGCAGATGAGGCGGGGCAGAGAGGGCTGGTCCCTCCTTTCCTCTCAAACTCCCTCAGATGTTAAATTGTCTCCAGCAGCGGAAGAAGGACAGTGACTGTGAATCTCACGCTGTGTATCCTTCCTGAGCCTCTGCTCACTCTCAGGGCCAAGAGGCTCCCAAAATGGAGCCCTCTCTTTAGAAGCAGGGCCATAATCTGAGGAGCAGTGCTGGATTACAGGCATTTTAGTAAGCCAACGATTAAACAGGTTCTGGCTGCCTGTTAATGCGGTGAGGCCTCCTAATTGGGTACAGTGAAAAACAAGCTAGAAGAACCCTGGCCCAGAAGACTCTGCTTGCTCCAATAAGTCACAGTGACCCTGTGGGTGATGGCCTTGTGTTGAGGGGCCACTGGGAGTTGGTGCCCAAGCCTCTCCCTATTCTGTGCCCTGGTGGCACTGGAGCTTCTTCCTGCCCTCAGCCTGGGCCTTCCCCAGTGGTGTTAAAGATAAGCATGATTCCTCTATCTTTAGCTCTTTTCATTCTCTAAAAATGTACTTAACAGTTTGCATTATAATTGTGTGTGTGTTTCCCCTGGTGAGCTCCTTAAGAACTAGGACTATGTTTTATTACTTTTATATCCCCAGCACCTACTAGAGTATCTAACACAACACTAGGCATGTAAATAAACAATTATTGAACAAATGAATGAACAGATCTCATAGCCTTTCCAACCGATTTTCCTTCCTGCTTAAGTAGCTCTAAATGCCTTCCTTCTAGAAAACCCAGCCCTATCTTTGAGCTAGCTGTGACCCCTAATGCTTGATCACATTAACATTCTTGCCTCCTAGTATATTCCATCAAAGATATCTTTTCCAAAATTACTCTCTATTAATATCTAGTTACGGGGAAAAAAATCAAACCCTTGCCTTTTGTTAAGAGACTGATCTAGAAAGGACCAGGTTGGTTTTTTTCTATCTCATTTCAGAATTCAACTGTGATGTTGGTTGATGTAAAAACAGTTGAATTCAAGTTTCAAAAGGCAAATGGCAGTGTTTCCTCTGGTACTAAGATTCCCTGGAATAGCCTATTTCATCTGAGTATCTGAGTATTTTGCCTGGGCGTCACAAAAAATGATTGATGACTATTTTCTCAAATTACCTCAAGGTACATAGCTAGTACCATCCTAGATACATAGAAATGAAGTTAATTCATTAAATACAGTGAATGCCTTAGGGAATTACGACTTCTCTCCCAGAATCCTGACTGAGAAGGAAGATATATCACAAAGAAGAAAAATTATTTATTGGCATAAGGCATAATGAAGAATTAAGTACAAAGCTTCTTTCTGCACGTAAATATTGTTTATATAAGACTTTGATTTTAAAAAGTGAATCCTCTCATATCTAAGACTTTAGAATAGTTGTTCAATATACTTTCTAAAAATGTAGTTTTGGTAGAGATAAATTAGTCCAGTCACATGATTCTAGTTATCAGAGGGCTATGTCTCAGCGTCAGCACATACAATAAGAACTTTGTCTTCCTTCATCTCCATGTGATTCTCTCTGATGAAAGGTATCTGGTATGCCTCAATATACAGGTCTCTCCTTTTGAGGTTGTATACTGACATCTGGGTACCAAGAGCTAATTTCAGGAAGTCAATGACCCTTCTTGTTGACACAATGATCACAGGACACCTGAATGCCACATTGGGAATGACTCCACAGAAGACCTGGACTAGGCAGACTGCTTCCCTACATACACTATAGAACTTCCAGGAACATTAACTGAAATCAAGAACAACTAGCAATATAGTTATAACATAACTTTCACATTCTTGGAGTAATCTCAAAATAACATATATCTATTGGCCCAGTATTATAATTCTAAACAATAAAGTCAAACCTAAACTCTCATATTAAGTGGTTATTTTTTAATATTCAGATGTGTAACATTAAATAACTCCACTATTTAATCGGTAAAATAGTTCTCTGTAAAAATCAGATATTTAAAAAGTCATAAAGTAGAAATAGAGTTTAGTCATTTCTGCCTTCAAAATATTTTAGATTAGGGCGTTCTCTCTCTCATGCTTTATAGCAATGAACTTTGGAAGCTAAACTGTGTTACTTGCTTGGAAACCTGAGTGGCTTTCTGAAAACAACAGGGGAGCTTAGAGCCCAAACTTTTTGCAACACATTGTATCCCAGTTCTTCAGTCATCATCTATGCTATCTAAAAGTCTGGCATTTAGAGCATAAAAATTTTCTTTCATTCATGTTACTGAATATCTGCCCTCTAAAATCGTTAAAGTACCTGCCACATTAAAGTACCTGGACAGTTAACAGCTCATCAACTTTGTCCTATAATTAAGCTAGATCAAATGATAGCAAAGTAACTAGACTGGTGGGTCTAAAAGTACGGTTCCTGAAACACTGCTGCATCAGCATCACTTGATACCTGGCTAGAAATGCATATTTTCAGGCTCCATCCTAGAATTAGAAATTCTAGGGGCTCAGCATCTGTGTTTTTTGTTTTTTTTTTTCCCGGTACGTGGGCCTCTCACTGTTGTGGCCTCTCCTGTTGCGGAGCACAGGCTCCGGACGCGCAGGCTCAGCGGCCATGGCTCACGGGCCCAGCCGCTCCGCAGCATATGGGATCTTCCTGGACCGGGGCACGAACCCGTGTCCCCTGCATTGGCAGGCGGACTCTCAACCACTGCGCCACCAGGGAAGCCCAGCATCTGTGTTCTAACAAACCCTTCCAGGGATTACAATGCCTGCTAAATTTGAACAGCACTGATCTAAACCACACCAAAGAAGTCCTTCTGCAGAATAGATCTCACAGATCTTTTTTAAACTTCTGCTCTTAGCATTCCATAAGAACTTGTTTTGTTGTTAACTGCTAATAGAAAGCATCAGTTATATTAGTTAATATCCTACAAAGTTTCACATGACAAATTTCTCACAAACTTGAAGGTATTACGAAAAAGTGTACTTTTCTTCATGCTTTCCCACCCCTCAACCTCACCCAACTAACAAGTGAGTTTTATATTTCTATTTCTGTAGGCAATTAAGAAGCTCTAAAAAAGTTCAGTTTTCAATTACAATAGCCTGACTCAATCAGAATTTTGGAGGGTATATCTAATTTCTTTTTCCCTACTCCCCTAACTATTTGGTGTTTTTAGTTTAACAATTATTTTTATAATTTAAAAAAATGTTCATTTAGGGCAATTCAAAATATACTAAAAAGCAGGTATTACCCATAATCTCATCATACCCAGAGTTAATAGCATTTTTAGGCTTATTCAGGAACTTCCTAAAAGTCAAAGCTATATACTGATTTCTTATAAATAAATGTATATATAAACATCCATTTCAAGGCTATTAATCTATTTTTATGTCATGAACTATATCATCTTCATTACTAAAGCTTTACCATTCACTTTCATATGATTAGATAGAGTCCACTTTCACCTGTTGCTTTATCAAAGACATTTCTGTCATTCTCACCGATGTATTTTTCAAGATAAACTTTTAAATCATGTTTCCATGATATAAAAATTTTTACTGGAATTTCATTGTCTATGCATTAATTAGAAATGAGCTGACATTTTTCACTGCCTTCCCATTTAAGACATGGGACTTCTCCCTTATCCTAGTTTTCCTTTATTCTTTCTTGTCACAGTTTTGTAATTTTATTTTATACAGTCTTGCATGATTCTTATTAACATTAATCCTAGGCAGTTCACTCACATTATATTATTGTGAAAGGGACTTTTTTCTATTATATTTTTAAACTAGTCTTAGTTGATGGTTGGGATACCTCGAGGTTAAGTGGGGTTAACTCACTAGAGAAAATAAACACTTGTGGTATATACCATTTTGCAGGTTTAAGAAACAGATATGGGACTATCATAAAAGTGTCTCTGAAAGGTTGCTTCTCTGCTATATAGTAATTTATTTATATCTTCACAGAAATAGAAACAACGAATAAATAAATAAGCCTTGTTACAGCAGTAACATAAGAATAAAGGGCAAATAGGAGATACAGGAATGAAACCAGAAAGGAACACCTACAAAAAACAGGCCCTTTGGGGGAAAGGGGGAAGATGGCGGAAGAGTAAGACACGGAGATCACTTTCCTCCCCACAGATACATCAGAAATACATCTACACGTGGAACAACTCCTACAGAACACCTACTGAACGCTGGCAGAAGACCTTAGACCTCACAAAGGCAAGAAACTCCCCACGTACCTGGGTAGGGCAAAAGAAAAAAGAAAAAACTGAGACAAAAGAATAGGGAGGAGACCTGCACCAGTGGGAGGGAGCTGTGAAAGGAGGAAAGGTTTCCACACACTAAGAAGCCCCTTTGCGGGTGGAGACTGCAGGTGGCAGAGGGGGAAAGCTTCAGAGCCACGGAGGAGAGCGCAGGAGAGGGGTGCGGAGGATAAATCGGAGAGATTCCCATAAGAGGATTGGGACCGACCGGCACTCACCAGCCCGAGAGGCTTGTATGCTCACCCGCCGGGGCGGGCGGGGGCTGGGAGCTGAGGCTCGGGCTTCAGTTGGATCGCAGGGAGATGACTGGCGGCGTGAACACAGCCTGAAGGGGTTAGTGCACCACAGCTAGCCGGGAGGGAGTCCGGGGAAAAGTCTGGACCTGCCAAAGAGGCAAGAGACTTTTTCTTCCCTCTTTGTTTCCTGGTGCGCAGGGAGAAGGGATTAAGAGCGCTGCTTAAAGGAGCACCAGAGACCAGCACGAGCCGCGGCTATCAGCGCGGACCCCAGAGATGAGCATGAGACACTAAGGCTGCTGCTGCCACCGCCACCAAGAAGCCTGTGTTCGAGCACAGGTCACTATCCACACCTCCCTTCCGGGGAGCCTGTGCAGCCCGCCACTGCCAGGGTCCCGGGATCCAGGGACAACTTCCCCGGGAG
>NW_020175405.1:73365-118327 GCF_003031525.2 Neophocaena asiaeorientalis asiaeorientalis
GCAGGCTCGCCCCGCACTCCATGCCCCTCCCTCCCCCCGGCCTGAGTGAGCCGGAGCCCCCAAATCAGCAGCTCCTTTAACCCCGTCCTTTCTGAGCGAAGAACAGAAACCCTCCAGGGACCTACACACAGAGGCGGGGCCTAATCCAAAACTGAGCCCCGGGAGCTGTGCCAAAAAAGAAGAGAAAGGGAAATCTCTCTCAGCAGCCTCAGAAGCAGCCGATTAAATCTCTGTAATCAACTTGATGTACCCTGCATCGGTGGAATACCTGAATAGACAACGAATCATCCCAAATTGAGGAGGTGGACTTTGAGAGCAAGATTTATTATTTTTTCCTCTTTTCCTCTTTTTGTGAGTGTGTATGTGTATGCTTCTGTGTGAGATTTTGTCTGTATAGCTTTGTTTCACCATTTGTCCTAGGGTTCTGTCGGTCCATTTTTTTTTTTGACTTAAAAAAATTTTTTTTCTTAATAATTATTTCTTATTTTAATAACTTTATTTTATCTTACTTTATTTTGTTTTATCCTCTTTCTTTCTTTCTTATTTTCTTTCTTCCTTCCTTCCTCCCTCCCTCCCTCCCTCCTTTCCTTCCTTCCTTCCTTTCAACTTTTTCTCCCTTTTATTCTGAGCCATGTGGATGAAAGGCTCTTGGAGCTGCAGGCAGGAGTCAGTGCTGTGCCTCTGAGGTGGAAGAGCCAAGTTCAGGTCACTGGTCCACAGGAGACCTCCCAGCTACACATAATATCAAATGGTGAAAATCTCCCAGAGATCTCCATCTCAACACCAACACCCAGCTTCACTCAACGAACAGCAACCTACATTGCTGGACACCCTGTGCCAAATAACTAGCAAGACAGGAACACAATCCCACCCATTAGCAGAGAGGCTGCCTAAAATCATAATAAGGACACAGACACCCCAAAACACACCACCAGACATGCACCTGCCCACCAGAAAGACAAGATCCAGCCTCATCCAACAGAACAGAGGCACTAGTCACCTCTACCAGGGAGCCTACACAACCCACTGAACCAACTTTAGCCACTGGGAACAGACACCAAAAACAACAGGAACGACAAACCTGCAGCCTACAAAAAGGAGACCCCAAACACAGTAAGATAAGCAAAATGAGAAGACAGAAAAACACACGGCAGATGAAGGAGCAAGATAAAAACCGACCAGACCTAACAAATGAAGAGGAAATAGGCAGTCTACCTGAAAAAGAATTCAGAAAAATGACAGTAAAGATGATCCAAAATCTTGGAAACAGAATAGAGAAAATTCAAGAAACATTTAACAAGGACCTAGAAGAACTAAAGAGGAAACAAGCAACGATGAACAACAGTAAAGGGGAAATCGACAGTAACACATCCCTAGTAGGGGACTTTAACACCCCACTTTCATCAATAGACAGATCATCCAAATTGAAAATAAATAAGGAAAAACAAGCTTTAAATGATAGATTAAACAAGATGGACTTGTTTGATGTTTGGTATTTATAGGACATTCCATCCCAAAAAAACAGAATACACATTTTTCTCAAGTGCTCATGGAACATTCTCCAGGATAGATCATATCTTGAGTCACAAATCAAGCCTTGGTAAATTTAAGAAAATTGAAATTGTATCAAGTATCTTTTCCGACAACAACGCTATGAGACTAGATATCAATTACAGGAAAAGATCTGTAAAAAACAAAACACATGGAAGCTAAACAATACACTACTTAATTATGAAGTGATCACTGCAGAAATCAAAGAGGAAATCAGAATTAGAACACTCCCTAACACCATAGACAAAAATAAGCTCAAAATGGATTAAAGACTTAAATGTAAGGCCAGAAACTATCAGACTCTTAGAGGAAAACATAGGCAGAACACTATGACATAATCACAGCAAGATCCTTTTTGACCCATCTCCTAGAGAAATGGAAATAAAAACAAAAATGAACAATGGGACCTAATGAAACTTAGAAGCTTTTGCACAGCAAAGGAAACCATAAACAAGACCAAAAGACAACCCTCAGAATGGGAGAAAATATTTGCAAATGAAGCAACTGACAAAGGATTAATCTCCAAAATTTACAGAAAACGCTTGCTGACCCCTGCCTGAATAATGGTGTCTTTTACATGTCCTTAATGAAGCAGCAGAAGTATAAACTAGTTACCTTATATGTACAGATAGTCAACTTCCTCTTCCTGGTTTCAGTATTTCTCTGCAGCAATGTATTACACATCTGGAAAACCTGCTGCATGACAGCATCTTGTCTCAGGTCATCGCGGCCCTTCAGAATAATCAAAACACAAATAACTAAGTGTAGTTCATTTTCTTTATTATAAAATTACACGAAGAGTCATCTGTGGACAGCCAAAGGGAACTTAGAAATCAATCCGAGGATTGTACTTCTCGTAATAATCTCTTAAATAATTAAGACCTAATACTATTCTTTCATTTAGAATAAGCTATACCACTGGGTAGGCAGACCAATTTAGAAATAAGAAGTTTCCCCCCGCTTGCTGCTTTTGTAATTAAAATAATTGGAATCCCTCCACTTGAGGGCACACTGTAAAATACAAGTGTAGAGGAGCACTGTTGTTCCTCTACTACTTCCCAGCAAGGCCCAAAGAGCTTAAGAACAGAGTAAGGGAGGAATGCTGTTGTTTTCTGATACATTTAATAGCACTTAGCACAGTGCCAGACTCAGGATATTGAGGCAAGGGCCTTCAACTTGAAATATTCAAGAAAATAAGCTACACTCACCAAAAATTTTTTTTCCCATAACAAGCAGGTTGATTGTTAATCCCATCATGTCTATACATGTTAAAAGTATTCTTTTACTTCAACCAACTATTATAATAAGGCTGGTCTTTCAGAGAGACAAAAAAATGAGGAAAAGCATTCTGCTTCTAGAAAACAATATATTTCTAGTTTATGTTTTCCTCACCTGTAATTATTCAGAATAAAAATAAAGACCCAGGGCTTCCCTGGTGGTGCAGTGGTTGAGTCCGCCTGCCGATGCAGGGGACACGGGTTCGTGCCCCGGCCCGGGAGGATCCCACATGCCTCGGAGTGTCTGGGCCTGTGGGCCATGGCCACTGGGCCTGCGCGTCCGGAGCCTGTGCTCCACAATGGGAGGGGCTGCAGCGGTGAGAGGCCCGCGTACCGCAAAAAACAATAAAAAAAATAAAGACCCAAAGTAGGAAGAAAATATCAACTAAAGTTTTCTATTTGACTTTTTTCATTAACAACAAAAGGAAAATCTCACCTTGACAAGCTGTCTCCTTTCCTTGCCATCAGAACCCAAACAATCTATTATTTTTGGTAAATTTAAACCTCCTGCTAAACGAAATTCTGCTTTAAATGACTGTATAGTCACCAGATTTCCATATTCCCCTGTGGGGTCCACCTAATAAAATGTATAAATATGACAATAGCTCAGATACACAATTTGCATTTAAAGAAAAATGAATTATAAATGACAATTTTAATATTAAACAGGAATGAATGACAATGTGCTGTTGGTTAAGAACTGAAGTGGTAACTTTATAAATGAAAGAAAGAAGATCTGACATTGGAAAGGCTTTAAAAACTGACATAGATAAAATTTACCTCCCTAAACATCTCTTAATAAAAGTAGGGCATACAAAGTTAGAATAGTGTTACTGAAAAACTACTGAAAAACCCTGGTTCAGGTCTTGCCACTGACCTGTATATGTTAAGTCATCTGTATAAATAAAGTCATCTCCTCACAAAAACAAGGTAAATTTTAGAAAAATATGGAGAGGAGTTTTCTTGGTTGTAATTGCTAAATCTGGCATTTTCAGGAAATATTCAGCTAAATAATTTGCTGATAGGTTAATCCACATGATGAAGCTACATTGCAAATCAAACAACTACAGATATTAAACACTAAACTACAAACTCAAAGGAGAGATTTTACAATGTAGTTAAAATGATCATTTTCTAAACTGTAACCTTTATCATTACATATATCCCTGGCAACATCGTACTTCTAACAATAAAAGACCATCAGGACATAGCTCAAAGTGTCATGTATATTGTCGTCAATTTAATACCGTAATACATCACAGTCAATACATTCTAATGCATACAGAATTTTAAAAACCAGTATAAAACAATTAGGGACTTGCTTGCTCAGTTAAAACTTAATTTTGGCATAAACACATGAAATCTTTCCTTCTTCTGGCCAATAAAAACAAGTCTATAGACTTCTTCATAGGAAAGATGAAAGCCGTAAAAATGAAGGCAAAAGAAAAGAAAGCAGGAGAGGCCTTTATGTATTTTAAGTCTTGGGCAAAGGGAATCCAATAAAGAAAAAAAACTATAGGCTGAGGACTTCCCTGTGGTCCAGTGGCTAAGAATCCACCTTCCAATGCAGGTGATGTGGGTTCAATCCTTGATTGGGGAACTAAGATCCCACATGCCATGGGGCAACTAAGCCCGCACACTCTAGAGTCTGTGTGCCACAACTAGAGAGCCTGTGCACCGGGACTAGAGAGAAGCCCACACTCCACAATTAAGAGCCTGCGTGCCACAAGGAAAGATCCCACATGCCGCAACTAAGACCTGATGCAGCCAAATAAATAAATATTAAAAAGAAAAACAAGAAAACTATAGGTTGAAACAAGTGAAACTGCCAATATTTAACCAATTTTGACCGACAAAAAAAGGCTATTTCAAATGGTTTAACCTACTAAAGAGTAATTTAGCTTAATTAAAAAATCAGGGGCTTCCCTGGTGGCACAGTGGTTGAGGGTCTGCCTGCCAATGCAGGGGACACGGGTTCGAGCCCTGGTCTGGGAGGATCCCACGTGCCGCGGAGCAACTAGGCCCGTGAGCCACAATTACTGAGCTTGCACAGACATCTGGAGCCTGTGCTCCGCAACAAGAGAGGCTGCGATAGTGAGAGGTCCGCGCACCGCGATGAAGAGTGGCCCCCACTTGCCGCAACTAGAGAAAGCCCTCGCACAGAAACGAAGACCCAACACAGCCAAAAAATAAATAAATTAATTAATTAAAAGAATAATCAAAACAGTCAATGGTAGATTACCTTAATTTCCATAGTAGGAACAACAACATCTTCTAAATTTTTAAGTTTGATAATGGGCTGGTCTGCCGGAATACTTATGCCTTCTGTGTTTAAAATAAAGAGGTTTCAGTGACAACTGCAAATTGAGGAATAGTACTGAAGGTAAAGCAGGAGAATTCAGCAGGTACCATAAACCCAAACTGTGGCTAATCTGTGGTTCAGGCCCTGATTTAGAAATGAAGACCAAGGCTCAGGACACAATGCCACTCAGGGTCAGGGCATAACAATGGTTAACATGGCTTACAAATGAATTTGCAGGTTACCTGGCACTGGTAACTAGACCAGATTCACCTGAGGGGTCAAATTGAGCAACTTAAGGTAATTATATACAGTGTAAATAGCACATAATGTACTCCTGTCATATTACTATTAAATGTGACTAGAGGACATGACAATAGTCTTTGTTTGCTTAGAGAGGAACACTATGAGAAGCCTCATTCTTATTTTAAAATAATAAGAATTTAAATGTGAAGATATGATTCTGAACAGAAAAAAGAATACAATTATTAAAGTATGGGGAGAGAGATACAAATAACCAAATATTATAGCAGCTTATAATTATTTAAATAGACACAGCAAGAAGAATAATGGAGAAAATGATAAGGTCTTCCCATTTTTAAATCCTAGAGTGCAGTCACCTATTATCAGTTCCACAAAAAGATATTAAGTAAAAAAGTGACTGGAGGGGTGTTGAAGCTATTATACAAAAAATAAGTTTTGAATCATGTGTAAGTTGCAATCATCAGGACTTTCACATCTATAATTAATGTGTGTGAGTTGAACAGATTTACATTATTAAGCTCTATAATTAATACATCCCTACAGAGAATAACACAGCAAGGCAACACTCATTCTTTCAAACTGCATACTTCTCTGAGTCTTCCACTGAGTGGCATCTAAATTTGCTAGTATAATGTAAGCATCACAAAGTGCCTCAACACTTCTGACCATCTGAGGTCTCCTGCTTCTCATAGTACGTATTATTTTGTTTGCAGCCTCGGTTCGATCCTATTAATAAAAACAAACAAAAAATATTACATAAGCAAATACCCAAGACTTAAACTTTTCAGAGTTATAATAACAAAAGGAAAAATAATTTATGCACAAAGCTAGACAATTGGAAGGACTATAATCCCTCAGAGACCAAGTCACCTTATTATGAATGAAATACATCAAAGATATAATAATCTCAAGAGTAAATGACTTGGGTGCCTTGTAAAATTTATTTTTTCTTTGCTCATTGCTCTGAGGAAAAAAGGTAAAAATACTTTTGGTATTTCTTATGCTTTGAGAAATATTCAGGAATTTTCAACCAATTTTAGGTAGCATCACAATAACAAAGGATTTACAATCTGAATACTGTCAAGAACACACACTCCTAGAATTCCTGAGACTTAAGAAAGGAATATTTTGGGGAAAAATGAATATTACAATTGAAAAAGGTATGCATGTTCAATCCAGATACCTCATCAAGCTGAGAGCTTTGTTTAGGTGCATTTTTAGTTATTCTACTCCTTCTTGCTGCCTCTGGTTTGGTCAAAAATTCATCTTTGTTTGCATTTGCTAAAGCCAGTATAATAAACAAAGTATGATGAGGGTGATCCATTGAAATTCTAGAGATGAGCTGTCATAAAATTAAGAACTGTTAGTTTTATGGAAACCAAAAAAAAAGAAAATCCATAACCTTTTAAATTTTGCTTAACATTAACATATGTGTTACTGTACTAGATGCTGCCGTGGGTGGACTGTGTGAGTATGGGTATGTATGAGAGAGAGACAGAAGTACATGAGGAATAAGAAAGAGAAAGAAATTGAGTAACTTATGTGGAGCATGGGAGGAGACAAAAGGGAATCTTTATTCTTGCCCTTATATAGCATAATAAATATGAGTGACTAAACTTTTTTTGTATTGCCACTTCCTGTAGTGGAACAGTAGTATATAATAATATAAAAGAAAAGCAACTGTGGTTTGATTTTCAGGTTTACTTACATTATTGAGGACTTCATGAAATCCTAGGCCTCCCATCATCTTAGTCCCCATTCTAGCAGCCAATTGGTACATAAGAGGCAAAAATTTATATGATGGAATCTTCATTCCATCTCTCTACCATTAAAAAGAACACAAAATTAAAAAAACAATGCATTTCAAATAGTCTCACAACTAAGCAAATAAATTATTCTAAGGAAATGCTCCTCTACTAGTGTAATCATCTAGCAGATATTAAATAAAATTTCACTAATCACATATTTTTACTTATCATTTATCTTAAAGTCTAGATTGATTCACTGGTAAGTCATAATATTTGAACCTAAATCAAACTGTATTCAGAACTGGAATACTTGGCACTGCTCATATTCCAGTGAATCCAAGGAGAACAAATGTGGATCTAAGGACTATTGTAATCTTGACTCCTGAGAAGTCAGTGTGAATAACAGGGAGTAACTATTTTTCCCTACATGCTAAAAGTAACAGGATTTAATGTACACTAGTAGCAGAGGTTGGTTGTATCATTCTCTTCAGCCAGAAGAACCATTTTACTTCTAAGCTTCAAACTGATTGCCAATATATACCTTGCCAACATAACTTTAATATTAGGTGTCATCAATAAAACCTAAGATTTCCTAAATAAAAATTTACAAAATACTGCCACTTTGTTTTCTTAAAATCTTTTTTTCCATTTACAAAAATAATTTACCGTAAAAAATCCCAGAAAAGAATTAAAGCAGGGGAAAAATACCCCACCTGTGACCACATCATTTTTAATTGCTTTCTAAATCTCCCAGTCTAGCATTCTGAGTACTTTCCTATGGTGATTGCAAAGATATAGGAAAAGACTGACCTAAATTCTCTCATAGCCACATAAACCTACATCATTAGAGCTAATTAAGTACCTATGTGTAGAGCCCTGAACCAAGTGCCAAGGATACAAAGTATACAAAATCCATGACATTGAGGGGCTTATGTCTAAACTTTTAAAGCACAGGCTAGAATATTGGGTTGAAAAAGAAAACTTGCCTTCATCATGCCATTGACTTCAGAAACACCAGAATTTTCAAGCCAGAGGGAACAAAGACGGAATATCCACGTATCATGCCCTTCTCCACTTAATAAGCAATTGATGTAATTTTCAACTGCCTTACATAAGAAACGTTTACGATCTTCTTTCAATGCATGGAGTGCACATTCATCCAACTCCAGCTCTCGCTGAACCTTTACTGTGTACCTTACATTGGATAATTAAAGCAAAACACAAAAGCCATCAAATTTTATAGAACTACAACATCATATAAGATATACAAAGTAAATGAAAAATCTGGTGTCCACCTTAGGAGAAAAAGCAAAATTCTAAGAATTATAAGGGGAACAAACTTAGTTTTGTCTTAAAGTAAGTTTGTGCAACTCAAAAGCTATCTTAGGCAACCAAAGACAAAGTGGACTCTATCCAAGGTATTTCGTTAATGTTATTCTCTACTTACACTAAAATATATAGACCAAAAGCAGGTTTGAATAAAGGATTTAATGACATCAAAATAGGTAACTCCTATTTAATTTCAACATCTATCTCTTCTTCAACTATGATACCAACAAACAAACTAAAAAAAGCAAAACAAGAAGCTAACATCAATATACTTTACAATTAGCGTAGAACCAGAGCATGAATTCTTATCTGGTTCTCTATACCTGTATATATACTGTATATCTGTATATCTTGTCACTTGTAGACCCCTAGTTACCTGTTGGTCTGAATTTTATGTTCCCTAAGAAGGCCAACTTCCTCTTTAGCTCTTTTCAGGAGAGCTTGCTTGTTTTCAAATTCTGACGATTTCATGTAGTTTTCAATTCTTTGGTACTGAGTATCTGAGAACCGTGCTAATGATAGAAATGCCTTCATTTTTCCATTTCTGAGCCCATCATTGCTTTCTCCATCATAATTTCCAGCAACTTCCACTGCCTTCAAGAAAAAACAATACATTTATATTATATTTACAGATACTAAATACATCTAAAGAATTATTCAGATCAAAGAAACATCCACACTAAAGTTTAATTTATATATATGTATATAAGCTAAATTATATGAAGTATGTATATAAGCTAAATTATATAAGCTAAATTATATAAATTATATGAAGTATAAGCTAAAGTATTTTCTCGACTTTGCAAAACAACTTTGACATGGCAGAAATAACCAAAATAGCTAATATTTGCAAAGAACAGTGCAAAAACAAAAAGCTCTATAAAATTTAAAAAAAATCATATTATGGGGGGCTTCCCTGGTGGCGCAGTGGTTGAGAGTCCGCCTGCCGATGCAGGGGGACACGGGTTTGTGCCCTGGTCCGGGAGATCCCACATGCCACGGAGCGGCTGGGCCCGTGAGCCATGGTCGCTGAGCCTGCGCGTCGGAGCCTGTGCTCCGCAACGGGAGAGGCCACAACAGTGAATTCATGTTCATTTATTTAGTGAAGTAGCTATTTCTAAAATTAGCTAAACTAAATAAGAGGGAGAAACAGGAAGGTCAAAAGCAGTAGTAGCACTGGAGTCCCAGTCCTACTTGTAGTGTTGGGCTACAAATGAATAATAAAGGTTGACTTGCATATTACTTAATCAGCTATTTTTACAAATAAGTAAGTGGAGAAATTATCAGAAACTTAGCTTAGAACCAGAGTAGTTTAAAGAGTAGCTGGTGATGGGGGTAAAGAGAAGACACATTTGGGCTTACTTTCCAAACATGCTCCTTCTTTTGTAACATTGTTTCATTCTGCCCTGAAGAGTATACAGAGCTACAACAGTAATAATATTTAGAAAAGTGAAGTCATACTTTTATTTGCATTTGAAATACATCTGATCCCAATAAAAAGATCAAATGTGTTCAAGCTAAACAACTCTCTTAAGGGCTGCTCAAAAATCTTACCTTTTCTAGATAGGTCTGCATGATGACTGCAGGATTTTCTAAGCAAGTTTCTGCTAACCAGGTGCCACAAACCCTCAGACATTCTGTGTATATTAGTTTTAGGTTGGGATCATTCTGTATATGAAAGCAAAATCTTAAAATGTAATTCATTATCATGACTATATAAAAGAATCTTCCACGTAGGGGGAAAAAAGCAGGTTAAAAATGTCTTTCCTCATTTGCTTTTACCTTACAACTATTTTAATAATTCCAAATATGTAGGTTTATAAAATAATCATTCTCTACTGTTTATTATTATTACTATTATCAGAGCAACTCACATTTATTGAGTACTTTCATATGCTAGGCATTTCTATGGGCTTTATGTATAGTAACTCATTTAATCCTTAAAAGAACCCTATGAAATAAGTACTATTGTTATCCTTAATTAGAAAACTACAACTGAGGTCAAAGAGAGTAGGTAACTCCCTGGAGTCCACATGGTTAAGCAATATTTAAACATCGTATCATATGAGTTCCCAGGGCTTTGGTATAATGATGAATTCTCTAGTGATGGAGGATGTAATATAAGTTTCCATTATCCAAAAGTACAAAAAGTTGATATTCACCAAGTAGGTTTATGTCAGAGGGACATCTTTGTGTCCAAACCTTTAAAACACTTCATGATTCCTACAAATGCTGCTACTTTGCCCATCATATGCTGGAGATAGAGTTGAAGAAGCAACCAAGTTTACAATAACTAATATAGGTAATGTTAGATAAAATATTAGATGTTTTCAAGGTATTTGGATTAACAACCCAATTATTCCAACTTGCTTTTTTCTAAAAGTTTTGTTCTCTCATGCATTTCCTCTTCCATTTTTTTTGTCATTTCAAATTTATAGTATCTATTTCATCTTTGTTTCCCACATACTGTAGAAAGTTTAAAAAACTGAGGCTTATCACTGGGATAGATTAACTGACAACAAGATGGACTGATAGAAATGCTATAAATAGGAAAAACGAATACTTTCTAAACTTCTTTTACAAATATTAATTTTGAAGACTCCTTTTAACAATTTCTTGTTCATGGGTCAAAGCTTTAATAAAAGCTTTAATAAAATTGGTAATTACTTTAAATTTTATTTTAAATATTTTAATGCACAGTAATTTTTCTTATAACAGTAAAATACGAATTTGGCCAATAGAAAAAAAGTGAACCTCTGTACAACTGGCACCCAGCTTCTTGATCATTTGCTTGAGAATACTCAGGGCAAGACTCTGTTCCTTTTTTGCCCAGAATACTTGTGCTTCCTCCAGCTGCCACTCAGAGACTCCACAACTAGCTGAATTATATTGTTTAATTTGAAATATTGCCCTTTCAGGAAGCTGAAATGGAAATGACAAATAAGAATAAATACTTTTACTATTACTAATACTACCACTACTATTACTAATAAAAGCAGTTACTACCATTCACTGAGGACTTGACTATTTGCCAGGACTGTCTTAAGTGCATCTCTGATTGCCTTCCCCAGGCCCGATGTCGGCCTGTTTTTCTCTTTATATAAAGACATCTATCTAATTATGTGTGTTTATACACAGTATATAAAATTGCTGACTTGTTATAAATACAATGAGTAAGTTAGGTAGCTTCTCATTTTTTTAACCAGGCAATTGAGGTTTAGAGACGGTGAGTACCTTGTTCAAGGCTCAAACTCAGGTCTAATTCCAAAATGGGAAATCTTAAACAATTATGCTATACAATGTTTTAATAGCAATCTCTGTCTCTCAATGACATTTCTTTTTTACTTATGCTTCCTATTTTCTGGGTAATAAAAGGCAAGGTCAAGAGGTGAGATGACATAGTCTTAAATCTGATTACCTGAGTGTTCTTGAAAGTTCGGGCTAATACAGAGAGTTCTACAAGATGCTTGGTGAGAATATCCTTAAGACACTCTCTTTGCGAGTTTTCCATTTCCTTTTCCATCAAGATCTCCAAAATGACTGTGCGTAGAGCCATTATAGGCTCCTGAAAACTAAAATCACTGTCTTTGAGAAGCTGGGAATGTTTCCACCACTTAATGTATACTTCAGAGGGCTGCCTATCTGTTATTGATCTGAAAGCCGAATCACAGAATTCACGTAAGAGAAATGGAAAAAAAAAAACAAAAAACCCTGCTAATATGCAGGTTCTGAAACTTAAGATTTAATAAACACAAAGGAATTTTTTTTTTTTAATTGACAAATACAGGCAGTGGGCCAGATTTGGCCTGCGGGCTATAGTTTACCTACCCTTGACCTGGTCCAACATTTTCTCTCTTTTTTTTTAACATCTTTATTGGAGTATAATTGCTTTACAATGTTGTGTTAGTTTCTGCTTTATAACAAAGTGAATCAGCTACACATATACATATATCCCCATACCTCCTCCCTCTTACGTCTCCCTCCCATCCTCCCTATCCCGCCCCTCTAGGTGGTCACAAAGCACCCCTGGGGGGCAGGACACAAAGGAATTTTTGCAGTAACATGACTGGAACTTCTAAAATAATCCAAAATAAGGACCATAGTTTAGAAACCTACAATATGGTCAGACCTCTGAGGGTCAGTCAGCAGAGAACCCAACAGATGATGAACACTTAAAGATTTTTTCCTTTCTTTGTTTAAATTGAAGTATTGTTTATGTTAGTTTCAGGTATACAGCATAGTGATTTAATATTTTTATAGATGATACTTTCAAGATTTTCTTAAAAATACTCTTCAACCTCACAAAAAGCAACACTTCTAAACTAACATTCTTCTGAAATGAGAACACATTCATCAGGCCTGTCATTCAGAACATCTATACCTCTTGTCCAGCTCCAATGTTCCCTGTGGTAAAAAGGACAGTCAGCAAGGAAATGTAATAAACTCATTATCTACTGTGCCTGCCACGCACAGGGCATGACTCTATGCAAAATGGCAGCTGTTAAAGAAAGAACAGTCCAATGAAGGAAATGCTGGCACCTGGTAAAGGTTTCATATACCAATACTATTTATTAAAGGAAGAGAAAACGCATATTGTACAATTAGTTTATATGAACAGAGTGCTTCCCAGATGTTCAAACTAAGCAATACTGTCCAATCCTTTAGGCCTACTATATGAAGAGAAATTAAGATAAATCAAGGAGACTAAGATGATAAGGTGATGACTAGGAAATGAAAGCTCTTTTAGTTGCTTGATAAAGAAGGAAACAGTAATACAAATTCACAGGAACCAAAACTTTACTTCCTCCCAAAATGATCCTAGAGCAGCAGGTCTCAAATTTTCTAATCTCAGGAATGCTTTACACTCTTACAAATTATTGAAGACCCCCAAAGAGCTTTTGTTTATTGGATTATACCTATTAATATTTACCTTATTAGAAACTAAAACTGAGAAAAATCTAACATGTATTAATTTATTTTAAAATAACAATAGTAAATCCACTATGTATCATATATCATAAATAACATTTTTTATAAAAAAATAACTATCCTTCCCAAAACAAAACAAATTTAGTGAGAAGAGCACTGTTTCACATTTATGTAAACCTCTTTGATGTCTGGCTTAATGGAGACAGTTGAATTCTCATCTTTGCTTCTGCATTTGGTTTGCTGTGCTATGATGTTTGGCTGAAGTATATGAAGAAAATCTAGCTTCATACAGATACATAGTTGGAAAAGGGAGGAGTATTTTCATAGTCTTCAGATAATTGTGGCTATTCTCTGATACCTCACCAAAACTTCACTATACCTCATGAGAGGATGAGAGCAAAAACACCAGATAACATTTTGTAAGAACAGTTTTGATTTCATGAACTCCTGAATGGATCTTGGGAAAACCAGTATCTCTACACCACACTTTGCGAACTGCTGTCCTAGAGCATAGGTATTTGGTACCAGATCATCAGACTTTCCCTTTCTTCCTTATAACTCCCTAGCAGAGAAAGATCCAGGAACACTGGAAAGTGAGATCACTTCCTTTTCACCATTATAAGAGGCAATCTCCCCTAAACACTCCATATTCATTAACATTGACTGTTTACTAAGAATTGGTCACCAAGAAAAAGCACTAGGGATACAAAGGATTCAAGAATAAATAAGCCCTATTTTTAGGGAGCTTCTAGTACAGCATGGCAGAGTATACATAAAATGACACTAATGCAATGTGATACTAAAACAGAATGGAGTATAATGTGCTATGGTAAAATGGAGTATAATGTGCTATGGTAAAAAACATGAGGAAACAATTTCATCTAGGGTTGAACAGGGAGAAAGTTGTAAAGAGAAAAACATAATAAGTTAAATGTTAAAAACCTGAATTTTTACAATGAATATTTTTGAAAATGTTTATTTTAACAAGATCACAGTTCATTAGGTTAATTTACTTATATCTTGATAAAAGATATTGAAATAAACCTATGGCTGATCTCTATACAGTTTTTATTTTTTAAAGTCCCTATTAAAGTCCCTATAACAGAAAGGTTATACTTTGGAATACACAGTCATTTCAATCACATACCTTGAGAAAAGCTCCCCAATGTTTTCGAGCTCTCCGATGGCCTGCAATCTGCTAAGTGTAGGGTAGAGGGAATACACAGACTCAAGACTGCCCTTACACAACTCTTCCACTTCTTTAACTCTAGTGGCAGAAAAGACAAGACACTTAAAAACTAAGAAGAGGTTTGCAGGAAGATAAAAGTTGGCTTCCCATTATAGGCCTTGGTGTGGATCTAATAATACTAACACTCACAAGCACAAGCATAAGGTAGTGGAAACAAAGTAAGCCTTGGAATCGTACAGACCTAACCTAAATCCCAGTTTTGCCAGTAATAGCTGAATAACTTTGGGCACATTACTGGATTCCTCTGAACCCAGTTTTTTCACTTCCAGTTGAAAATTAAAGAATACATACAGAAAAAGCCTAACAAAGTGGCCACCACATGATAAGCACTTAAATGGTAGCAAGTATTACTTCTGTAATAAAGTACAGGATTTATTAGATCACAAATACTGTTAAACAAAAAATGTGTTACATTTGTTTAGCCTGCTAGAGTTAAGTTCTTTGTTGTGCATTATCTCATTTGTACCTCATAACAAGCCTTTAAGAATTGACCATTAGTCACCATTTTATAAAAAGGATACTAAACGTTAAAAGAGGTAAATGCCACATAACTACTAGAGGAGCAAAGATTAAAATTCTCAGTACACTGGTCCCGGAAGAAAACAAAGGAATGGGAAACAAGACCTTCTTCAGTGTTCTGAGTAAATAATTGATCAGGGCTCCCAAAGGGAATTTTATTTTTAAAGGTAGAATATATTTGTACCACATAAGCAAAGAAAAAGTTATTACATAAGAAAAAAATAACAATACTTTATGTAAGTACCTAACATATGAGCATGCTCTTACATTTAAAACAAAAACTTAAAACGTAACATTGGTTATATATATATAAACATTTGTGTGTATATATATGTGTACATATACATATCAAGTGTGTATTAAAGACTTCTTTTGTACAAAATTTAAAATATGAAGTACAGAACACAATTATTAAGACAAGAATACTCATAATTCTTATGAAAACATGCTTGCAAAAGATAAAATTCATCTGAGCACTCATTTCTCAGATATGTAAAAGCTACGAAATTCTTAATTGTTGAATATTTCCTCCCACTTTTGCACTACTTTGAGTTTCAACACTGACTAGTATGAATTATTAATTACACAAGGGAATTTTTTTAAAGAAGGAAAAGGGAATGACAAGGAAACAACCTGACCACAGCCACCAGGTCTTACTCCTTCACCAGTGCAAATCCTTGTGTTGAAATTATTCTTCAAGTTTTCAGAAAAGAAGCCATGACACTAAATATTAAAATACAGTAACTCTTTCTTTTTATAATACCTGGCATATTTGAGACTTTCATAAAAAGTGGAGAATTCCCCATCTCTTAGAGACTGCAGAGCATTATACAATGATTCATGGTAACTGGTTCCTTCTATTCCTTTGCTGTGAAATAATTTTAAAAATAAAAGAAAAAGACATTTAAAAACAGAGACTCCTAAGATATGTATGCATAAACAGCTTCACCAAAAGGCAAAATTTTAAACTAAAATTAAGATATCTCCATTTTAAAAAATGCATTTCTAGAAAACTTGGTAAGAATTACAAAGAATTTTGTGGATCATTTAAATTCTTCAAGCAGAAAAAAGTGAATTTCTCAGATATTTTTCCTGGCTCTAAACATGTTATATTCTCATTTATTTATTTGATGAACACCTACTACGTGCCTGGCACTAGTCACCAGGTTCTAGATGCAGGGAATCCATTAGTGGACAAGTCAGATCAGGTCCCCATTCTCATGGAGTTTATGTTCTGGTTTGCAGATGGACAATAAATAAGAAAAATACCACACAGTGACAAAGGACATGTAGGAAAGTAAAATAGGGTAACAAAACAGAATGACTGGGTGGCTATTTTAGAATGGACAGTCAGAAAAGATGTATCTGAATATGTCACATTATTAAACTACAGTCTGAACGACAAGTAGCCACCTTCATGGTAACAGGGGAAAAAGAAGATATAAAAACAGCCTGGCTTGATGGAAAAAAACATGGGAGAAGTGCTATGTGGCTGAAATATAGTATGCAAGGGGAAAAACAGAATATGGAGATTCACAGAGACAAGTAGGAATCAGCTCACAGAGTAAAATGTTTTTAAAATATGAGTGCATATCTCTAATTTTACAGTAATCTAACAGTTTGAAATCTGAAAGACATTCTAATTAATGAAATTTTTTTCTATGAAAGTGATTAAACATACAATTAATATGATTTAATTTTTTTGTTTATATCATCAAAAGACTTTTTACATAAATACACAATCTTTTATTAGATTAGGTGTTTGGCTTTTCATTCAGAACACATGGTGATGGTATATGTAGGTTATAAACGTTTTCTTCCCGTGCTAGTGATTTAGCAGTGTTTTTTTTAATAAAAGAAAATATTTCACAAATAAACAGTCTTTCGTGTACCATCCAGCCAATAAAAGTGCCATCTAACTAAATAAAATGTTTGCAGCAGGAAGTGAGAAGGGAAATGCCTATATTTCTCTTTGGATTTATAAACAATAAGTGAATAAGATTCTCATGAGAAAATAATTTTTATACTACTATTTTCAAAAATATCTTGAGGGTGGAGGTGCCCTAATATAAGAAGAGAGTGAAATTCAGCCTTACGTACACTTACTGCATACTGCTGTATTATTTAAGCATTTAGCTTACAGCATCTACAAAACATGAAAACATAACACCTGCTACATTCATAGAGCAAGATAAAAACAGTTCATTATTCATAGCTAGAGAAATGGCAATTAAAAATGTCTGAATTCTTCTTACTTGACAGAAATGCAGTGGTCCCACTGCATATTCCTCCATGCTACTTGGTAATGAAGTTCCTGTAGTTCAGCACACCACTCTTTATTTTCATGATCTAATCCCCTTAAATAGACGGAAAGGATATGGCAGAGTCCCAAATTCTGCAAGGCCTGTGCAGGAGTTAAAAATAAAAAATAACAGAATACTAGAGATACAAAAAACAGCAAACATAAAAAGTAACTTTCGGGCTTCCCTGGTGGCACAGCAGTTGAGAGTCTGCCTGCTAGTGCAGGGGACATGGGTTTGAGCCCTGGTCTGGGAGGATCCCACATGCCGCGGAGCAACTGGGCCCGTGAGCCACAACTACTGAGCCTGCGCGTCTGGAGCCTGTGCTCCGCAACAAGAGAGGCCGCGATAGTGAGAGGCCCGCACACCGCGATGAAGAGTGGCCCCTGCTTGCCACAACTGGAGAAAGCCCTCGCACAGAAACGAAGACCCAACACAGCAAAAAATTAAAAATAAACTCCTACCCCCAACATCTTGTTTAAAAAAAAAAAAAAAGGTAACTTTCACAATTTTAGTAGTTCACAACATCACTTAAAATGCCAACCTAAAACACAGATAGAGCTCAAAGGGTTCTGATATTGGATAAAAGAGTGGCTAAGGAATATTAGCCAGTAACAGAAATGACAACTCCTGGGACAAACTCTAGTGCAAGCTATGAGAAATAGTTTACATGAGGTTTTCCATACAAAGGACTTAATTCACTACCGGGCACATTGTACACAGTCAAGAAATGTCTTCTACTGTTAGCTAAGAAGATTATGACCAACAAATTTCAGGTCAGTGACTTTTCCAATTTACCTGTGTATCCCTCTGAGTTTTAATCCCAGTGCCTGAAAAAGAACCTTCAGTCTTACCTCTACAGTTTATCTGGCTGTGTAAATATTCCACTGACATACTGAAATAATCTGAGCACTACACTAGTAGTGCTTTACCAAAGCAGAAAAAAAAGTACCTGGATTATTCCTGCCTGGCGAGTTGAGGAGGAGATTGCTGTCTCAAGGTCATATGTTACTAGGGCTTTCCCCCACATTGCTTCATGTTCATATGTTCGCAGTCTATAAGAAAAGAGTTTTTAAATCCTGTTGAGTTTTACATACATGTGACTTCTTTCATAACAGAATGACTATAGCATTAGCTATAAAAAAGCAATTTACCTAGTAAGGGGTTGTAATATTTTCCCTCCACCACAACCATAAAGACTATCTGGCTCTCCTATACTTCTGTAGATTTCTAAGAGCAGATCCTAAAAACATGGAAACAACAAAAATTGGAGGGGAAAACTATCAGTTTATGAATTCAGCAAATTTGAAATTATATCATTACCATCATGTAACTCCCAACTCTACATGTTATGTTATAAAAGTAAAATATAATGATATTTAAATATATACTAAAGATACTGATCAGCAACACAACAAACTGATCCCAGACAACAGAATGACTGTGGACTACCTGACAAGAACTGCTCACGATTTAGTGAATTAGATAAGAAATAAATCCCAACCTAACAGGCTTCTAACACATGCAAAAATAATCATAAAAACAAAAGCAAAAAAAAAAGCAAACAATCCCATCAACAGCTAAAACTGACATGGGAAAACGAAGTCCTGCAAAGTCTGACTCTTGAAAACTGAGTTTGGTAAAAATACAAGCTGTAAAGGTTTTCTTTGAGAGAAAATTCAAAGTTGCACTATGTTATAATTGGTAAAATGTGATATGGATAAAGAATTGGTTTGATGACTCAAAACTCTGTTATAAAATTTACTCAGGAAAGAATTGATTCCGCTTAAAATAATCTCAGTAAAATAAAAATGAAAATAGCAAACAAAACAGAAAGAAAAAAAGGGAAAAGAAAACAAAAATCAGAAAAGAAAACAGAAAATTAGAAACTGCATTGCAGAGAAAATTGATCAAGCAATTTAATTATCTTAATGGTACTTACTCCAGGAAATACTTTCTAAACACAAATTGATATTGGCATAATTCTATTATTCTAATCAAACTGTTTCTATTCATAAACGTGAAACCAAGCCCTCGGTATTGGAACATTCAGTTCAGAAGCCTAGCACAGTGCCTGAAGCACAAGAGATACTCCAGAAACTCAGAAAAGAGGCTAAGACTATAAAGAAGCAAAAAAAGGAAAGAGAAAAATCAGGAGCATGGTATCAAAAAGGTAGATAGAACATATTTCAAGTAAGGCATGGTTGATGGTGTTAAGTGTTGATGAAACATTAAGGAAGAAGTTGAATGAAAGGTGACCGCTAGACTTAGTAACATGAAGTTTATGAGTGACATTAGCAAGTGCTATTCAGTGGAGAGAGTAAAAGGAAGGAAATGGAGACAGGAAATACAGACAACTTTTTCACAAGGTTTGGCTGTGATGGAAAGGGAGAAAAAAACGATGTCACCTTTAAGAGAACATAGGGAAAAGGGAAATGATTTTGTATCCGTTTGAAGGAGAATGTTTTTAATAAGTTTGAAAATTTGAATATGTTGAGGAGCACGGCACAATAAAAAAAAATGTTCCTGAGAAAGAGTTGATGAAAAACAAAGCACAGAAAGAAGGACAGAAGGAGAACCTTTCTCTGCTTTAACAAGAGGAAAGATTACAATGGCAGCAGATGCAGGGAGATTTCTATGTTTGACAGTGGGATGTGGTGGGACTTCCTATAATGTCCCCTATTTTTTCCAAGAAGTAGGAGGAGAGATAAACAAAAGACAGAGAAGAGAACATCAGAGGTTTAAGCAAACTGAAGAAGATGAAACTCATTTTAGAGGAATTAGGTGACCAAAGAAGTTCAGTAAGAATGGGTCAATTTAAGAGTAAACATTAAAAAATTTACAGAAGAAGCAATCTGCCCTGAGATGTGACATACAATAAACAAGTAAACAAATAAAAATATAATTATAAATGTTAAGTGCTACAAAGAAAATGAACAGAGTACTGTAGGAGAAAATACATGGTATAAATTCACCCTATTAGATAGGTGGTTTTACTTCCATTTTTCAGATAAAGGAATTCAAGGTTGGAAAGGTTAAGTAATTTGTGCAAGATTACACAACTAAGTGGTTGAGTCAGGGTTGTAACTCCAGTTTGTCTACTCCAAGGCCTAAGCCTCAAACCATGAATTTATGTATATGACAGTCCAAAAAGGTAACTTCAGTTTGAAAATCAAATGACAAATCAAATCTATACAGTCTCTATAACAAAATAATAGTCCAAAGTATAAAACAAATATTATCACTTATAATAAGGTCAAAAATACTTACCTGTAAACTTATTCCAGTTTCTTCCTTACTTTTTTCACTCAAACTGGAAATAGTTGTACTCTGGCTTCCTTCTTCAAACGTAAGACTTCTGTTTGTCACAAGAGCACCTCTTTTAATGGGAATATACTATTTTGAAGCTTGCTAATACATACACCATACACTTTGACAGAAAAAACTAACAAAGATTACAAATAAAATATAATGAACCATTTATATTTAAAAACAATACCAGTTAGGCCTAGAATAGAAGAGGAATTTGTTAGTATTAATTCTTTGAATGAGAATTACATTTTAATGACAGTCTCGTTTATGGGAAGGCTATATGCCAAAATATGCTTATTTACAGAGCTTAAAAATAGAGCAGAAGCCCCTGAATTCAATTCCTAAATGTTCTGTCAGTGGTTTTACCTGAAGTTTAACCTCATTAATAAACACAGGCACACAAATTAAGACCATACTTGAGACACCACTTAACACTTGATAATTTGGCAAAAATTAAGAAGTCTGATAATATTAAGTGTTAAAAAGGAAGTGGATCAGTAACAACCAAGGTAATAAAACTAGTAAGTGATAGTCAGAATTAGAATTCAGATTTCTCTACTCCAAGGCCTCAGCTTTACGTATGCATATGATACTCAGTCCTATAAATAATTTCAATTCTAAAACCATGCCAGCTATACAGTGTTTATGACAATAATAATCCAATGTATAAAATAAATACTATCATAAGTGATGTTATCTCTATTATTTACCTATACTTATTTCAGTTTCTTCTTTACTTTTTTTACTCAAACTAGAAATAGTGGTAGTTTGAATCCCTTCTTCAAATGTGAAGCTTCCTACTGAGCCACTTCTTCGTGAACTACATTTCTGAGTTGGTATAACCACTTTAAAAACCAATTTGGCACTATCTTATAAGACTGAAAATTTGTATACCCTGCAACCCAATAATTCTACACCTATCATTAACAGGGGAATGGTTAAATGAATTGTGGCATATTCTCCCACTGGTATATTATGTGGCAGTGACAAATTAATGAACCACAGCAACACACAACATAGACAAATCTTACCAAAAAACTGAGGGAAAAAAACAAGTTGTAGGAAAGCACACATATAACTTCTTAGGAAGCTCAAAAATAAGGAAACTAAACTATATTTATGGGTTTCTACTCACATGAAAACAGTATCATCCAAACAAATGAGCAACACAAAACATGAGATAACATTTACTTCTTGGAGGAGCACAGAGTGGTGGGATAGAGGAGACCCACTGACAAAATGGCACTGACAACATTCTATTTTGCTTTATAACCTTTATATGTAAATATTACATATATTTTCCTTATTGGTAAGTTATGCAGAAAAAAGTTTTTAGAGGAAAAACTTGGAAAGTAGGAACAACAGTATTAGAGTCTATGATTTCGAGTCTAGAGCTATAATTCATCTAGGCAAAAAACAGAGTTGCCAGAACTTCTGTCAGGCATTGCCTTAGGTATTAGGAATACTAAAATGACTGAGGTGTGAACTACGACCAGTTGTCTAAATCCTGTTTGAAGGAGTTTTGACTTCTTTCTAAAAAAAATTATGGATACTAACTTTGAAGGCTCATACTTTCTCAGGAGCAAGTTAACAAATAAAACTCTGTATGTATTCCTGAATACCTAGTATAAGGCATTTTGCTATTAACTAACTCGAATAGAAAACCTAAGAGAGCAATTCAGTTTTCTGACCTGACAGTGTTTGTAAACTGTTGATCTGTATTTTGCTTTTATACTTTTCCTGATCACTTTAGATTTATAAAAGTCTCAGTTCACCTGAGTCACTGAAGAAAATTAGCATTCCCTGCCCTCTCTATACACCTTATGTCTGTTTGCCCTCCCCTTCCCATCAGGCATCTGAAAACAAAAAAAATCAAAATCAGACTGTCAAAGCAAACAGCAAGCCCCATTTGTCAAGCACTTTCCCCCTAAAGTTAACAAAAATAAAATCCAGGCACTCCTGCTTGTTAAACAAGCAATTTTGCAAAAATGTGCCACATTCTATATCATCACCTATCCTCAAATTAAAAGACGTTTTATTTATACTCAAATAAGAGCTCAGTTATTCACTCCTGATTAGTAAAAAATATTATTCTATGGAACCAAGATACCGAGGCACATTCAGATTAAAACTATTACTCCTAAGTACGCAGGACTTTTGCCAAATTTTTAAGATCAAGAGTAGGCAAAAATCAATTTCTTACTCATTTCATACTTAAAGGACAACATATCAAATACTTGTCTTTGTACAAAGTCTAAGTGATCACAAACATATCACTTATACATTATACAAATGATCTACATATTGTAGATTTTTAATTGTTTTCAATTGAAAAGTAGAAATTAAAACAAACCAGAGAGGTAAGAAATCAGTCCAAGCCTACTAAGTTAATTATATTTGAACTAGGCTCTGAATTCCGGTTCCCGGTTTTTCACAGTCCAAAAACCATACTGCTTCTAGCTTAATGACAATCCAAAGTAGAAATTATAAGTAGCAAGCATAAGAAATGCATCAATATAACACCTCTTTGCTAATTTTGTAATATGAGTGATTTTGTGGTTGAAAAGTGAGGATAACTATAAAAATAAACACTAAGCTATTTGAAATAAAGACTTGAGGAGGGCAGTTGGGACAATAAACTGTATATTTTTTACTCTTCGACTTTCCTGGCTATTTTTTGCTTTTCCCTATTATGTAAGATACTTGTTAGACTTTTATGAAAGTTCTAACTCAGAGGAAAAGCAAATTAAAGTAGTAGAAATACGGGTAGATAAAATAATGAAAGTGATTTAGTCACAGAAAGCAATCAGTTACATTACTTCTAGTCAATAAGTAAAATGGATCTTCAATAAACTAAGGGAATGGTGGTAAACAATTTAATTGAAGTTAGAGAACCACTCAACCATTTGAAAAATAATTATTGATCACATATTAAGTTCCCAATGCTAGTTACTATGGGGAATACAGAGGAAAATAAGGATGATCTCTGTCCCCCAGGAGCTTGCTATGTGTATAATTTTTATAATTCTTAAGTAATAAACATCTCTATTTCAGAGGAGAATTGCTTATTTCTTTAAAAAATTTTTATTATCATTTCTCTTTAAAAGGTAGACAACGTCTATCTAAAATATCTTTTAAATGGGAGTGGCAGTAAAACAAATGTTTAATATATACCTTTAATGAAACAATGTCAACACCAATTTTCCAAACAAAAACTTCCAAATTCCATTACCTTTTCTCTTGATCATCCATATTCTTCTTATCTGCGTAGATTTCTGCATAGAGCAATGCTGTAAAATGAGCAGCACAAGACTGAGCTACCTTGGCAACCTCTAGATAATTCAATTCCAGCCAGAAAGCATCATCAAAAACTGTTCCTGAAGAAGGCCTAAAGAAAAAAATTTAAATATCTAGTCATGTCCATTTCTTTAACTTAAATGCCAAAAGAAAAGTATGTTGGTATAGAATCCAATGGTAGCAAATGCTAGTTAAAAAGAAAATGACATTTAAATAACCAAAAACAACATACCCCCAATATATAACTATGAACATCTAACATAACATAGCTGAAGATCTCTGTCACTCTTTTTGAATCACACACCTCTTAGAAAGTCTGATGAAAGCTATGAACCATCATCCCATACAAATTTGGGGTTCATATACGCCCTCCACTGAGGGATCCATCGACCACAGGCTAAGAATAGGCTATACAGAATAACTAATAACACATATACGAGTGTTTTTAAATGGCCAATTCAATGAAAATATTGTTTCTTCTAAGATACATTTACATGTCTTTCCTATTGCAGTTAATTTTCTTCTTAGTTGCCTAGGATGAGGTTATTTTAAAAAAATCTTCCACTGTGATAACAATAGGCCATAACTGGAAGGGACCGTGATATTATCTTTTTCAAAACAAACATTATAGAGATGTGACATGGTAGTGGTTAAGAGCACTGGTATTAGCGTAGGATACTCTAGCTAGGTTCAAATCCAGCTGGTTCACCTACTACAAGCCGTATGAATTTTGGCAACTTAACTTCTTAAGGCTCAATTTCTTCATTTGTAAAACGCAGAAATATATATACCTCAGAGAATAGTTTTAATGAGTAAATAATGCTTACAAAGCTGGTGAATAAAGTGCCTATCACATAGCCAAGACTTAATTGTAGCTGTTCTGAGAAACGTGAACCTGAACTCAGGTCCTTACCCTTTATTCTATGTCCCAGTCATATTCTCTCAAGGAATCTTCCTCAAAGTCGTATTTGGAATAAAAACTTAATGTTGAGAAACGTTATCTTCTCCAAGGCCAACTAATGTCAATACCATTCTAACTCAATGATAAATAAAAAATGAATGATTCAGAAACTGCCTCCCAACACTGAGAAAAGACATGTTTCCAGCTATAGTTAAAGCTTCTTATGGGCTTTCTCACAAGAGGATTCAATACAAAACAATATGGTGAATCAGTAACTTTCTAACCAGAAACACAAACCCTGAAAGGTCTAACACTTCTTTTTCTAAGAGTGGGATGGAAAGGAATGAGGGGGATATAGAGGAATTAATTTTTAAGATGTAAATGCATTTAGGTTAAACAATTTTTCAGTTTTCCCCTACCATTCCCTCCCATTTTTATCAACCACTGCCACTACCACCAAACAAACTAATGAGACATCAATGACTACCTATTACATTATTTAGACCTACTACATTATTTCTTCAGAGTTCTGGTCAACTCTGGAGCAGTACAGATCAGTCAGACCATCCTCTCTAGAAATTCCTGCACTCACTGTTAAAAATCTCAAGAGAAATAATAGGAACAAAAATACTGTATTATAAAGCAATCAAGAAAATAAACACTGCTATAGCACAGCATCACTATACAGAACCACAGATTTTGAAGACCATGGTACACAGTAAAGAAACTTATGTTTCATAATAAAGATACATGCAGGAGGTTTTACATAACTCTAGCTACTTCTGAGACAAAATGTAAAGAGAAACGTTAAAAGAGGAGTAATGCAACTAAAAGTAACCTGGAAAATCACTTACTCCTTTCCTTCACTGTAAATGAAATAAACTAAAGCCCCCAAAGAGTGAATGATTTAGCAAAGATAACACTGTTACTATTACAGTTGGGGGTCAGAGTTCCTATAGTATTCAATATCTTGTAATTTATTTTGTAATAACCCATAATGGAAAATAATCTGAAAAAAACACATGTATATAACTGAATCACTTTGCTGAACACCTGAAACTAACACAATATTGTAAATCAACTATACTTCCATGAAAAAGAAAAAGAATTCAGAGTTCCTGACATTGATTTCACCAAAGTGCCACCCTAAATATGGATTATTACAAGGAGATATAAGCATCACACATATTAAATACAGCAACTTGCAGTAGCATTACCTCAAAGAATCATGTTAAAATTCAGCCAGCAATAACAAGTTACACTTCTAAATCCCCAACTCAAGAATCAATAGTTACATTACCTCTTTTGTCTCCTCATGTAGTCCACAACAGCAAGCATTGTTCTTTGTGATTTTTTATCCAAATGGCTTCGGAAAAAGTGCTCTGACTCTGACAAACAAAGATTATGTCCTCTTAGTCCCAGGCAGACTTGCTTAAGCACTTTCTCCCTTTTGTTTGTGTATCTGTCTTCCTCTACACTATAAGGTTCTAGCACAAAATTGGTTTTCAATAAATGGAATTTAATGGCATTTCTTTTTCTTTTAAAAGAAACTATTGAGCTTAAAAAAACTGAGAATTTAATAGTAATTTATATTTTATTTCTGAAGAGGACTAATTCATTGATTCAAAAACTATTTACCTAGGATTTTTCAGTGTACTAGGGGCTCAATATACAACCATATAACAAAGACTATTTGTGACCACACAGAACTCACCAACTAGCCTAAGAAACTTTTTTTTTTTTTTTTTTTTGCGGTACACGGGCCCCTCACTGTGCGGCCTCTCCCGTTGCGGAGCACAGGCTCCGGATGCTGTTAGCCAATAAAAAGGAACATACATAAATAATAAAACAGAGCAAAGTAAAGTTTAAATGGCAACACGGTCATGTCATATAAAGGCTGTGGTAGTGAAAGTAAAAGAAGTAATCAGGAGAGTCGAGTAATCACAACCTATGTCAAAGCGACTGGAACCATAGTCAAGGTTGGGAAGAATAATTTAGTTGCAGCAAAATATCACATTAACTCAATACTATTCTTATAATTATGTTGGTCTTGAAGTACAGTAAGTGAATTTGTACCTAGTTTTATGTTTGTACATAAAATACATTAGTAATATGTATCAATATTAAAGACAGTAAGTTAACATTACAAATCTGTAAACATTTTCCTTTTTTCAAATTTAGGTTTGAAAATCTGACCCACAATGAGCCCTCAACTATGTATATATGTATTATATACATATTCCTCATTGAATTTTTCCTGCAATAAGCTCTTAGCATGGGAAATACTTCTTATATAGCATGGAAGGAAAGTAGGTTATAAAAGTAAGTAAAGCATAATCCAATTTTTGTTTTAAAAAACTGATGTATAGGGCTTCCCTGGTGGCGCAGTGGTTGAGAGTCCACCTGCTGATGCAGGGGACATGGGTTCGTGCCCCGGGTCCGGGAGGATCCCACATGCCGCTGAGCGGCTGGGCCCGTGAGCCATGGCCGCTGGGCCTGTGCGTCCGGAACCTGTACTCTGCAACGGGAGAGGCCACAGCAGTGAGAGGCCCGCGTACCGCAAAAACAACGAGAACAACAAAAAAAACTGATGTATATATACCAAATGTTAATTGTAGTTATCCTAGATGACAGAATTATGGGTGATTTAATTTGCTTAATTTATGCCAATTTTTCTGTATTTCCCACAATAAATATGATTTTATTAAAAAAAAAAGTTGCTTTTAAAAAATGAGTTGGCCATAGCTCTAATATAAAATTCCATCACATCTCCAGCACAGTACCTATAATATGTGGTTGCATTCATTTGCCTGCTGTTTCAATTACTAGAATGTAGGGCTATGTCTTGCTCACATCCTCACGGCCAGTGCCAAGCACGGTGCTTGACATACACTGAATGCTCAATTAGTTGCTCCATTAATAGTAGTCAATATTTACTGAAGGGATACTACGCATCAAGTATTATCCTAGTTGTTTTACATACATTACCTCATCAAAAACTTGCTACAACTTTTATCTCCATTATACAGATAAGAGAACAGATGTTTAGAGGTTATGGAATTAAGCCTACAAGGGCCTTGATGGGATTCAAACTATTTTTCCCTAGAACTGAGATGTTAACAGTATAAATTTGAGAAATTTAACAGAATACCTGAATCCAAATTTGCAGGAGTTGTGGATCGGCTTGTTTCTGAGCAGTGTCTGAAACAGTTAGTGAAAAATCCCTGAATGTGTGTAGAAAGCAGATTTCTCCATGATTCATTTGTATCTTGGATTAAAATGTCATGGATCAAGTATGGAAGCACAGTCTGACAAAAGTCAGTTTTCACCTAGAATATACAAATACATCCAGTCAATAGTTTTCAGTAAAAATATTTTTAAAAATTTTCATTCCCTGTTACTGACATATTAAGCTTTTTAAAAAAATGACAGATGAATCTGTCATGAACTCTACGTACTACTAAAAAACATACAAAAAACATGTGTACTAGGTAGTGTTAAAAAAAATCAAATAAACCTAGAATATCTAAATCAAACCTATACATTACACTGCAAGTGTTCATTTTCAGTCTAGGCCACTTGCATATAATAAAATAGGACATTGTTGACAAATGAAATTATTATGTCACTACTGTAAAAAAAATTTCACAGTTGAAAAGTGTTACTAATAACAGAAGCAGTTTTCTAATTTGATAAAAGGGAAAATGGGGATCAAAATTTAAGAGAAAAGCTGAAAATTTGATTTTTGAACATTTTCTACATTCAGTGAAAGAGCTACAACAGTCATGTTAAAATGTTTACTTTTTAATAAACCCCAATTTCTGGGCATAAAATTAGGGTACTTATTTGTGGTATACTCCAAAGTATAGAAAACTACTTTAATATATGTGATACATTAAAACAGTACTCAACTTTATTTTTGCCAAGACATCATCTTCATGTATTCATCATATACCACACACATGAAACAGGTTATTGATTACCAATTGTACACTTTTTCCCTTTCAAACTAAAGACAAATCAAAAAGCCAGTTTTGGGGCTTCCCTGGGGGTGCAGTGGTTGAGAGTCTGCCTGCCGATGCAGGGGACACGGGTTCGTGCCCCAGTCCGGGAAGATCCCGCATGCCACAGAGCGGCTAGGCCCGTGAGCCATGGCCACTGAGCCTGCGCGTCCGGAGCCTGTGCTCCGCAACGGGAAAGGCCACAACAGTGAGAGGCCCGTTTACCGCAAAAAAAAAAAAAAAAAAGCCAGTTTTGGAAATACAGAAGTTAAGTAACTAAGAATTGTGTGTGTGTGTGTGATTGTATATTTGGAACATTTTATCTTCTGGCCCAAAGTCAGAATGTTCTAAAAATCTTACAGGCTTCCCCGGTAGCGCAGCGGTTAAGACTCCACCTGCCAATGCAGGGGACACGGGTTCGAGCCTTGGTCCGGGAGGATCCCACATGCCACTGAGCAACTAAGCCTGTGTGCCACAACTATGGAGCTTCGCTCTGAAGTCCATGAGCCACAGCTGCTGAGCCTGTGTGCCGCAGCTGCTGAAGCCCACATGCCTGGAGTCCAAGCTCCGCAAAGGGAGAGGCCGCCACAATGAGAAGCCCACGCACTGCAACCACGAGTGGCCCCCGCTCGCCACATCTGGAGAGGGTCTGTGCGCAGCAACAAAGACCCAACACAGCCAAAAATTAAAAAAATAATAAAATAAAATAAATTTATTTTTTTAAAAAAGTGTTTAAAAAATCTTAGGTTTATTCATTAATGAGAAATGAGTTGTGTGTGTATCCAGGGTATCACTCACTTTTTTTTTTCAGAAGATGTTATTTATTATATCAAACACATGTTAGGGTGCTTAACTCTATGCCAGTATGCCAGACAGAGGCAGGATCAGCATGCAGTGCAGAAGGTTTACTAGGGAGTGCTCTTGGGATCAATGTCTGTAGAAGGAAGGGAAGGAAGAAGCAGGACTGGAGTGACGGAAAAGCTGGGGTGTGGTGCGGCAGCAACAAAGGCCTCCACCAACCCTGTGGGGAGCTCAGAAGCTGAAGTGGACCTTCAGAGCCGTCTTGAGTTGTAGTAATGGTACAGAGCTTTTATACTCTAAGGTCAACCAGTCATTGAATGCAGGTTGCCCTGGGAATAGGGTATGATTTGGGGTGAAGCAACTCTCTATTATCAAGGCAATTCTGAAGGGTGTTCTCAGCTGGTAGCACTTGCAGCAGCTGAGGGAATAAGTCCTCTGAACTGCTACGAATGCAGTGTAGTACTGCAGAGAGTGTGATGATTTATTCACTGTTAACATTTTTTCTGTAGAAACAAAGACTGCTTTACAAACTGCTTTCAATAGGGTACTTTACCAAAATATTCACTTCTTTATCAGTTACTTTTAATTGGTAGATGTTTAACTAGTCAGATATTTTGTTTTCATACTTCTGTTGAATCATGCTTGACAGTATTATAAATTAGGCTAGCTTTTAAAGTCTTAGAGCATCATCACATTGTGTTGTTTTAGATGATACATTTGATAAAAGCGTATAAACTTTTTGTTTGACCTTGGCAGGTACCATTACTCTCTAATGAAATAAATGGTAGTGTACCCCCCAAAATAAAAAAGCAATGCTAACTGCAACCACACCTCTTTTCTCACTCAAGAAAGCATGTCACAGAATTCAAGCAGAAAAAGCTTTCGACAAAATGCAACACCATTTAGGATAAAAACTCTCCAGAGGGAACCTACCTCAACATAATAAAGGGCATATATGACAAACCCACAGCAAACATCTTTCTCAATGGTGAAAAACTGAAAGCATTTCCTTTAAGAGCAGGAACAAGACAAGGATATCCACTCTCACCACTCTTATTCAACACAGTACTGGAAGTTCTAGCCACCGCAATCAGAGAGGAAAAAGAAATAAAAGGAATCCAAATTGGAAAAGAAAAAGTAAAACTGTCACTGTTTGCAGATGACATGACACTACTATACACAGAAAACTCTAAAGATGCTATCAGAAAATTACTAGAGCTAATCAATGAATTTGTTAAAGTTGCAGGGTACAAAATTCATACACAGAAATCTCTTGCATTCCTATACACTAACAACAAAAGATCAGAAAGAAAAATCAAGGAAACAATACCATTTACCATAGCATCAAAAAGAACAAAACACCTAGGAATAAATCTACCTAAGGAGGCAAAAGACCTGTACTCAGAAAACTATAAGACACTGATGAAAGAATCAAAGATGACACAAACAGATGGAGAGATATACCATGCTCTTGGATTGGAAGAATCAATATTGTCAAAATGACTATACTACCAAAAGCAATCTACAGATTCAGTGCAATCTCTATCAAATTACCAACGGCATTTTTCACAGAATTAGAACAAAGAATTTTACGATTTGTACGGAAACACAAAAGACCACAAATAGCCAAAGCAATCTTGAGAATGAAAAACAGAGCTGGAGAAATCAGGCTCCCTGAGTTCAGATGAAACTACAAAGCTACAGTAATCAAAATAGCATGGTACTGGCACTAAAACAGGAATAGATATCACTGGAACAGGATAGAAAGTCCAGAGATAAACCCACACACCTATGGTAACCTAATCTATGACAAGGGAGGCAAGAATATACAATGGAGAAGACAGTCTCTTCAATAAGTGGTGCTGGGAAAACTGGACAGCTACATGTAAAAGAATGAAATTAAAACACTCTCTAACACCATACACAAAAATAAACTCAAAATGGATTAAAGACCTAAATGTTAAGGCCAGATACTATAAAACTCTTAGAGGAAAACACAGGCAGAACACTCTCTGACATAAATCACAGCAAGATCTTTTTTGATCCACTTCTTAGAGCAATGAAAATAAAAACAAAAATAAGCAAATGGGACCTAATTAAACTTTTAGCTTTTGCACAGCAAAGGAAACCATAAACAAATGAAAAGACAACCCACAGAATGGGAGAAAATATTTGCAAATGAAGCAACAGACAAGGGATTATGCTCCAAAATATACAAATAGGCCATACAGCTCAATATCAAAAAAACAAACAACTCAATCAAAAAAATGACCAAAATATCAAAATAGACATTTCTCCAAAGAAGATATACAGATGGCCAAAAAGCATATGAAAAGATGCTTAACATCACTAATTATCAGAGAAATGCAAATTAAAACTACAATGACGTATCACTTCAGCCAGTCAGAATGGCCATCATCAAAAAATGTACAAACAATAAGTGCTGGAGAGGGTATGGAGAAAAGGGAACCCTCCTACACTACTGGTGGGAATGTAAATTGGTACAGCCACTATGGAGAACAGTATGGAGATTCCTTAAAAAACTAAAAATAGAGCTACCATATGATTCTGCAATCCCACTCCTGGGCATATATCCAGAGAAAACCATAGTCTGAAACAATTCATGCACCCCAATGTTCACTGCAGCATTATTTACAATAGCCAGGACATGGAAGCAACCTAAATTTCCATCAACAGACAAATGGATAAAAAAAGATGTCGTACATATATACAATGGAATACTACTCTCAGCCATAAAAAAGAACGAAATGATGCCATTTGTAGTAGCAACATGGATGGACCTAGAGATTGTCATATTGAGTGAAGTCAGTCAGAGAAAGACAAATAACATATATCACTTATATGTGGAACCTAATAATATGGTACAAATGGTCTTATTTACAAGACAGAAATACAGTCACAGATGTAGAAAACAAACTTATGGTTACCAGGGGAGACAGTGAGGGGGGCATAAACTGGGAGACTGGGATTAACATACACACACTACTATATATAAAATAGATAACTAGTAAGGACCTACTGTATAGCACAGGGAAAAAGAGCGGATATATGTATATGTATAACTGATTCACTTTGCTCTACAGCAGAAACTAACACAGCATCCAATATGTAGCTACCCCGCAGCTGAAACCTACTGCATAAAGTTCTGGCTAAATAAAGACACCCTGTTGGATGGATTCACAACAGCTGAGTATAGGTGATGTTGCATGAAGATGATGTGCAGTACAAAGCACTCTTTTTATATACAGGCCATGAACATTCACACAAAAGAGAAATGGAATGAGACCATCAAAGAAAATTATTGTGAGAAAGCACAAATGAAAAAAACAAAGTTAGAAAGGGAATAAGTCAGACTAATTAATCTTCTTACCTCACACATTGGCTTTAATAACTGAAGAACTTCACTTTTTGTGCCTCCACTATTCAAAAAAGCACAAGTCAGTGTCTTTAACCAAATGTCATGATTTTCACTTTGAGGAATCCACAGGCTTGTATTATCCAAGCCTTCTAAAGGACTTTCTTTGTCAAGTCTAGGTACCTCTAAAAACTAGAAAAAAGTGATGAGAAAACGTAAATAAGGTAACCAGAAATACATTTTACCTTTCCTATGCCAAACAAATATCTAGGCATAAACAAATCTGTTTCCAAATAAAACTAAATATGCTTAAAACTAAATCTTGAGGCATCGGTTACCTTTTAAAATTAAAATACATTTATGTTTATGAGAGGCAGAGTCATCTGGTAAAAAATTACTGATCTAAACACCAGGAAACTTAACTTTTACTCTTAGCTCACTAGCAGTATGTTAAATAAATCACAGATTCTCTGCCTCATCTGTCTCATGTATGAATCCAGTCCAAATCTACCATACAGAGTTGATTCTGGAATGAAATGAAATCTTAAAATGTTAAAACTACAGTGTTTTACAGGTTATACTATTAGTTTTATTAATAGCTTATATTGTCAATAATTTCACTGAGACCAAAATTATATTACGATACATTAAAAGTATCATTTCAACGATGGGTGTAAGCCCTGAAGTTAAATTGGTGAAAACTTAACAGCATATTTCTCAGTTGCTTTATGAAAAGAAAATATTAAACAAAATAAAGGAGAAGTAAGAGTTCTTAAGTATCTTTCATAGAGTACCTTTAGTGGAACCTTGTTATGATATCAACATGGAAAAGGCAGAAATCTATAGGCCATCTTAAATTTCACTAGAGGGTTGTGATACTTTAACTTGCTATGGAAATAAACACTTGCTTGTTGATCACAATATCTATAAACAGCTTTCATGGGATCAAAGTAAGGGTTTTCTACTCCTAAAGAAAAAAAGCCTGTCATTAAGAACTCCTCCTACCAGGGAATATGGGGACATGTGTATGCATATGGCTGATTCGCTTTGTTGTGCAACAGACACTAACACAGTATTGTGAAGCAATTATACTCCAATAAAGATCTATTAAAAAAATAAATAAATAAAAAATAAAACAGAACTCCTCCTATCCCCCCAAATCAACCATCATCTCTTTAGGCTACCTATCTCAGCTTTTCCACACTGCCATAACTAAAAATACAAATCCCTTCGATTCAAAAAGCACAGCTAGAATTATTTCCAAGAAAGGTTAAATGTTAGTGTAAGTAAGCAATATGATATTCATATCCCACAGCAAATAGAACTGTTCTAGATATAGTAGATATTCAATAAACATTCATTATTTGAGAGACCTTTTTCCTTGATGTTCGAAAAGGCTGTAGATAGATCAGCATGGGATCATTTGTCATCTTATAAATCTCCCAGAAACTATGTCCAGTTTTTGTGGCTAAAATGCTTTTCAAACAGGTAACAGCTGCTGATCGCACTTTGACACTGAAAAACATAATTCAAATGCCACTAAGTATACCAACTATTAATCTTGATGAATGTTAAGCAACTCCCAATGAAAAAATTAAAATCTAAAATTTTAAATTTATATTAGGAAATGTTTACGTTTATTAGGAAATTTTACATCTATAAAATTCTATAACATCAAAGCAAAAATTATCAAAGGATTTTTAATATTCCTAGAGTAAACATGAGTTACTACTCACTGTAACAGCAATTCCCTTCATTCAATATAATAAAATTTATATTATGACTACTATAAATTAAAAACTCATAAAAAGAAATACTTGAGAATAACATTGACTAATAAGAATGAGTAAAAAGAATGACAGAATACTAATTCACCCAAGAAAAAAATATTTTGATACCATTTTCCCTAAGAGGTACAAATAATTTGGGGTAACACAGAATGGAATTTCCCTACAAATGATAAAATTATTGTCTAGGACAATTTTAAACAAACAGTAAGTATGTACTTATTCTGACCAGAAGCTAGTTGAAATCATTAGGTAAGGCATCTAAAACCTCTAATAAAAAATTGAATGTCCTTCTCTTTTGCAAAAAATTAAGTAAAGGAGGGCTGCAATACAAGAGTACTGAAAATATGACAGCTGACAAAAAATGTCATAAAGCCTGATACTATAAATGATGATGAGCTGTCAAGTAAAGGCTTAATTCTATGTCTCAATTTAAGACACAGAAGCATAAACCCTAAACTTGGATTCATCTCTCATTCCTCTTTCTTTCCTTCCCTCCTCCACATCCAATTCATCAGCATGTCCTGCTGCCTCTATGTTAAAAACATACCCTAGTTCCATCCGTGTTCCATCTCATCTCCATTACCGCCACCCTTATCCAAGTCACCATGATTTCTCCTCTGGACTACTGCAATAGTTTCATATTCAGCTTTCTGTTTCCATTTTTGCCCTATCACAAGCCATTTGCCATATA
Organism: Neophocaena asiaeorientalis asiaeorientalis; assembly: GCF_003031525.2. NCBI lineage: Eukaryota > Metazoa > Chordata > Mammalia > Artiodactyla > Phocoenidae > Neophocaena > Neophocaena asiaeorientalis. The sequence continues at coordinate 109,000 of NW_020175405.1, forward strand.
TGTCAGAGTAAAAATGTAAGTTGCATCATGGCACTATTCTGCTTAAAACTCCATGGCTTCATTATATATTTCAAATAAAATCCAAATTTTTAAATCAGAATTAGTCCTACCTTTCTAATTTCATTTCATACAATCTTCTTCCATACCAGGCTTTTTCTGATCCTCAAACACATGAAGCTTATTTCCATTCTAGCTATTCCCTGTATGCAATATTTTATCCCTAATCAACTTCTAGCTGATTCCTGATCACTCAGATCAGCTAGATGACACTTCCTCAGAGAAGTCTTCCATGATTCTGGGAATTCCTTGGTCAACATTCCCTTTGTATACCCGAGGCCCTTCAAACATGTAATGATTTTTTTCCTCTTACAAAAAAGACATGAAAAACAAATTGTACCTATCCCTGTGGTTCTCAAGTTTAAGTCACACTAATATTTCTGTGCACCTTCTTCAGAAAAACCAATTGCAAATTACTGTGTAACAAATGAAACACTTAATGCTTGCAAATTTTCTGTGGAAAATCTCTTCAAAAGCTGTGCTAGATATAATTTGAAATACATTTTTAAAAATGAGATAGATCCATTTATTAATGGATAGGAGGATGGCTAAATGTGATAAAGCAAGGATAATAATAGTAGAATCTAGGAAGACTCTAGGTGGTGAGTATATGGGTATTTACTGTAAAATTCTTTTAATTTTGCTGTAGGCTTGAAAATTTTTATAATAAAAAGTTGGGAAGGAAATCATACCAGCCTTTTTACTGTAACAACAACAACAAAAGAGTGAAAGATACAAGTAAATTAAATCAACAATTAAAACAGAGCAGGTAGACATTATTGCCAATCATTTATTCCCCAAGAGAAGCAGGGGGTGTTATAGGGAAACAGATGCAAAATACCTATTTACTTAAAACGATGCCCAATTGTGGGCAAAAATCCTTTGAACCCAATCTCCAAAAATGGTGGTGATAAGGTGCTCAAATATATCAAAATAAATACATCTGGCCCTTGAACAACGAGGATTTGAACTGTACAGGTCCACTTATACATGGATTTTTTTCAACAGTAAATAATACAGTACTACACAATCTGCAGTTGGTTGACTCCTCGGATGAAGAACCACGGATAGGGAGGGCCAACTATAATTATACATGAATTTTCCACTGAGCAAAGGGTCAAGCATCCCAACCCCCACATTGTTCAAGGATCTGTAAATAATAAATAGATAACTGCAAATAAATAGATAAATGGGGAGTGGAAGACAGAGGAAAAGTAATCTCATAATCAGCAAGCTGAAATTATACTATTTGTTGCAATTTTGTTTTGCATTTTATGTATTAATGGGCAAAAGAAAGCCCTGTCTGATTAGCTTAAGACTTTTGGAGTTAAAAAATTTCTGCTCTATGACTTATTTTAAAAGGATCAAAATGTCTAGCCAGGAGGAGAGTGGCACCTTTGATTCTGACAAGTGCACAAAATAACCCCATTTACATTCCCCTATCTTAATGTTTTGTGTGGAACCACTTGGTAGTTTTCATATTGCTTGTCTAGTCTACTCTCACTAAAATTTAACATGGATCTTGTCTGGTATATCTATCACTATACCAAGTTACCTGGCATATAGCAGTGGGGTTTTAGTAATTATGTGAATTAATAAAAATACAATGATATTCATTAAATATTTAAGACTGAAAGTATGGCAACTAAAAGGAGAATGCTTTAGTTATTGGAAATGCTAATTCATACAAGGTATCAATCTTGAATGTCAGATTAAGTGCTATCAGGTACAAGGTATCATTAAATACTCACCAATCTTCTACCAGTGTATTATTCAGGTAGGTCAGCATTATGAAGGTCCACTGAAGTTCTTTATCTTCAAATAACTCAAGGGCCTTGGTATAAGATGTATCTTTACTATACTGTATAGCTATTGTAGAGAAATCTATAGGACCCACTTCTCCCAAGCAGCTTCCAACAGCCTCTATATATAGAAATTCCATTTCAGTAAAGTTATAGCTAAGAGATCATACATAAGACAGAAATTTTCTAATTTCAAAAATATGTTTTGTCATCCGTTAAGATTTAAGTGTTTTCTCAAAGATGTTGAATAGATTAAAGAAGCTACAAAATACTGTATCATTTCCTTTACATATCATCCATGTCGGCAATATTTTCCCCTATAAAATCATATCCAAGAGATAGATTAACTAGTAGAATGTAGTTTTTAAGAAAAGTCTAAATATAGCAGCTGTATGCGAGTATCAATTTTCTGGGGGGTATTACATAAAGACCACAAATCTTAAATACTCAGATCAGTGAAAATTCACACACACACACATACACATACATGCAGGAAAACACAATTTCCTTCCCACCTGTATTATCACTACCCAGATGAAGATAGATGTTTTCAAGATGCCAGAGGGCCCCCTCATGTTCTCGCTCAGTCATGATGGAATTTAATAAAACATGTTAAAAAATTATTTGATAGTCCTCCTTTCAAAAGGTGGAGCCTAATTCTTCCCTTGAATGTGGGCTGTACTTAGTGTCTTACTTCTAAAATACAGAATGTGCACAAGTCTTTCACCTCCTTAACTAAAATTATCCCAGGTATTTAATTCTCTTAGATGCTATTATAAATGGAACTGTAAATGGAATGGAATTTCCTTCTTAGATTGTTCATTGCTGGTGTACAGAAACACAAATGAATTTTGTGTGTTGATCTCGTATCCTGCAGCTTGGCTGAATTCATTTATTACCTCTCTTATAGTAACTTTCCTATAGATTTTCTGGGACTTTCTATATATATATACAGTAATGTCATCTGTGAATAGAGATAGTTTTTACTTCTTTGCTTTCCAGTTTTTGTTCAATTGCTCTGGCTATAACTTCCAGTACAATGGTGAATAGCAGTGGGCAACTTTGGCTCATTACTGATCTGAGGAAGATATTCAGTCTTTCACCATTAAATATGACATTAGCTGTGGGTACTAATCACTAAGATTTTATGCTATGTAGGAAAGCCACTTAGGCCTCCTGTAGCAAGTGACATTTGTCCCCAGAAGCAGTGCTACTATGGACAAAGGGTAAATTCCTTGGTCAAAGGAAAGTTCTAGAGTACTGATAAGGTTCTGTTTCTTGGTCTGGGTGCTAGATGCACAGGTGTGTTCTCTTTGCAAAAAATTTTTCAAGTTATATACTTACAACTTTTCTATACGTAAGATATATTTCAATAAAAAATTTACAAGAAAAGAAGTATCCTAGACACTAGACCTCCACTGAGAAGTTAAGGAAGACTGTTGAAAGACAGTAGAATCTGCGAAGCATCTCTTATTTCTCCCACTTTTTTTTTTTTTTTTTTTGGTACACGGGCCTCTCACTGCTGTGGCCTCTCCCGTTGCGGAGCACAGGCTCCGGACGTGCAGGCTCAGCGGCCATGGCTCACGGGCCCAGCCACTCCGCGGTATGTGGGATCTTCCCGGACCGGGGCACGAACCCGTGTCCCCTGCATCGGCAGGCGGACTCCCAACCACTACGCCACCAGGGAAGCCCCCCACTTTTCTTATTTGAAGCAATTATTTCATGACAACTTCAAGCTGACTTTAATCATGTGATATTTTTCCATCCTGTGATCACCAAATATAAAACACCTATACCAGGTATGATGCTGGCTATTTATCTTACATTAGGTTACCCCCAAATGGTGGCAGAAAAGGACTTGAATATGGTTTTAATATCTGAGCTTAATATAGCCCTCCAAGTCCTCATTCTTTCTGTTATATAAAAAAGATATTAAGTACCAGTCAGTTATATCTATAAAATGTATCAGAAGTCAATTTATTTGCAACTTAATGCTACAAATAGGTTTTTCTGACTTTCCTAAATATTCACAAGGCATTTTCAAATTAATAGTTATGCACATGTGTTAATCACTAACTTTTTACTTTATATGAATGTCTAAGGGAGGAAAATATGAAAGGAGGGCTGCCTAGGGAGACTTGAACTAAACAGAAATATAAAAAGCCTCTCACATTTCCCCAATATTCCAAGTAACAAACTTTTACTGATTTTTAAAATGCTATGAAGATGACCATCCAAACAAAAAAACTCATATTCACTCAGCCAAACACTTTACCTAAAACTTCTCTTTCACCAGTGTGGTTTACTGCCATCTTGGATAACTGCAACAAGCTGACAACTAGCTTCACCATTACGCCATCTGGAGGGTTATCTAGAAGCAGTTTTGAAAAAACTAGTTTAAGCCACAGTGAAGACAACACTTTTCTTTATACTATGCTCATATATTAAATTGTGTGACTAGAAAACTTTTACAAAGTTTTTAAAAAAGATTTTCAATTGTGAGCATTTCAAAAATATGAGGTGAATGAATGTATCTGAACTTTCTTCTTAAAGAGAATCATGTAAAAATGATCAGCAATATTTGGCAGACAGAGAGAGAAAAATGTCTTAAGTTGTGCAGAGAAATCAATACCTTAGCCAAATCACAGTTAGAAACACATAATCATTCAACATTAAACTAGAAGGAACCTTGGGAGCATGCCTGGTTTTTTAGCCTCTTGCATATAGAATAGACCAGCACTGTCCAACAGAACTTTCTGCAATGATGAAAATGGTCTATAATCTGTGCTGTCCAAAGACAGCCACGAGCCACATGTTACTACAGAGAATTTGACATGTGCTAATACAACAAAGAAATTTAACTTTATATTTTATTGAATTTTAATTCATTTAAATTTAAATAGCTATAAACATCTATTGGCTATATTGGTCTGGATCAATAAAATACCCAAACACACAAGAACAGGAGATAGAAAGAGGGGTTCATATATATATATACCTATTTCAAGAACAAATATACTAGAAACTCAGATTTCGGATGGTCGAAACAAAATTAATTTTTAAAAGTACTGAGGATAAAAATATCACAATAGAAACATGAAGTTAATGAGCTCAGGAAGATGAAAATCAAAACGTAAGCAGAAAGAGTTTCCACCAAGTGCAGTACTATAATAACCTAAACTCAAATCAAATCAAAATAAAATGGATTTTTAAGTAAAAAAAACCTAGAAACACATATAAATATGTGTATATATACAAAACACACACATATATACATATATACATACACACAAAACACATACATGGCTAAGATGTTTAAAATAAAATGAAAAATAACATTTCTTTTATTTAAATAAATTGGGGTAGTAGGCAGAGACAAATTACCTTGCATGCCTGCTCTAAGGAATTCAAATTTTTCTTTTAGGCAGTAGCAAATTGTTAACATTTTTTAAGCAGTAAAATAACATGATTTGGACTTAGAGAAATCATTCTGGCAGAGGTGCAGAGAACGGATAAAATGGGAGTAGTTCAAGGTGAGGAGACTACTTAGGAAGTCTTTCATAACTAAATGAGAACTGATAGGGGTCTGAAATGAACTAAATCTGTGGCAACTAAACCAAGAGCAAGAATTTATAAAAGATTCTTTCAAAAAGAAATGGGTACAAATAACCCAAGTCATTAAAATTAGTACCCTGAGATGCTCTCATAAGATCCATCATCTGATCTTTATGTTGCTCTAGTTGTCTTCGAAGATCCTTCAATCCTTCAAGCCTTGTCAATGGAAGTGCATCATAAACATTTACTGAGAGAAAATGGTTAATTTCCTAAAAGAGAAAATCAGCTAAAAATGTAACTTGCTTTTAACATGTATTGGTTGAGTCTGTAAAATAAAACTCAAAGATTTTTTTAAATTAGTGCCTTCTACAGATACTGATTCATAATACTGTTACTACCAAACAAGGTAGAAATAAATTACTTATTTCACTTCAAATCCTACAATGTTTTAAACATTTAAATTGCAATAGACTCTCTCATGATACAGTATTTAGAGTTTAAGATTGTTATAGCATACTCAGAGGGAAAAGCTTAAATTTCTATTTATTTAGTACTGCAACTCTAGTTTTATCTTAATATATTTAACCATATTTTCATACTGATTATAGTCAAATGTAGAGTATAATTTTAAAATTATAATAAGATTTATAAAGAAAAATCTATCTGAACATAGTTTTGAAGTTTATAAAGGTTAAAACAAGATTAAAACTTGAAAAACTCTTCAGAAAGTTACATATCTTTTCTAATTCAAACATTATATTGTCCGACAGAGGGTCAGATGGTAATTTTGAGATATTAATGAATCTTATGTGTATGAAAATCAAGCATATTTTATATCATATTTCTTCAATATTTAAATTCAGATCTTTATCAAGAAATTTTGAATTTACACTTTTACTGCAATGCAAGAGTATATATTAAGATTCAGTTTTTAATCTGCTAAGAGGACAGATTTCATGTTATGTTTTCTTTAACCACAATTTTAAAAAAAGACTGGTTTACTTTCACAGCATTAGAGGTTTCCAAAAAGTACTACTAACCTCTCTAATACAAAATAGCAATATTATGGAATAATTATTACCTCCAAAAGTGAAAAGGGTCCTCTACTGTATTTGATTTTCTGCTGAGTAATACGCAAATCCCTAAAGACAACATGGTCAGGAAAAGGATCTAAAAGTTTAATCGTGATATAGAGATTTTCATTATCCTTGTTATCAATCACTAAGTATTTCAACAAGTCCAATACCTAAACATAATTAAAAAAGAAAAAATCATGAGGAGAAATGGATTAATTATATTTTAAAGTAAAACAAGCAAACCCATTGTAATAAATGATAAAAACTCTACTTGTTCAGATAAAATCACTTCTAAGGCACCCAGCTACTACTGTTTCTGTGCTTTCAAATAATTCAACAAATATGTAAGGCCTTTATTACAGGATGGACACTGAGGTATACAGTTGTCAATACTACTGAAACATTTTATATAAGTAATACCTCACACACCATCATAGTGGAGTGAACTACATCCTTAGTTTTGACTACCTCTACACTTCAGCATAAGTAAGAGATAGAAATCAGGTTATTTATTAGATCAAAATTACTAGGTGCTCTGTAATTAAATGATTACAAGGATTAATTCACTGAGAATGTTTTCCCCACCATTTTTCAAAGAATATTTCCACTAAAATTACTGATTACACCAAGTAAACATAAAACACTCAGCTCCTTCCAACAATACTTTATCAGTGCATTTCAAATATCATTTTGAATATGATTTGGGAAATTACCTGTTCCTGAACCTCCATCTGATCATCCACAAGGGGTATAAGTGTACCAACAATAACATGGAGATGACTTTCTAAAGCATCCTTACAGTAAGTTACTGCTGTGTGGCAAACCCGGCTTAACAGGTCACAACAAAGGGAGAAGCTACGTAATGACACATCCATGAAATGAGAAGGCCTAACATAGGGGAAAAAAACAGTAAGTTCTAGGACACTACTTTGACATAAACTCATTCAAAAGTCACTTTTATTCAACAGCTCTAATTCTGATGTGGCTTGACATAAAAGTCACTTTCACATCTAAGTCCTTAGTAGTTTAAAACCCAAAAAGAGAAGTGACATCAGCAAAATGACACAGTAGGAAGCTCCAAGCTCCCCTGACAGAAACACTGAAAAACAAGCAAACTGTAAGAGCTTTGTTAGAATTCTGTAAAACAGTCAAAAGTTTACAGCAATCAAGCAATCGTTGATATCAAGAAAAAGGAAACTTAAAAACTAGGAAAGCTTTGTGGTGATTTTACTTGCCCTTGCCCCATGACGCCCCCAGCCTGGCAATAGTCATGAAAATTGCAGTCCCCATTTCCAATGTGGGATCCTGGTCCTTAGTTCTGAAGGGAGCAGAGCATATTTTATTCACAAATGATAGTGTATATCTGTTCTTAACCTGTCTGGGAGCTACCTGAAGGACTAATGTAAGGTGCTTGGCTCTTGTTTTTCCTAACTTGGGTCTCCTACAGGCTGGAAAAGCTGAGGGCACTGCTTGAAAACTGCTTGTTAGGGCTAACCAACAACCCACAGCTGCCTGGGATAACAGACTGCCTAATGCCTAGGATGAAAAGCTAGAGAGAGAGTTTCCTTGTAAAGTTAGAACACTCAAAATCACTCACATTGAGCTTCCCTGGTGGCGCAGTGGTTACGAATCCGCCTGCCAATGCAGGGGACATGGGTTCGAGTCCTGGTCTGGGAAGATCCCACATGCCACGGAGCAACTAAGCCTGTGTGCCACAACTACTGAGCCTGCACTCTAGAGCCCACGAGCCACGATTACTGAGCCCACGTGCCACAACTACCGAAGCCCACGCACGTAGAGCCTGTGCTCCACAAGAGAAGGCACCCCAATGAGAAGCCCACGCACCGCAACGAAGAGTAGCCCCTGCTCACCGCAACTAGAGAAAGCCCACATGCAGCAACGAAGACCCAACACAGCCAAAAATAAATTAAAAATAAAATTCACTCACATTTTCAGAGAATTTATAAAGTCACACACATGCCCAGGGTAAGGTGCTTGCTCAAAAACTACCTAAGAAGACCATAATCTTTCACTTTGTGCTTAACCTTAGGCTCAGTGCAAGCCGAGCTAAATGCTGAAGGAGAGTCTTAACACAGAGCCAATCTGCAAAGACTAGGAAAGCTTTCTCTCTCTCTTTCTCTCTCTTTGGCTCTTGGTATTCAAGGAAATCTCTGTCAAAACGCTACCTGAACGCAAGTTAAGCAACAGTCTTCAGTGACTACAATGGCAAGGAATACGTTCTCTAGAAAAACAGTTGAGTAAATTCATGAAACAAATGTACCACTACAGCCATCAACAATTCAAAAAAAAAAAAAAACAGTCAAACCTTGGGGAAGGGGAAAATCTGATTTCCACAGGTAATATATCATAATAGTAAAACGTCCAGTTTCAACAAAAAAATCACAAGGCTTTCAAAGAAATAGGAAAGTATGGACCCTTCAAAGAAATAAAATATATTGACTAAAACAGTTCCCAAGGAAGGTCAGACTGGAATTATTAGACAAAGACATTGTCAAACAACTGTCTTAAACATGCTAAAAGAGCTTAAAGACAAATGAAAATGAAGATACAGCATACCAAAACTAATGGGATTCAGCAAGGGCAGTGCTGAGAGGAAACTATGTTACAGTAAACAGCTACATTAAAAAAGAAGACAGACTTGAAGAACACTACAAACACTTAAGAATTAACACCTCAAACTCTTCCAGAAAAGGGAACGGGAGGGAATACTTCCTAACTCATTTTATGAGGCCAGCATTTCTCTGATACAAAAGATAAAGACACCACAGGAAAATTATAGTCTCTAATACTCTGATGAATATATATATATATATATAT
>NW_020175405.1:118548-119518 GCF_003031525.2 Neophocaena asiaeorientalis asiaeorientalis
TGATGAATATATATATATATATATATATATATATATATATGCAAAACTCCTCAACAAAATACCAGCAAACTGAATCTAACAGTGCATTAAAAGGATACACATCAGGGCAGAAGTCAAGATGGCGGTGTGGGAAGACACGGAGTTAGTGTCTCCCAACAACTAGGGTGCCTGCTGGCTGCTGCTGGGGGACTCTGAACCCCAAGGAGACAAGAGGAACCCCAGAGTGAACCGGCAGAACATAGGGGGACCGAGGTGGGGAGGAGAAGTGGAGGCCAGACAAGATCGGCACCCCTGAGGCTGGGGAGATCAGGAGAGGCAGGTGGGAGGGACTCTCTAGGAAGAGCAAGCGAGGAGCATAGGGCAACTGCCTGGCCCACTCGGGCCGGGGGGCCTGCTGAGCTCCCAAGCTGGTTTCCCCCCTCCAAAGCCCAACCAGGCCACGTGCGTCCTGGGGGCATAGGAGGGAGGCCAGGGAGATCAGGAGTAGCAGGTGGGAGGGGCCCTTGGGGAGGAGAGGGAGAGGAGCGGTGGGCAATGGCCTGCTCACTTGGGCACTGGGAGGCTCCTGAGCTCCCAGGCCAGTCCCCTGCCCTACAAGGCCCCCCCTTCACACCCCTGCCCGGCTGCATTGGTCCTGCGGGCATAGGAGGGAGGCCGGGGAGATCAGGAGACAGAGGTGGTAAGGGCCCTCCTAGACCCCAGACCAGAGGAGCAGGAGAGGAAAGGAGGGTGTTTGACCCACCCACTCAAGCCCAGGAAGCCTGCTGGGCTCCCAGATAATCCCCTGCCGTCTGAGACAAGGGGTGGGGGGCACACCTGGGGACCTTCAGTTCCTTGAGCCTAAGCCCCACCCCCCACAGCCCCCAAGGCTTTTTCCAGTGCTGTGGGTCCCGAGCATTGGCCACGCCCACTACCCAAACCTCCCCCTTGCTTAGGGCCCACTCTCCACAGCCAAGGCCTTCCCCCTCCC
>NW_020175405.1:119549-358078 GCF_003031525.2 Neophocaena asiaeorientalis asiaeorientalis
TTTTTTTTTTTTTTTGCCGTACGCGGGCCTCTCACTGTTGTGGCCTCTCCCGTTGCGGAGCAACAGTCTCCAGACGCGCAGGCTCAGCGGCCATGGCTCACGGGCACAGCCGCTCCGCGGCATGTGGGATCTTCCCAGACCGGGGCACGAACCTGTGTCCCCTGCATTGGCAGGCGGACTCTCAACCACTGCACCACCAGGGAAGCCCCGCCTTTTGTTTTTTTTTTCTTTTCCCTCCTCCTCTTTTTTACTATGGTGGTACTGATGTATCTTCTGGCGGTTGATTCATCTATATTTTTATTTTTACATTCTTTCTAACATACCTGTTAGTTTCCTAGTATAATTTTATTTTTTACTTTGTTATTGCTCTTTCTTTTTTCTTCCTGCCACCCCACGGGGCTTGTGGGATCTTGACTGGCGAGCCTGGGGTTGGGCGGAAGCTCCTGCGGTGGGGTTCTAAGTCTGAAACACTGGACTAACAGAGAACCTCAGACCCCTGGGAATATTCATTGGAGTGAGGTCTCACAGAGCTCCTCATCTCAGCACCAAGACCCAGCTCTACCCAATAGCCTACAAACTCAAGTGTTAGAAGCCTCAGGCCAAACAACCAGTAAACCAGGAACACAGTCCCACTAATAAAAAAAAAAAAAATTAGATGGCAAAAAAATACATCACAGATGAAGGAACAAAGTTAAAACCTACAAGACCAAATAAATGAAGAGGAAATAGGCAATCTACCTGAAAAAGAATTCAGAGTAATGATAGCAAAGATGATCCAGAATCTCGGAAACAGAATGGAAGCGCAGAATGAGAAAATACAAGAAATGTTTAACAAAGATCTAGAAGAACTAAAGAACAAACAAACAGAGATGAACAACACAATAACTAAAATGAAAAATATACTGGAAGGAATCAGTAGCAGAATAACGGAGGCAGAAGAACGAATAAGTGAGCTGGAAGACAAAATGGTGGAAATAACTGCCAAGGAGCAGAATAAAGAAAAAGGAATGAAAAGAATTGAAGACAATGTCAAAGACCTCTGGGATAATAATAAACACACCAACATTCGAATTATAAGGGTCCCAGAAAAGAAAAGAAAAAAAAAAAGGGTCTGAGAAAATATTTGAAGAGATCATAGTTGAAAATTTCCATAACATGGGAAAGTAAAGTCACCCAAGTCCAGGAAGCACAGAGAGTCCCATGCAGGATAACCCTTAGGAAAAACACACCAACACATATATTAGTCAAACTAACAAAAATTAAATTCAAAGAAAAAATATTAAAAGCTGCAAGGGAAAAACAAAAAATAACATACCATAAGATTATCAGCTGATTTTTCAGCAGAAACTCTGCAGGCCAGAAGGGAGTGGCAGGATGTAATTAAAGTGATGAAAGAGAAAAACCTACAACCAAGATTACTCTACCCAGCAAGGATCTCATTCAGATTCAATGGAGAAGACAAAAGCTTTTCAGACAAGCAAAAGCTAAGAGAATTCAGCATCACCAAACCAGCTTTACAACAAATGGTAAAGAAACTTCTCTAAGCAGGAAACACAAGAGAAGAAAAAGACCCACAAAAACAAACCCAAAACAATTAAGAAAATGGGAATAGGAACATACATATCGATAATAACCTTGAATGTAAATGGATTAAAGGCCCCAACCAAAAGACACAGACTGGCTGAATGGATATAAAAACCAGACCCATATATATGCTGTCTACAAGAGACCCACTTCAGACCTAGGGACCATACAGACTAAAAGTGAAGGGATGGAAAAAGATATTCCATGCAATTGGAAATCAAAAGAAAGCTGGAGTAGCAATAGTCGGATCACATAAAATAGACTTTAAAATAAAGACTGTTACAAGAGATAAGGAGGGACACTACATAATGATCAAAGGATAAATCCAAGAAGAAGATATAACAATTATAAACATTTATGCACTCAACATAGGAGCACCTCTATAAGGCAAATGCTAACAACCATGAAAGGAAATATTGACAGTAACACAATAATAGTAGGGGACTTTAACACCCCACTTACGCCAATGGACAGATCATCCAAACAGAAAATAAATAAGGAAACACAAGCTTTAAATGACACAATATACCACATAGATCTACTTCATATTTACAGAATATTCCATCCAAAAGTGGCAGAATACACTTTCTTCTCAAGTGCACACAGAACATCCTCCAGGATACATCACATCTTGGGTCACAAGTCAAGCCTTGGAAAATTTAAGAAAACTGAAATCATAAAAGACATCTTTTCTAACCACAACACTATGAGACTGGAAATCAATTACAGGAAAAAAGATGTAAAAAACAAAATACATGAATGTTAAAAAGTGCACTACTAAATAACCAAGAGATCACTGAAGAAATCAAAGAAATAAATACACAGAAACAAACGACAATGAAAACACGACGACCCAAAACCTATGGGACGCAGCAAGAGCAGTTCTAAGAGGGAAGTTTATAGTAATTCAATCTCACCTCAAGAAACAAGAAAAATCTCAAATAAACTATCTAACCCTACACTTAAAACAACTAGAGAAAGAAGAACAAAGAAAACCCAAAGTCAGTAGAAGGAAAGAAATCATAAAGATCAGAGCAGAAACAAATGAAATGGAAACGATAAAAACAACAGCAAAGATCAATAAAACTAAAAGCTGGTTCTTTGAGAAGATAAACAATATTGATAAACCCTTAGCCAGACTCATCAGGAGAAAAAGGGAGAGGACACAAATCAATAAAATTAGAAGTGAAAAGGAGAAATCACAACTGACACTGCAGAAATACAAAGGATTATAAGAGACTACTACCAACAACTGTATGCCAATAAAATGGACAACCATGAAGAAATGGACAAAATCTTGGAAAGGTACAATTCGCCAAGACTGAACGAGAAAGAATTAGAAAATATAAACAGACCTGTCATGAGTAATGAAATTGAAACCACACTTTAAAATCTTCCAACAAACAAAAGTCCAGGACCAGATGGCTTCAGAGGCAAATTCTATCAAACATTTACAGAAGAGCTAACACCAATACTTCTCAAACTCTTCCCAAAAATTGCACAGGGAGAAGCACTCCCAAACTCATTCTACGAAGCCACCATCGCCCTGATACCAAAACCAGACAAAGATATCACAAAAAAAGAAAATTACAGACCAATACCATTGATGAACGTAGATGCAAAAATCCTGAACAAAATACTAGCAAACACAATCCAACAGCACATTAAAAGGATCATACACTATGATCAAGCGGGATTTATCCCAGAGATACAAGGATATACACATAATCAATCAATGTGATATACCACACATTGATCAATTGATACACAAATCAATCAATGTGATACACCACATTAACAAATTAAGGAATAAAAGCCACGTGATTATCTCAATAGATGCAGAAAAAGCTTTTGACAAAATTCAACGCCCATTTATGATAAAAACTCTCCACAAAATGGGCATAGAGGGAACTGACCTCAACATAATAAAGGCTAAATATGGCAAACCTACAGCAAGCATCATACTCAATGTTGAAAAACTGAAAGCATTTCCACTAGGATCAGGAAGAAGACAGGGATGTCCACTCTCGGCACTCTTATTCAACATAGTTTTGGAAGTCCTAGCCACAGCAATCAGAGAAGAAAAAGAAATAAAAGGAATACAAATTGGAAAAGAAGAAGTAAACTGTCACTATTTGCTGATGACATGATACTATACATAGAAAATCTTAAAGATGCCACCAGAAAACTACTAGGACTAATCAATGAATTTGGTAAGGTTGCACGATACAAAATTAATGCACAGAAATCTCTGGCATTCCTATACACTAACAACGAAAAATCAGAAAGAGAAATTAAGGAAACGCTCCCATTTACCACTGCAACAAAAAGAATAAAATACCTAGGAATAAACCTGCCTAAAGAGGCGAAAGACTTGTACTCAGAAACTATAAAACACTGATGAAAGAAATCAAAGACGACATAAACAGATGGAGAAATATACCATGTTCTTGGACTGGAAGAATCAACATTGTGAAAATGACTACACTACCCAAAGCAATCTACAGATTCAACGCAATCCCTATGAAACTATGAACAGCATTTTTCACAGAATTAGAACAAAAAATCTTACAATTCGTATGGAAATAGAAAGGACCCCGAATAGCCAAAGCAACCTTGAGAAAGAAAAACGGAGTTGGAGGAATCAGGCTCCCCGACTTCAAACTATACCACAAACTACAGTAATTAAAACAGTATGGTATTGGCACAAAAACAGAAATATAGATCAATGGTACAGGACAGAATGCCCAGAGATAAAGCCACGCACATATGGGCACCTAATTTACGACAAAGGAGGCAAGAACATACAGTAGAGAAAAGACAGCCTCTTCAATAAGTGGTGCTGGGAAAACTGGACAGCTACATGTAAAAGAATGAAATTAGAACACTGCCTAACACCATACACAAAAATAAACTCCAAATGGATTAAAGACTTAAATGTAAGACCAGATACTATAAAACTCTTAGAGGAAAACATAGGAAAAACACTCTTTGACATAAACCACAGCAACATCTTTTTTGACCCACCTCCTAGAGTAACAGAAATAAAAACAAACAAATGGGACTGAATTAAACTTGAAATGAAACAACAGACAAAGGATTATACTCCAAAATATACAAACAGCTCATGGAGCTCAATATCAAAAAAAAAAACCAATCCAGTTAAAAAATGGACAGAAGACCTAAATAGACATTTCACCAAGGAACACATACAGAGGGCCAAGAGGCACATGAAAAGATGCTCAACATCACTAATTATTAGAGAAATGCAAATCAAAACTACAATGAGGTATCACCTCACGCTGGTCAGAATGGGCATTATCAAAAAAGCTAGAAACAATAAATGCTGGAAAGGGTGTGGTGAAAAGGGAACCCTCCCGCACAGTTGGTGGGAATGTAAATTGATACAACCACTATGGAAAACAGTATGGAGGTTCCTTAAAAAACTACAAATAGAACTACCATATGACCCAGCAATCCCACTACTGGGCATATACCCTGAGAAAACCATAATTCAAAATGAGACATGCACCACAATGTTCACTGCAGTACTATTTAGTAGCCACCAATAGCCAGGACATGGAACTAACCTAAATGTCCATCGGCAGATGAATGGAGAAAGAAGATGTGGCACATATATACAATGTGTACAAACTCAGCCATAAAAAGAAACGAAACTGAGTTATTTGCAGTGAGGTGGATGGACCTAGAGTCTGTCATACAGAGTGAAGTAAGTCAGAAAGAGAAAAACAAATACTATATGCTAACGCATATATATGGAATCTAAAAAACAACAAAAAAATGGTACTCATGACCTAGAGCAGGAATAAAGAGGTAGACATAGAAAATCGACTTGAGGACATGGCGTGGGAGGGCGAAGCTGGGGCGAAGTGAGAGTAGCATTGACATATATACACTACCAAATGTATAATAGTTGGCTGGTGGGAAGCAGCAGCATAGTACAGGGAGATCAGCTCAGTGCTTTGCGATGACCTAGAAGGGTGGGATAGAGAGGATGGGAAGGAGGCTCAAGAGGGATGGGATATGGGGGGACATGTGTATGCATATGGCTGATTCGCTTTGTTGTGCAACAGAAACTAACATGGGGGCTTCCCTGGTGATACAGTGGTTGAGAATCCGCTTGCTAATGCAAGGGACATGGCTTGGAGCCCTGGTCCAGGAAGATCTCACATGCCATGGAGCAACTAAGTCCATGTGCCGGAACTACTGGGCCTGCACTCTGGAGCCCGCAAGCCACAACTACTGAAGCCTGCGTGCCTAGAGCCACAGGCTCCGCAACAATAGAAGCCACCACAATGAGAAGCCTGCGCACCACAACAAAGAGTAGCCCCTGCTCGCCACAACTAGAGAAAATCCCACATGCAGCAACAAAGTAATTTGTTTAAAGTAATTTATATTAAAAAAGAAACTAACACAGTATTGTGAAGCAATTATACTCCAATAAAGACCTATTAAAAAAAAAAAAAGGATATACATCATGAGCAAGTGGGATTTATCCCAGGAATGTAAGAGTGGATCAGTATAGGAAAGTCAATCCATGTAATATACCACGTTGATAGAATGAAAGAATACAACACATGACCATCTCAACAAACAGAAAAGGCATTTGACAAAATCTAACATCCTTTCATGAGAAAAACACTCAGAAATACATCAGAATAGAGAGAAACTTTCTCAACAAAATAATGGTAACCTATGAAAACCCAAAGCTAACGACATAATGTTGAAAAACTGAAAGCTTTCCCACTAAGATCAGGAATAAGACAAGGATGCCCACTTACACCACTGATACCCAATACTGTACTGAACTTCCAGCCAGAGCAATTAAAAAAGAAAAAGAAATAAAGGGCATCCAAATCAGAAAGGAAGAAGTAAAACTAAATCCAGATGACATGATTCTATATATATAGAAACTCCCAAAAGAATCCACAATAAATCTACTAGAAGTAACAAACAAATTTAGCAAAGTTACAAGTCACAAAATCAACGTACAAAATTATTTGTGTTTCTATACAATAGCAGTTGACAATCTAAAACGGAAATTGATTAAAAAACTCCATTTACAGGGCTTCCCTGGTGGCACAGTGGTTGAGAGTCCGCCTGCCGATGCAGGGGACATGGGTTCATGCCCCGGTCCGGGAAGATCCCACATGCTGCAGAGCGGCTGGGCCCGTGAGCCATGGCTGCTGAGCCTGCGCGTCCGGAGCCTGTGCTCTGCAACGGGAGAGCCCACGACAGTGAGAGGGCTGTGTACCGCAAAAAACCAACCAAACAAACAAAAAAAACCTCCATTTACAAGAGCATCTAAAAGAATTAAATACCTGGGAATAAATCTAACCAAGGATGCGAAAGGCCTGTGCACTGAAAACTATATAGCATGGATGAAAGAGATTAAATAAGTTCAACTAAATGGAAAGACATCCTGTGTTCATGGATTGGAAGGCAAATTGTTGAAATGTTAATACTATCTAAATAGTCACATATTCAATGCAATCTCCCTCTAAATTCCAACAGACTTTTTTGCATAAACTCACATGGAATTGCAAGGGACCGCAAACAACAAAAACAATCTTGAAAAAGAAGAACAACACTGGACGACTCACACTTCCTGATTTCAAAAGTTACTATAAAGCTATAGTAATCAACACAGCATGGTATGGCACAAGTAAAGACCAATGGAATAGAACTGAGAATCCAGAAATAAACCCATCCACCAATGGCTAACTGATTTTTGGCAAGGATGCCAAGTCCCTTCAAAGGGGAAAGAACATTCTCTTTAACAACACGCTGGAACAATTCAATTTCTACATGCAAAAGAATGACATTGAACCCCTAACTCACACCACATATAAAAATTAAAATGAATAAACAACCTAAATATAAGAGCTAAAAGCATAAAACTCTTAGAATAAACTCTAAGGATAAATCTTTGTGACCTTAGATTTGACAATGAATTCTTACATATAATACCAAAACCATGTGAAACCAAAAAAAAACAAGATAAATCAGACTTTATCAAAATTAAGAAGATCTGTGCATCAAAAGACATTATCAGGAAAGTGAAAATTTTATAGGATGGGAGAAACTACTTTCAAATCATATATGAATTCAATATCCAGAATATATTTGCAAATCATATATTAAGAGTTCAACACCAAGAATATATAAAGAACTCCTACGGCTCAACAAAAAGACAATCCAATTTTAAAAAATGGGCAAAGGACTTAAACAGACATTTCTCCAAAACAGATATACAAATGGTCACTAAGCTCATGAAAAGATGTTCAATATCATTAGTCAGTAGGAAAATGTAAAATCAAAACCCCAGTGAGATACCACTTCATACCCATGAAACAACCCAAGTGTTTATCAACAGATGAATGGATAAACAAAATGTGGTACATATATCCAAGGGAATATTACTTAGTGATAAAAAAGTATGATGCTGGATGAACCCTGAAGATATGCTAAGTGAAACAAGCCAGACAGAAAAGGAAAAATAAGTTATGATTCTACTTATATGAAATATCTATAACAGGCAAATTCATAGAGACAGGAAGTATATTAGAGGTTATCAGGGGCTTACAGGGAAGTGGTAATGTGGAATTATTGCTTAATGGGTACAGAGGTTCTATTTGAGGTAATGAAAAAGTTTTGGAAACAGTGGCGATGGAAACACGAAACTGTGAACGTAATTAATATCACTGAATTGGACACTTAAAAAAATGGTTAAAAATGACAAATTTTATGTTATATATTTTACCAAAATAATAAAACCTAAAAAAAAAATTAGTGCTGGAAAAAGACTGAATGACTATACAAACACGTGACTTAAATTAAAATAAAAATTATAAAATATTTTTTAAAAGCCAAAAAAGAAAAATATGAGAAAACAAAATGGAAATAGGTATCTTCATGTGCTTTGAAGGACTTAAATTTATTTGATGGCAATGTTAACTACTAATAAGAAAACAAATAATAGAAACATCATTAAAGTCAATGGAAAGGAATAGAGATGCTATAAAGAACATACATCCCAAAATCTATAGTAACTGTGATGTTGTGATTTATAATAAGAAATATATATTTGGTCCCCATTTCTGGCACAGAGTTCCTAAAACTCTTGGAATTTCCTGTGACAAGAACAATAAAGGAGTCTTTTTTTATGTTAATGAGTAAATTTGGAGAAGCACCTAAGAATGGGGGCTGGTTGCCAGGAGAACCAACCCTGTGATTAGAGGGTTGGAACTTTCGGTCCCACCTCTCTGACCTCCAAGAAGGGCATAGGGAGATGGAAGCTGATTCAATCACCAATGACTGTGATGATTTCATCAGTCATGCCTATTTAATGAGGCTTCCATTAACACCCAAAATGATGGGGTTTAGGGAGCTTCTGGGTTGGTGAACACTTGCAGGTATGGAGAGAGTGAAATGCCTGGAGAGGGCATGGGAGCTCCATGCCCCTTCCCCATACCTTGCCCTATGCATCTCTTCCATCTGGCTGTTCCTGAGTTATTTCTTTTTGTAATAAACCGGCAATCTAGTGAGTAAACAGGTTTCTTGAGTTCTGTGAGCCACTCTAGCAAATTAATCAAACCTATGAAAGGGGTTACTGAAATCTGTAGCCACTGATAACCTGGGCTTTCAAATGGTGTCTGATGAGGTTGGAAAGGACAATCTTGCAGAACTTGAGCTCTTAACCTGTGGGATCTAACACTATCTACAGCTAGGTATCAGCTGATGTCTGGATAATTCCCTGGATGTGTACAGGGAACCCCTCTTTGCCCCCTACCACACACACTGTAAGTGGTGACCAGAACTGCTATGGTAATATATATATTTATGGCCATCTAAAATTAGAATATTTAAAATGTTGAAGACCCTTAATACTTAAAGATTTCTAGAGTTGGAGAAGTAGTGATGCACTTTGTAAAATATAATAGGTAGATATAATATATATTAAAAAGGCAAAATTCAGAAAACAACACTCTGGCTTCTACCTTGTAGAAGTATATAAATTTTCAATTAAGATAAAAGGGTAGAAAAACTACTTATATATTAGTCTAAATATATTATTTACCTTTGGTTGATATAGTGAATCAAAGTATAAATAACATCTCGAAGAACAAAGGCCCAAGCTCCTCCTAAGCCACTCTTTATATCGTCCATTAATAAACTAACAAACAGGTGATATATTTTAAGAATTCTATGTTTTTTATAAACATTATTTGTCTCAACTGCTTGCTCACATATGGCCAGAAGAATTTTCTGATAGGAATCCTAGAAAATAAAGATACATTTAGTAAAAACTTGCCTAATCACATATACTCAGCCCATAATACATGTATTTTTTATTCAGAATTCTAAATTATAGAATTTTGTTTTGGGTTTTGATATCAAATGCAAAATATTACATTAAGAAAATTACTATCTTAAACCTAAAAAACTACTGTCAATTTACTTAGTTTTCAGAGAGTAAACAATAATAGTGTATCCTTAAAATATACATTATATATATATATATTCCCTGAGCCAACATGACTAAAATGTCATGAAATTCAGCCCTCCTATGTGACATATTTCAATTAATACTGACAAGTAAAATACCAAGATATAAACTTGTAAATGAGTGTTCTTCTTAATTTATTCAGATAAATTTTCCATTTGTTTACTTTTTTTTCTCTTTAAGACATACAGATTTTCTAACTGAAAAAGAAGGAATTCTCCCTTCAGTTATTATACTAATTTAATGTATACTTACAGGGCTTTTGGAAAGAATTTCTAAAATGCTTTTAAGCTTGGTTTTGTGGCAATTGCTGATATAGGCAAATGTCGCTTTAATCACATGTGATGGAAAATGAGGTGGATTAGGAGCAGGATCCAAATCCCTAAGAGTTACAGAAAAAAATACAGTCATTTTCAGAAAAAAATTATCAAGAAAAAACATTTTCTTAATAGACAAGTGAAAATCCAAAAAGAAAATTTAGATTACAGTAACCCCAAATTTTGAAATTATTTTCTACTGAAAACTAGACTTTTAATAAAATCACAAATGACATTTCACAGTCTATATACATCAATCAGAATACCTAAATACTTTAACTTTCTAGGACTTAATTTTAAATAATTTGCTTTAAAAATCTTTTATAAAGTTAATGGAATTCCACAAATGAGACTTAATACCAATTCACTTCAGTTATGAATTAAAGCTCTATGCTAGTACTATAAACACAATAATATCTTAAGACACAGCAATCAAATACTACATCAAATGAAATTACATATGTAAAAGTATTTTAGTAGATATTATTACTATTTTATACGCTTAGCATTGTAGAGCATATAAAAGAAGTTAAGGGCATTTTCAAGTAGCTTACAATCAAGCTGAGAAAATAATTTTAACATTCATATACAACCAAGTGGGTTTCACATCCAAATGAAATTATAGTACAGTAAGATTCCCCTAGCAAAGGAGCATGATAAAGCAAAGGTGATACAGAAAGCCGAGTCATAGATAAGAAGAGAACAAAGAATTATGTCATGAAGAAGAAAATTTCATGAGACAGGAGATGGCAGAATGCTCAAATATTACAAAAAGATTGAGGAGAAAAAGGTCACTGAATTTGCGAATAAGGTGGTCAATTAAAAGATCAATTACTGTGGAGAGGCTACAGTAGAGCAGATACTTCAATTCAAAGGTAATTATTTTTAAAGAAACAGAATTTAAAAGCAGAGTACATGCCTAACAACTGAAATGGACATTTGAATGTGTTAACCAATAAACTTCTCAAGGTTCTGAAATTGCAGTTAATTCTCTAAGTTAAAAATACCCATACCCTGAAAAGTCACAGGGGTCAGTGCTTTGGCTGGCACCAGAAGTTGCTGGTTCATGTAACGTCATTAATAACTCCACCACAATCTCTGGTAAATTACTAATGAATAAATGATCAATCTGCAAGGATACAAAATTAAAATATATTTAAGTTTTCGTGTCTGTGATCTTTAAGACAGCTTAAGGGGCTCGTGTTACTGCCTCATTTCCAAAATTATTCAAAGTGACCAAAGATCTAAGATCTGAAAGACATACAGCTAACTCCACTTTTTTCTGTTATGCAGCCAACCTACAGACTGAAAGGAAAATAGGGAAATCATACCAAACAAGACTCTCTTAATCCAACTCCTTCGTTTAATTTTAAAGAATCATTTTAAGATATGGGGATATATGTATATGTATAGCTGATTCACTTTGTTATAAAGCAGAAACTAACACACCATTGTAAAGCAATTATACTCCAATAAAGATGTTAAAAAAATAAAATAAAATGAACCATTTTAATGAGTAAGGCTTCAGGTCTAGCCTAAAATTCCTCAAGCTAATCATTTTCCTGCCAACCAAATTCCCCACTGATCTATACTGCTCATCAATCTACATTTTACTCTTATTTGAGAACACTACCTCACTTAGAGAACTTTACTAGTAAGAATTCCCAGTGACTGGCAATAATCATCCCTTTGTTCCCTGCATAACTTTTCCCCAGATTTCTACTTGGTTGATATCCCAAATTCGGCTACCCACATGCCCTGTCATCAATAGTAGGCTAAATCCTCCTGGACAGGAACAGAACCTTCATCATCCACTTCCTGCCACAGGTAGCCTCACAAAAGGCATTAAGTTCTCTAAATATAAAGAATGGGTGTACTACTTTACACCTCAGCCGAATGAATGAGAACTGTGAAGTCTTAAAGGTGGATTTGTTAGCTCTCCAAATAAGGAATTACAGTGCTTTAAACCAAAAGGCAAATGGCTGATTTATTATCTCTACTATCTTTACCTCTTCCACACAGAGGTTTGGAAACACTTCCTAATATAACAAAAATATTCTGGAATGTGACACTAAAGAAATCTAACGATACTAGCCTTTCCCTGGGCTTACACATTAGTTGTCATGTCATCATTTCCAAGGTTTAAGCCCTTTTAAAAATCCAGCCCCGAGGCTTCCCTGGTGGCTCCGTGGTTTAGAATCCATCTGCCAATGCAGGGGACATGGGTTCGAGCACTGGTCTGAGAAGATCCCACATGCCGCAGAGCAACTAAGCCCGTGTGCCACAACTACTGAGGCTGCGCTCTAGAGCCTGCAAGCCACAACTACTGAACCCGCGTGACACAACTATTGAAGCCCGCGCATCTAGAGCCCGTGCTCCGCAACAAGAGAAGCCACCACAATGAGAAGCCCATGCACCACAACGAAGAGTAGCCCCCACTCACCACAGCAAGAGAAAGCCTGCGTGCAGCAATGAAGACCCAACGCAGTCAAAAATAAATAAATTAATTAAATAATTAAAAAAAAAAACTACCCCCATTTTCGGTATATCTGGAATAAGTAAGGACAAACTGGCCAAATCTGATTAATACCAGAGGAAAATTAGTGAGTTTCCATGCACACAGATGACAGCTGACTTCATTAATTTCATGATTCTCTAAGCCAGATCTGTAATGTTTAGCTAAGGTACATATAAATTATTCAGATATCTAGATATAGCTAAACAATCTTATAACTGTAAATATTCTAAGCATTCAAAAACGGACAGTTTTAGAAGACTCAAAGACTGATAATAGTGGTACCAACACTTATCCACAGAAAAAAGAATCTTGATTGTTTCAGAGAAACTGCATATTAGAGAAAGAAAAAATCGACGCTAAATGAAATTGAGACTAATAAAAATTAGATTTATGTCTTTAACCAAGAAGCTAAGAAATTATTTTTAATTTTTACCTCTCTTCATGCTTGAGACTGGTGTTTTGATCAGGGTTTAATGCAATCATGCTTCCCTTCTAGACTTATTCTGACTCAAAACTGCTCTTTTGGTTTGAACACATAAAGAAGAATAGTAAGAGTAGGCTTGCTCAGAAGTCTAAGCCGGGAGATTGAATAAAAGGGCCTAGAGGCAGAGTGTCTTTCGTAACGTCCATACCCACTGACATGCCAACATTCTGTTCCAACTGCCTTTTGGGCAAGGAGTACCTCTACTCACCGTCTGCCTCCAGACTACAGACTTACAACCAGTTCTGACTGGGAATGGCCCACCTAAGCAACTGAGAGTCTTGCTGTTCCACTTCTTGGTTCAACACAGATAACTGGGCAACAAAAGAAGAGTCTCTTGAAGTTTATCCGATTGTAATGCTAATGTTGACCAAGCTTGGTTAGTCATCCCTTACTCACATTAAAAAAAAAAATTGGAGTGACCAATCCTCTTTTACCTTAAAAAGTTTCCATATGTATTTTAATATAAGTTGCCTCAAATAATTATATATATATATAAATTACTACAAAACAAACAGAAGGGCTTCCCTGGTAGTGCAGTGGTTGAGAATCTGCCTGCCAATGCTGGGGACACGGGTTCGAGCCCTGGTCTGGGAGGATCCCACATGCCGCGGAGCAACTAGGCCCGTGAGCCACAACTACTGAGCCTGCGCGTCTGGAGCTTGGGCTCCACAACAAGAGAGGCCGTGACAGTGAGAGGCCCGCGCACCGCGATGAAGAGTGGCCCCCGCTTGCCGCAACTAGAGAAAGCCCATGCACAGAAACGAAGACCCAACACAGCCAAAAATAAAAATAAACAGAAATTGTTAGTTCCTTTTTAACTTTACTCCATCTTTCATCAAATAATGAGTACTCAATATATACTAGATAGTTGGGATACAACTGCAAAAAAGAAGAAAGAAAAAATCCTACCTTCACAGTACTTATAGTGGAGAAGGTTGATAAAAACCAATGAACATAATTCATAAGTAAGTTACATCATATGTTAGAAGGTAGTAAATGTCATGGAAAAAAACAGGATATGGTAACTTGGGATTGTACTTTTCCATGAAAAGTGAAGGGCTTAATGAGATTAAAGAGGAAGTGAAAAAGATTTTCTATACCTTGTTCAGTATTGTTTGAATTTAATAACCAGCTTGCATTAATGTATTACTGCCAATTAAAACAAAATTTTAAAAGAAAAAGTGATAAAATTATTCCAAACTTTTAAAAAAATTTCTGATTAAAAACATTTCATTTCAAAGCTAATCAAAAGGAGAGAACACTGTATAACAATAATAAAAAATTAATGGACTGCCTATGTTAGATAGTGATTATCACATAGTATTAAATTTAATTGCATAAATGATGAATAAATAGACTTAAAGTTTTAAAGTTACACCTCAAATCAATTAGGGGATAAAAAGTACAGCAGATGTTGAAGTCATACCTGTTTTCCTAATAAGTTTTCATCTTTAAGCATATCATAGACTTTGGTAGCAATCTTTCTTTGCTGTGCCATCCCACTGTCTCCTGTATCCTCATAAGCGAAGTATGGAAGAATATTTACAATTATCTTTGGAAAGCAGTCTGTCAGAAGACTTTTCCAATCCTTTTGAATCTGATTAGCAATGGACTTTACCTCATCAAAATGACTTCTAATCACCAGATGTGGAATCAAAACTTTATAACAAGACCTAAAAATATAAAAATAACAATATATTAAAATATATACATTTTTAATATACATTAAAAATATAATGTTTCAAAGTAAAATTTTATAATATAGTCCTTAAAATAATAAACTGGTTTTGGGAACTCCCTGGTAGTCCAGTGGTTAGGACTCCATGTTTCCACCATGGATTTGATCCCTGGTCAGGGAACTAAGATCCCTCAAGCTGTGTGGCACAGCCAAAAAAAATAAAAATAAAAAAATAAAATGGTTTAATAAGCATTAGAGCATCACTTTATCCAGATCATTAAGCACCCTTACTCTAATTTTATAAATGGAGAAATGAAGTTAATTCTAAATAGTCACACTGAAAAAAAGAGATCACCCTAATAGTGTGATCAAAAACAAGTGAAAATTGAATTTATTTATTCCGCATAATCAATTTATGCAAAAGTATTGTAAAGTGAAAGCAATTAATAAATTCGAAGAATAAATGTAAATATTATTATTGCCAAAATGAACAAACAATAAGGACCACTAAACAATTACGAATTGCCTTCCCATCATCCTGATACCTAAACATTATTATTTAGTTGTTTCAAATCTCTCCATTTTCAAAATTTTCTTCTCCAGACTTGGAGTTAGCAAAATAAATACTTGTACATTAAACTTTAAATCAAACAGAAATAATGACTAAATGGTCCACAGTTAAGCAACAAATAAGAAAAATAAGGCAGAAATAATCAGCCACTAATAATTTACCTTTGATTTTTCATAGGGAAGATTATTAAATATTAAAGCTGAAAGAGACCTTAATGATCTCTATATGTAACTCCCTTACTTTAAAGATTAAGAAACCAGGCTTCCCTGGTGGTGCAGTGGTTGAGAGTCTGCCTGCCGATGCAGGGGACACAGGTTCGTGCCCCGGTCCAGGAAGATCCCACAAGCCGCGGAGCGGCTGGGCCCGTGAGCCGTGGCCACTGAGCCTGCGCGTCCGGAGCCTGTGCTCCGCAACTGGAGAGGCCACAACAGTGAGAGGCCCGTGTACCGCAAAAAAAAAAAAAAAAAGAAAGAAAAAGATTAAGAAACCAAGTCCCAGAGGGTGTTCATGTGGCTTGCCTGAAGTCATGTAGCTGGCTACTGACACAGCTAGGACCAGATCCTAAGTCCACTTCAATACATTTCCATTAAAAAACGCTGCGACACTCACATTATCATTAATACCTAATTTTAAATTAAATATATTTCACATGTGACACATGTAAACCTACCTGTAGAAATCTTCAATGTTTGTGTAGTTTAATAAAGTAAAAGGAAAAGAAGATAAGCTGTATTCAGTATCTTGAAGATTTAGCCATTGCAATACCAGATAATCCAAATGAGAAGCCATGAAGTCTTCTAAATGTCTATATCCAAAAGTTTCAGAAACTTTCTGTAAAACCTATACAAATCAAAAAAGAAGTCAATGTTTTAAGAAAATAATGAAATAATAAATCATTTAAATCCTTAATATTTATTTACAGTATGACTTTAAGCAATCATTTAACTTTTCTATACCTTGATCCACTCATCTATGAAATGGAGATAATAAAGGACCCACTTCAGCAAAATTCAACAAGAAAAATGTATTTAATATAATTACTCAATGCCTGGTACACAGCAAACCCTCAATAAATGTTAAATGAATAAAAACAGAAAACTGTTTCAATTTTCAAGATTTGATTATATTTCATTATAAAGTAAAACAATTCTTCTCAGTCCTAAACCCAAATGAGAAAAATCCAAACACTATATTCCACGTACAATAATAATTAGGTAGTGTAACTGTATAATTTATTTTAAAGGAACTTCTTACTTTAATACTGAGAGGTAAAAGTTTAACTATCTAGACTGATTACTTATAGGTTGGCCTATTGTAAAGCTCCACTGGAAACCATGCTAGTTATATCAAGCCATGATCTATCACTGGTTCATCATGTAAAAATCTAGGATGTAAAGGCTTGGAACTTCCCAAACCATTAATGCTGAGGTGTTGGAACAGGGGCAGGAGTAAGCATTCTACAACACTGTGTTGGACCCTGGTCTTCCTAATCATGCAACTTAAAAGCTTTATAGCTCTAAAATTTGACTCCTGGCCCCGCTAGATCCCAATGTCCTGCTCCAGAATCCACTAGGCAAAACACGTACTACTCCTTTTTTCTCTGCTTCCCCCAATAAATACTGTTCCAGAGGGCCTGGTCTGCCTATGACAGGTCACTTAATCTCGTTAGTTCAATAACTGCCTTGTGAAATGCTCTTAAACTTAATGTAAAAAATGACACTGTATACAAATAAATACACTATTTTAAAAGTTATTGCTTTCTAATATTCCAAATCTAAAAAATAAAACTGTCTCTAAGTCTTTAATAAATGCCACATTAAAAATCTAGCTTTAACCTTAATTGTTTAAAAGTTACCCAAGGAAGATTATAATAAAAAATATTAATCCACAGTTACCTTTTTAATGAGGTGAGGCTCTAATCCATTCTCTTTCACAGACTTGCATAGGGCAAATAAAGCCTGTTTTTCACATACAGGGCTATAGTATAACACCACAGCTATCATCATCAGTAAAACGGCCTTTCTATTACAAAGCTCATCCAAAATTTCAGAGTTTTCAGCTCTGTGGGACTTCGGAATAATTTTAAAAACAATATGCAATGTTAATATTTAAGTATTCCAAATAAGCCAACCAGACTAAAACCAGAGTACACCACGACAACATCTAAGCAGCCCGTGAACAGTTTTAAATCCTATAGTTATGGAGCTAAGAAGAGATATTATGAGAAAGGACCACAGTTTCTACAGAGGGAAAGACTGCTTTTGATAAGATCTTATAGAAAGAACTGCCAAACATTTCAATGGGCATAAAGCACTTTAAAGAAAAAAAAAGAGAAAGAAATAAATTGCAGGAAAGTGAGAAACTAAAAGCTCTTCAACTACCAAGTATTACCTCCTAAGATGTTTACCATTATAACTTAATATATAGCTCTTTATTCTTTAAAAATATTATCATATATATTACTAAAAAGACCAATAAAGTCATGCAACTAGATAGAATGATATATGCTTCTAGTTTAACAACCAATCATTTTTCCAACAGACATGTACATTTTTTGACTTGCTATACTTGGTAGAAGTTTCTCTTCACATTTGGAAAAAACTGCCAGTCACTGATCCTATTGCTATTTTTGGTACAAAAAAAAGGAAGGACCTAATTCCTTTACTAAATGGCAATCACTGACATGTTTGAAAATAGCATGAGGTTCCCACTAAGTCAACTCCTTTACCTATTCCTTATAAAAGACAGATCTACAGACTCTAATATTCAGACTCTCTAACATTCTAGCAATAGTTAAAAATTCAGTTTTACTGGGAACTAAACCCAACATGCTATGCAAGAGGGAGGAGATATGGGGATATATGTATATGTATAGCTGATTCACTTTGTTATGCAGCAGAAACTAACACACCATTGTAAAGCAATTATACTCCAATAAAGATGTTAAAAAAAAATGAATACAAGATTCAAGTTCTTTCTATAAACTTGTTCATTACAGTCTGCTTCTATTAATGACATCTAAGACAGAATTTGCTTTTTTTTGATAACAATGTTGATTCACATTATGCTCTCAAGATGTAAAACTTCTTAGATCTTTCTCCAAATTAACTGCTGTCAGGTCAGTATTCTCCCTTTTTGCACATGACAGGCTGATTTTAAAATATATAATATGTTATTTCTAGTAAATTTTAAATGAGTATTATTTACACTCATTTTTCCAATCTATTGAAACCTTTTTCTAAATTCACATTCTTTCATGCAACTTTCCTTTTCAGTTTGGTGCTGTTACAGAATATATAGTCATTTGACTAACTGCTGCACACACTTTTAATAAACAAATCAAGGCATAGATAAATGAATAAATTCTACCACTAAGACAATTTTTGCCATTTTAAGAAAAATATTATTCTACAGAAAAATATGAAAATCATAAGGTTCATTAAGGAGCACAAAGGTAATTTGATCTTCCCAATTAGAACATTTTTCCTCAATCCATTTCTTCCTCTTGTCACCTGTTCTGTGAATTAGCTTTTAATCAGATCTTACCAAAATATAGTTTTTAATTAAAAAAAGCCATTTATACTATAAAAGCTCAGTAAATTCTGTTTTTCCTACAAAAATGCTGCATATAAGTTGAACCAAAAGAAACTGTCATTATTCAACCAATTCTGACCTATAAATAAAGTAATTTCAATAAATTCATATAGCTGTTCTAGTCTAAATTTATATTGTGAACTACTGGATATATACTGTCTTAGGCCAAACTTGGTAAAGTAATATATTTATAGAAAGCATATGATAACAGCAAATAAGCATTACTAAAATTACCACTTCTCTCATTCCTTCCTGAGCTTTCAAGTATGAATTTTCAAATGCTGCTTGCTGAAGCTTCAAAGGAAGTGCTTTCAATAATGTGGAAGGACCTCCTTTTTTCATATGCTGAAATAATCTTAAAAAAAAAAAAAAGCAAAAAGTAAAATATAAACCATACTTTCCAAAGCATATTTACAGGGCAAAAATAAATCACTCTGTGAGACATACTAACATATTAGAAGGAAATGTGAGTCTATTTAAAGAGGTTCAAATCTACTGCTTAATATTAGGGTCTTTACCATATACTCCATTTTCTCCTAGAACTGAAAAGGGTCTCAACAGACCTTTTAGATTATTGCCCAAACCTGAATATCCCTGAACTCTTAACTAACCAGAAAAGAAAAATTGTCCTCTGGTCAAATACCAATTAGAAGCAGCCACAGACTCTTACATCAACCTGCTCTAATATTTAATCACAACTTAAAAGTGGATAGCTTTACTGTCTTGATATTCCATTACAAAAATTTTACGTGATAGAGAAAAGCTGATCAGTGCTTTTTGCACAATGTACAATCATATTTAAGGGCAACTCTTGAACCAATTTTGTCCTTTATCCTTTTTTACTAATCAAAACTTATGAAAGTATCAACTTTTTTGGTGTTCCTGACTCCTTCAGTTTCTCTAATCTCTCTTAAATAGCCTAATATTAGATATCTAACAAGTAAACAACCAATAAATAAATGCTATGCTCATGTCACTCATGAATTTATGCATTTTTGAATCTTAAGAGATTTTTTTAATGCCACCACTACCTTGCTTTATTATATTCAACTTATGATCCTCTGTAACCCCAGATCTTTAACTTTAGTATATATTTTCTATCTTTTTTAAGCACTTGAAGCAAGCACACATTCATTAGCAAACCTTACAATGCTCTATGGTTTTTATTAAAAACAGTCCTAAGCCTGAGCAGTCAGACACGACTGACTTATGAAAACATTGTTGTCAGAAACTAACACAACATTGTAAAGCAATTATACTCCAATAAAGATGTTAAAAAAAATATATTGTCAGCATATCCAAATTTTGGACACATCTAACACATGTATTTATGTGACTGCTGGGCAAGTTCTTTATAGCATTCTTTAATTATTGGTCACTTACATTTGAACAGTAAAATTATTTAAATGATTTTCAGCTTTGATGTTTTTAAAGCATAATGTAATTTTTTTTCAAATGTTCATGGATTTTACAAATTATTAAACAACTGGCACATTCCAAGTATTATTCTAGGTACTAAATATACAAGAAAAGAGAAAAATCAATGCCCTCTAGGAGCTTATATCCTAGGTAAATGTGCTAAAATACAATTATTTCAACTGGTGATAAATGCTACAGAGAAAAATAAAGCAGAGAGGTGCTTTATTTACAGGAGTGTGAGGTAGGAAAGGGAGAGGTAGGTTATAATTTAGAGTTTTAAAATCAAGTTGATAACCTGATAAACATGCAGTTGTTGAAAAATTAATATTTGCTTCTTCAGGTACTCAAACATAAAACACATCCCTGTGAGAGAAACACTCCAATGTCTAACTCTATGTTCACTTGAATAAATATGATTGTCATTAGCACAATGTAAAATGTGCTAATTTTCATTTTACAAACTCATATAAAATCTCAGTAATATCCAAACATCCTATATCTCTTGTAAGTGGGAGTAGACACACCTCATTCAACTCAACCACTTACTAGCTGTATGGCACTGAGCAAATTACTTTATCTGTCTAAGCCACAGTTTTCATTAATAAATTGGAGAAAATAATAGTATCAAAGTGATACAGTTGTCAGAATTAAGAGAAAACATAAATGCCAGGCATATATGCTCAGTAAACGTTAACTATTTTTAATATCACAACTAGTGAACTATGACTGTCCTACACATTGAATTGCTATCTGCAGCATGCCAGACACTTCATGAATACTTGACCCATTACCTATTGATTGACTGTGCAGCCAACATGCGAACTTGGTGATGATTATCAGCAAGAAACTGTGGAAATACTTCATTTACAGGAAAGTCTTTTCCCATTACATTCAGAATAGCCCATTTTGAATAAGGATCAGCCTATGGGAAAAGAACAACTGAGGTTAAATATGAAATACTAAGAGAAAAATCACCCATTAACAAACAGAAACAAAGACTGCTTTAAAAATGTCAATGGAGACCATACTAATAACTGAAGTAGAATAACTCACCTCAAGCAAAGTTTTAAGGCATTTTACTAGTGCCATTCTTACAGAGAATGTGCATTTTCCCTCCTTTGTTAAGTGCCTGAAATAAAGTATGTGTCTTAATATCAAGTAATTATTCCAATAAAAGCACAGTTAAAAAAAAAAAACACTGGACATTAAGGTTATTCTAGGCTGCTTCCAAAATTTCTTTCCATGGTAAATTTAATTCTCACTATGTGGCATATGCCAATATTCTCACCTTCCAAAAATTCCAGCTAAAATAAATTGGTTGGAAAAGGAGTTCATTTTAATGTATGTTATTTGTGTCACATGATTATGCCTCATTTTGGGGCTATTCCACTTCAGCTAACCATGTTATAGAAAACTTGCTTTAAAAGGAAAACATTTTTAAAGTTGCTGTGCTGTTATATCAAAGACTTAAAAATGACATTCTATACTGACTCAGAAGTCCTTGCCCACCAAATGGTAGGAGGGCTCTAAATTACATATATGTGCTCCTCTATAGGTGTCTTGGTATTAACTCACACTATGACTATATGCATGAAATAACCAGAGAATGACAAGGCCAATTTGTCCACTTTAGGAATATAAACTACTCAATTGATTTAGACTTGTTGCACTTTGCTTTATTCATCATATATGTCAAACTATTAAGAGATTCAAAATTCACAGGGAAATACACTAAAACCACTTTAGGAAGCCAAGTCTTAAGCAGAAAACAATTCAGTTCTTCAAGCAATTAAGGAGGGAAACACAAATTACATGTCACTATTGTTAAAAGATGTATATAGTTACAGTCGAGGATTAGAAGAAATCACTAATGTAGAAATGCAAAGTTTGCATTTGTATGCAGAAGTGGCAAAAGAAAAGTAACTCCACAAAATGTCTATACCCACCAAAATGCTTCAATCACTGTTAGAAACTGTCCTTGAGCATCCCTTGTGTTCTCAGCATCCATATTTCCTTGACATAGGTTCGTCACTATGTGAAGGACATGGTTTAAAATGGTTTTACAAACATCTTGGTCACGGCGATACAAAGAACACACATTGCTGTGATGGAAAAAAATTTAACTTTATCAGCATAACAGAACATACCAGTTTAATCTACAAATTTAGAGTGAATATTTTATATGGTTTTAATGTCTTACGATAGTGGTTTTAGAAGTTCAACAACATCTTCCATTGGCAAGGGATATTCTTCTCCAGGAAGGTCCTTTAAAAGCACTAGATACTAAGATAGTTGGATGGGGGAAATTAGTTGTTGTTGTTTTTTTTCATATATCATTTATTTAAATAAGTACATATATGTAACCATAAATTCATATATAAACACATGTGCATACACACACACACACGAGCAGTGAATTTTTATGAAGCAATATAATTTTTAAAAAGGGGGAGGCAGGGGTGTTTTGAAGTCAAACAGAGCTGGATTTAAATCCCTGCATCATAACCTGTTACTACTTGAGTGCTTTAAAAACTTGCCTTGTCATCTGAGTCTTTGTACTCCCAGCTTTAAAATGAGGATATAGCACTTACCTGGCCAGATTACTGTGAAGATTAAAGGAAATGAATGTAAAGGTCTAGCATTTATTGTAGGAATTCAGTAAGTGACAGTGTTATCACTGTTGGAGTTAAGTGCCTGAGCAAGAGTCTGAAACTATATTATGTCACCACCCTCCGAAAACAATGCTTGGGGATAACTTCAATGGTTAAACACTATTCTATTAATTATGGGCAGTGAAGAATCCAAAAACCCTGACTTATCTTACTATAAGGCAACCTTGTAAGGCTCTCTATGGAACGATGGATATAAAGGGCTACTCAGCAACTACCGGTTGTTACAACTGGTAGTTATAACCAGGCAGCCAGTTTCTGACAGCTGACAAATAATTTTCTAGCTGTATTAAGAATCAGAAGGCATTTTTTTCCTATCATCTGTATGTAGAAAATTGTTTCTTACTCCTTCTGATACTATAAAAGAATATTAAATTGGACCATTTTAAATATTTGCCATGAGAGTCATCTGTGATGTTACTAAGTGTCTTGAAGTGACTTTGAACATCAAAGCCCCAAGAAAAGCATACAGCCCTCCCCACTGGTTGGGGCTAGAGACTTGACTAGAGTATTTGCCAGGGTTGAAACCAGGGAATCAAACAGGGCTCAAATAAGCATATTTGCCGGGGCTAGGGGATCAACCAGAACGTTCACCACAGCTAGAACATGACAAGGAATTCTACCAGGGACTCAACCTGAATGTTTCCAAGAGGTTCTAATTAGGGAATAACTTGGCATGTTTGCCAGGGCTGGGGAAATCACTTGCCATGTTTGCCAATTTGCTGGGACTAAGATATGACCATGGACTCATCCAGGATATTTGCTGAGACAGGAGCTCTCCCAACATGTTCACCAGCACTGGGACTAAGGGTATGGCCCACATGGTTGGGAGATAAGTTATATGTAATAATATTGAGTAAGCAAGTAAATGCACTGAGGTTAAGTGGGAAGCCTGGTTTCTTACTGTTGGAAAAGGGAGCTACAAATATGGACACAGAAAATAAATCCTATGATGTTAGATTGGAATTGGAGATATCTACCAGTAGATGAGTAAAGTGATGAGAGAAGGGAAGGAGAGAGATTACTTTTGTTAAGTCTAAATCTAATCATGAGGAAACATGAGATAAACTCAAAGTGACGGATTCCATACAGCAAGTGGCTGTACTATTCAAAAATATGAAGGTCGTGAAAGATAAAGAAAGACAAAGGAACTGTTCCACACTGAAAAAAACTGAACAGACCTGACAAGTAAATTCAATGATACAATGTTAATTTCCTGATGATTATACTATGGTTATACAGAAGAGTATCATTGTTTTTAGGAAATACACACTGAAGTAAAGGGGTATCACATCTGAATATTTAATCTCGAAATGGTTCAGAAAAACAGTGTGTGCTTGTGTGTGTTTGTGTGTGTGTAGTGTGCAAAGAGAGAGAATGATAAGTCAAATGTGGTAAAATGTTAACTACAGAGGCTTATGAAGGAAAAAAGGGAGTTTTGTCGTATTTTAACTTTACAGTCACTTTGAAATTACATTTAAAAATTTTAAAGCATATAAACCAAGGTCAAGGCAAGATGCAGACTTCAACAACGTTATGTGAGTATTATTTTTACATTCAGAGTCTGTGGCTCTTGACCTAGTTTAAAATAATAATAATTACACCCAAAGAGAATAAATCTATCCAAGTCCATCCAGGTTTTAATGTTTCAGTATCCACTTAAATTTTTTTCACAGTATATTAGAAGAAAAGTGTATTTTATAACTAGTCTCAGATTCATTTCTCAAGGAAGCAATTTCAAGTCTTCAAAGGTACTATATGATTCTAATATGTCAGTCCATTACATTTAGCTAGCAACATCAGACACAACTGAAGCACTTCTTCATTTCACTGAACTCACCATGTGTAGATGGAGAGATTTGGTAAGGTCTAGCATGCTAGAATCAATTAACATTAACAATTTCCTTCGAATATCAGCTGCTCTAAATGATACAGTATTGGTCTGAGCAGTGGTCACACACATACACAAGAACTTGAGCATGTCTAAAAAAAGTAGATCTTGCTTTGACAGATGTTCTTCAGCTAAAGGATTCATGGCACCTAAAAATAAAAAGCACTTATTAAGACTAACAGAGGTGTACAACAAATACATACATTGAACATTAACACAAATATCTTCCCCTTGAACAACAACAAAAAAAGAGATAAAAATATATGGAAAGCAAAATTATGATGAAATTGATTACACACTAAAAGCTTCAAAATTCTTCATAAAAGGTTACCCTAGGATTCTGTCATCAATAAATAATCTATGGAAAAATCTATATAGACAAATATTCACTGCAATACTGTTAGAAAGGAATCTAAATTTCTGACAATAAAAAAGTGGTCCAGTGGTTAAGAATCCACCTTCCAATTCAGGGGAAGCCAGTTCGATCCCTGGTCGGGGAACTAAGATCCCACATGCCATGGGGCAACTAAGCCCACACACCTCAACTAGAGAGCCCACGTGCCGCAAACTACAGAGCCCACATGCTCTGGAGCCCACACATCAAAACTACAGAGCCCACACGCTCTGGAGCTCTTGCATAACTAGAGAGAAGCCCGCGCGCCGCAACAAAGAGCCCACACCATGGGGCTTCCCTGGTGGCACAGTGGTTGAGAGTCCGCCTGCCGATGCAGGGGACACGGGTTCGTGCCCCGGTCCGGGAGGATCCCATATGCCGCAGAGCGGCTGGGCCCATGAGACATGGCCGCTGAGCCTGCACGTCCAGAGCCTGTGTTCTGTGACAGGAGAGGCCACAGCAGTAAGAGGTCCACGTACGGCAAAAAAAAAAAAAAATAGCCCACACCACAATGAATGATCCCATATGCCGCAACAAAGATCCCGCGTGCTGCAACTATGACCCAACCCAGCCAAAAAATAAATAAGTTTTTTAAAAAAGTGCTCTAGTAAATTATGGTATGTATGTTAATTGGGATATTATAGAGCCATTAAAAAGTATGATTATCAATAGCACAAGTACCTAAATGAAAAAAATGCTTACAGTTAATGTTAAAAGAAAACAGACAAGGTATAAAAAGGCATTTGAATGTTAATGCTGATTATAATTTTGAAAGGGTCTATGTAGAATAACAGAAAAAGGTAAACAATGATGGCATTATGGGTGCTCTTGCACTATCCTGCTTTCTATTTTCCAAATAACCTATTATATGTTTTTATTTATTTAATAATTATTTAAAATTCCCCCATGAAGAATAAAATAGGAAACTAATAAATTCAATTAAAAATCAGGGAATTCTAAAATGTATAGAGGTGAACAATCCCAATAGACTATACAAAAAGGAAATAAAATGCGCATAAAATTAGTATCTATGAGGCCTTTCATAATACCAAATCAATGTAAAGAGGTTAAAAAAAAAAATCCCATGCAGTAAAAATATATTTACCAATAGTAATTTGGCTCTCTCCAGATTCATTTGCATCAATAACACTACTAGCAGG
The DNA here is from genome assembly GCF_003031525.2 of Neophocaena asiaeorientalis asiaeorientalis. Classification (NCBI taxonomy): domain Eukaryota; kingdom Metazoa; phylum Chordata; class Mammalia; order Artiodactyla; family Phocoenidae; genus Neophocaena; species Neophocaena asiaeorientalis. The sequence goes on from NW_020175405.1 coordinate 146,356, forward strand.
GTAATCATTAAATAGATTCATGGATGACTGATCCTCCATCTCCATTAGATTTTCATCAGTACCATCTTCCACTGATTCTACTTCTCCAAAGTCAAATGGCTTTTTGATAATGGATACCTTCAAATCAGAGAAAGAAAGACGTTCCAAGTTGGCTTCTTTCAGAAGCATGCTGTCGTTAAAACTGACCTAATCAAACAATTCAAGATTCAAGTGTATGAAACCCTGCAGTACTATTTCTATTAAATGTCCTGCAACAGGAAAACAGATATATAAACTGTATTGTCTACACAGCAGAATAATACACAATCTTTACAAATGATTTCTTATATTAAGAAGTTTCATACTACCCCAAATTGATGAGGGTGTAGGTAAAATTATAAATTGGTAAGACTATTTTGGAGGACAATAACATTATCCATCAAAAAGTAAAATTTACATTCCTTTTGAACAAGCAATTTCACTTCTAGAATTTATCCTACATCCTTCATAGGCACAAATAGAAGGAGATGAAAGTATAAGAAATTTACTGCAGAACTCTTTGTAAAAAAAAAAAAAATTTTTAATTTTAATTAAGATTAGTTGGGTTAAAATACATATATACTATTCCCATATATAATGAAATACCATGGTACTGCCCCCCCAAAAAAAGTATACATAGGTATACCCCTATGTAGTAGCAACATGGAAAAATGACCAAGATTTATTATTAAATGAAAACACTCAAGTTACAGAATATTCTTTCACTCATTAAATACTTGAATATCTACTACGTGCCAGGCACTGTTCCAGACAAAAAAGTATGTAAGCCCATTTATATGGAAAAAGAAATATAAATATCACGATAAGAATATGTTGCTTGTCTGGCAAGGTTTTTGTTTTTATTTTTAAGAATAGAGAATTATTTTGAATTTTGGTACAATGTCATACAGAAAAAGGTACTGAGTCTGGATGATTAGTTCCCAATCACTTGGTCTATTATTATTTATTGAGAAATTAACAGCCAAGCACTATGCTAGGTATTGATATTAAGAAGCAATCAAATACATTCCCCCCTGCAAACGAAATAACTTTATTTAATTTCCACATTTTAAAAACATAACATACCATATTCTGTGAGATGCATCCCTTTTCAAGAGAGATTTCAAAGTTATAAAAAGCATCTTAGAATCAATGAAATATGGTGGTAAAATAGGAAGCATACTTACTAAATTTGTATAAATATCTGCAATATCATTCATTAGCTTTGATGTTAATAATCGCAGGAAGAAGCCAGATGCAATCTTATTTGGACTGTGCTGTAATTAAGACAAACAAAACACCAAGCAAACAAAGAAATAAAAACAAACAATTATTCTTTGCAGATAATATTTTCTCTATCTTGAATGAAATGCAGATTTTATTTTACACTGGAAATTATCAGAATAAGCATGGATAAAGAGTTTACTATTAGGAGCAAGATATGAATTGCTTCAAAAATACAAACCTCTTTTCTTAAAGTAATAATAACTATAGCAAATATCTTTCATTGAGCATAAATAACATTAAAGTAAAATACCAGCTACTGCCCCTAAACATAAGCAAGCAATAATCATAGCTTAGAGTTTATTCATCCACTCTCTCCTTCCCCACTTATACCAAAACACAAAAAAACACATTAAAAATCTAAAAATACATGCTGATAATATTGATATATGGCCATGTACTTAACATTAGCTTTAAAAAGTGTTTCTAGTTATTATCAATACTCTGGTTTGGCTCAGCTACCTCTCAGGCCTGCTCCAAATCAAAACAAAGATTACACACAGTAGCACCCTTTCTACCAAATGCTATGTAAGACTACCTGGGCAAAAGAGAGTAATGTATGTGCTAGAACTGTTTATCTTTGCAGTGCCCACTAGCCCTCGTGTACTGGTATGCACATCACATACTTAGTAGTCAACAAGTTTTTACTAAATAAATGAAAATACACTGGCAATAAAAGAGTCACCAATCAGTTGTATATTAAAGGGGTAAAATAATCTCAGAAACTTTCCTGAGAAGGTTAGTTTCGTGCAGTTAGTTTCATGAGAAACTCATATTACCTGTTGCTTTTTTCCTCTGGATACTACCTTAATTTACCAATTTAATTTAAAATCAGTGTATCAACTTATGAATGGACCCAAAAAATAGTAACACCACCAACCAGTTATCATCCTCCTAGGTAGGCTATGCTGTCAAGTAGGAACATCTTACCTTGGTACAGTTATGTAAGCAACGTGTACATAGATGCATCATATTTCTCAGTGAAACAATTCTAGATTCTTCATTTGTCTTATTTTTAAACAGAGTGATACTTTCTCCTGCATACTGCATTAGAGACTATTAAAAAAAAGGAGGAAAAATCCAAATTTCAGTTAAAATCATAGCTGATTGATTGCTTTTTTGTTTTACTTAAGAAGTAAAAGTAATCATTTTAAGAAGTTATACTTGGTTATAAAATATAATTAAAAATGAACAAATTTTTAAAAACAACAAATCTTATACCCTGTTATCCTTACAAATCACACAACTGACAGAACAGCACCCAGAGATAAAAGTCAGTTTCATGGTTAGAGCCTACTAGATTAACACTCCTGGTTAAAAATTCTTTAGGATAACTCATCCAGGAAAAAATTTTTAAAGTACAGATAAACACCAGTAATTTTGTTAATGAGATTAAATTTTAATGTGATATAATTTCAATTACTGTATTTATAGCTGGCTTAAAATAATTTCAAATTTAAGGAAGGAGATACAATATCATTTCTTCTCAGACTGCATAAATGAAAAAGAAAGCGCTAACCTACATAAAAATTTGTTTTCCAAACAAATATACCAGTTTTCCCAGGAATATATTTCAGTCAAATTAATCCAAAACATTATTGACATAAATCTTCCTACCTTGGCTTTCTGGAATAATTCTGATTTGTATGCTTCCTCTTCAGCTATTACACCCACGTAACAATAGCAGCCGAGAACACCCACCAAGAGACTTGAACACCGGACAAGCATTTCTGAATTTGAAGTCTTAAAGTAAAACCAAAATAAAAAATTTTTATATTTTGTAAATCGTTTCGAGTACTATTATCTTTTGAAAGAGCAAATTTTATGTACATATTAAAAAACAAAAGTTCAGTTAATTGAATTAATAGTGGCATAATTCTGATCATCTCTAAAACCATCTGAGGGATCCCTACAGAGTTGTGATAACCAGGGTTCTCAGGAAAATCAGAAGTAGTATGTCCTAATGGCCAAGTAATATATCTCTTCTTAAAGTGGCTTAATGTACTACACACACAAGCCCTTAAATATGTGAGGTAAGGAGGAAAGAAAGAAAAAAAACTGATAGGCAAACAAATGTCTGTAACTCTTAGAACATGAGTAGAAGTTAGATTCATAATAAGAGACATTAAAATGATGTTTTGAGCTTCTAAGAGATAAGAACCTTGATTTATTCAGCTGTTTAGATTCCACAGACTAACACAAGGCATTTTTGCCAGTAGATACTGCTTAACCAATTTTATAGAATTATGTAAGAATGTGCAAAGGTTACACAGAAAAATAAAATTTTCAGATTTTTCTGTTCCTATATCGTATGAAATGTCATTTTAGGGGAAAACACGGAAGATCTCATTACTTGGTAATGAAAATGGTTACAACTATAATCCAGAAGTAAGTCGGTAATAGGGGCAAGATAGAGCAAATAGGCACACTGTCTCTTCTCTGGCTGTTTGTATCATTAATTATGACTACTGAATCAACCCCTTTGAGTAGCTTGTAGGTTTTATTTTAGTCAACAAATATTTTATCATTTATCATATAACTAAGCACTGCAGAAGATACAAAGATTAATAAAAATTATATATGCCCTTTAATGAGCTTCTAGCATAGTTTAAGAGATATTTGTGTATATGGTACAAAGAAGATGCTAAGTGTCATTTAAAAATAGAAATATTGGGCTTCCCTGGTGGCGCAGTGGTTGGGAGTCCGCCTGCCGATGCAGGGGACACGGGTTCATGCCCCGGTCTGGGAAGATCCCACATGCTGCGGAGTGGTTGGGCCCGTGAGCCATGGCCGCTGAACCTGTGCGTCCGGAGCCTGTGCCCCGCAACGGGAGAGGCCACAACAGTGAGAGGCCCGCATACCACAAAAAAAAAAAAAAAAAAAAAAAAAAAAGAAAAAAAAAAAAGAAATATTAAGTACTATTAAAATTAAAAGATGTACGGCTGAGATTATCTAAGAAAGGCTTTAGCAAGGATTTTGACATATGGATTATCTGAACACATAGAAATGGGTAGAAAGACACCGGAGTTTTGGCAAGAGAACAGCACACACGAAGAGAATCTGTGATTTTAAGAGGACAAAGGAAATGATATGTGAGACATTACTAAAGGACCTCTAAAATATGGGTGACTGCTAGTTCATTTATTAATGACTTCTCCCTCTTCAAGTGCAACCAAAATCTATTAGATCAGTTTATATTATATCATTTTCTGTTATTGTAATATTTCCCTCCTCTGTATTGAGGTTCTTTTTCATCAAACAATCACTATGCTCGAAACCTTTATTACTACTCATCAACTCACACAAAGAATTCTACTTCTTTAATGTCTATGAGAATTCCTGGTAAAAGAAAATAGTCAAATTGTTTTTCTTCAGTTTTCCTTTTTTTCATGCTAAATTTTCCCTATAATATATAGCCACGTGCTACTACTTTGCTTTTAAAATTAAGCTTTCTAACAGTCTACCAAAGTAGAATCAAATATAGGCTTTAGTTTGTTTTGAAAATTCACCTCAGATGAGTAATTATTTAGAAGCTGTTCTGACAATCCCAGAAGATAGCGATCCAGTGATTGCTTGAGATTTTGGTGGACAGAAAAGCCTACACTGGATTGGTGCTTTTCTGTAGTACGTTCTTTCACAATGGTTAAAAAATCCATCTTGTCAAAAGTTGTCTGAAGAAATAGTTCTTCAACTTCTGAGAATGAAGGTTCTTCTGTATCTTTTTGGTGTTGCTCACTTCAAAGAAATAAGATTCTCAATTTGTAAAATCAAATTACCTATTATTTCACCTTCATATAGCAGCAATCTATTACAAATAAAAACATTAATAGCATCTATATTATTTAAAGACTGCTTATACAATTAGTGAATTATTCTTTTAAATGCTTGTCTTCTTTGGATTTTGATAATTACTTGTATAGAATTTCATTATTCATTAGCAAATTTTACTAATAAACAAAAAAATAAAAGTTACAGTTTCAAAGGCAAATTCAGAAAGTATTAAAAAAAATTAACAACAGATATAAACACTAAGAATAACATTATCTGAAAACAGTTCCCTTTTTTCACCTTTGATTTCTCCAAAATATAGATCTTTTTTCATCTTATGCCCTCTGGAGGAAGAATAGGAATCTTCATGCCAATGAATCATTTTCAGTCACAGTGATAAACATAAGCCTCTTGAGTCAATCAACTAAAATGAGGTTTTTAGATTTATTCTTGTTTCCCTTATCCTCAATTATCATTAGTTTTTAGCGAACAGTCAGATTTTATTTGACATATAAAAATGGGTCACATCTTTAAAGAACTCATTTCCACATGATGTTTATGTTCTTAATATCCCATCATAAATATAAACTATAGGATATAAAGTAAAATTATTGAATTAAAAGAAACTTTTCCCTTGCTAACAGTTATGATTTTTTTAATTGACCAATTCAGTTCATAATTTTTAAAATGTAGCTACTACTCTGCTAAAATATTATCTTTGTTAATTAAAGCTGTATCTTAAAATAACACAGAACTCTATTAGATAACATACCATTCTGGCACACTTTGGAAAAAATTCATTGCAGCTTTACAGTTTTTCATAGTGAGACTCACAAGAATTTTCTCCAGGGCAAGATGAGGAAAATTACTATAAAGTAAAATAAAAATCTTTACTTAGACGACCAAAAGCCATTTAAAGTATTCTTAAACTTAAACACCCAGGTTTAGCTATAAATATTGACCTCTAAAATTTGGATCCAAAATTAAAACTACTTTCATCTCTACTGAATTTCTTAACATCTGAAAACAGGTCTTAAAGAGCATACATTTCATGTTACTACCATTTTCAACACTTCCTAGAAGCAGACTCATACTGAATTTTTAAAGAGCATAAACAATTATGAAATAAAAGTAGGACTTCCCTGGTGGTGCAGTAGTTAAGAATCCACCTGCCAATGCAGGGGGACATGGGTTCAAACCCTGGTCCGGGAAGATCCCATGTGCTGCAGAGCAACTAAGCTCGTGTGCCACAACTACTGAGCCTGCGCTCTAGAGCCCACGAGCCACAACTACTGAGCCCACACGCCACAACTACTGAGCCCACACGCCACAACTACTGAAGCCCACGTGCCCTAGAGCCCATGCGCTGCAACTACTGAAGCCTGCACACTCTACGGCCCACATACTACAACTACTGAAGCCCACATGCCTAGAGCCTGTGCTCCACAAAGAGAAGCCACTGCAATGAGAAGCCCATGCACCACAACAAAGAGCAGCCCCTGCTCGCTGCAACTAGAGAAAGCCCACACGCAGCAACAAAGACCCAACACAGCCAAAAAATAAAAAATTTTTAAAAATAAAAAAATTTTTTTAAAAAGGCATTAAAGTAAAATCACTAAGATCCAGAGGTCTGTCCTCCAATCACTCAGTTCCATTTACTGACTGTGGATAGGTTAAGTGGGCAAGCTGCTCCCATCCTAGTGCTTAAGTCCCATTTTGGCTTTTTCTCATTTCTTCCCCTCATTAAAATATTTCGCCTAGAAGATACCCTCATTATGATTCCAGGATATACATGAGTTGGATATATGTTCAGATGGACCTATTTACAGACGATCACAAAGGAACATATAAGTGCTCAAAGAACTATATACATATTCTTCATGCACGTCCCCCTTATTCTCACGGTCTAGGTAGAGAGAGAAAACAAAGTAAAAGAACTTGGACAAAGATCCAGGCACAAAGATACAGAACACTATAAAAACAAAGGGACTGTTTAATCTCTAGGACTAATTCTGGGAAATCCTGTATGATCACTGTAAAATAAAGCCATCTAATATCAAACAAGAAATGGAGGGCACCTTATAAAACAAAACAAAAGCCAGCAGCATGCTAACTGAACTCAAATTACCTGTGAAGAATTGGAGGCAGCTCTGCACTGTCTTCAAAGTCATCCTCTAACTGATGGAATAAGAGCCATTTCATTATCAATTCCTTTAAAGAAAAATTTCTGTTTACATCATATATATTCTTCTCCATTCCTGTTTTTACTGTTTCTGGAACTACACAGATGGTCAGTGCCAAAGTCAAACAGCATACTGCAGGACTACAGCAAAACAAAGGACAATTAATATTAAAAGTGAGCTCTTTGCATAGAAAACAAACTTATGGTTATCAAAGGGGAAAGGAGGTGGGGGAGGGATAAATTAGGAGTTTGGGATTAGCAGATACAAACTATTATATGTAACTCAAAAACAGTCATGTACCACAATGTTCACTGCAGCTCTATTTTCAATAGCCAAGACATGGAAGCAACCTAAGTGTCCACTGACAGATGAATAGATAAAGAAGATGTGGCACTTATATACAATGGAATATTACTCAGCCATAAAAAGAAACAAACTGAGTTATTTGTAGTGAGGTGGATAGACCTAGAGTCTGTCATACAGAGTGAAGTAAGTCAGAAAGAGAAAAACAAATACCATATGCTAACATATACATATGGAATCTAAAAAAAAAGGTTATGAAGAACCTAGGAGCAGGACAGGAATAAAGACACAGACATAGAGAATGGACTTGAGGACACAGGGAGTGGAAAGGGTAAGCTGCGACGAAGTGAGAAAGAGGCATGGACTTATATATACTACCCAATGTAAAATAGATAGCTAGTGGGAAACAGCCACATAGCACACAGAGATCAGCTCCGTGCTTTGTGACCACCTGGAGGGGTGGATAGGGAGGGTGGGAGGGAGATGCAACAGGGAGGAGATATGGGGATATATGTATATGTACAGCTGATTCACTTCGCTATAAAGCAGAGACTAACACACCATTGTAAAGCAATTATACTCCAATAAAGATGTTAAAAAAAAACCTATTATATGTAAAATAGATAAACAACAAGGTCCTATTGTATAGCACAGGGAACTGTAATCAGTGTGTATATATACACAGACACACACACACATATGTATAAAACTGAATCACTTTGCTGTACCCCAGAAACTAACACAACATTGTAAATCAACTATACTTCAATTTAAAAAAAAGTAAGCTCTTTCAGGGACAGAGACCTTGTCTATCTTATTTATCACTGTGCCTCCAATGCTTAGGGCAGTGCCTGGCATGCTGTAGACATTTAGTAAACTTCTATGGACTAAATGAACACAAAAAAATTCTAAAAAGTCTGACTACATTTGAGAAAATTCTTGATTAAGAACTACCTCTTATTGTAACAGTATGCAGTACTAAAAAAAAAATAAAATTTATGAAGATTGAGCAAAAAATAATTGTCAATTACAAATAAAAGAAATATAAACACTTAATTCTTTAAAACTGGCCTTAGTAATCTCTTCACATTTGAAACTAAATTATACTTATTTATTAAGACTTCCTGGACAAACAACAAAAGCATCTGAAACAGAATTTAACATATGTTTAACTGAAGTTAGAAATTACAAAACTCAGGGGGAAAAAAAAAATTATATATATATGTTGCAAAATAGAATACAATCCATAGTCAACTTACCATGAAGGTCTGCAGGCTGACCCAGTAAATAACTTCCAGAATTCTCTGTCAACTTCAACTAAACTGCCTTGAATTATGGCTCCAAGTAAGCCAAAGTTTTCAGCTTGTATTTGTTCAGAACTTATACCACGAAAAGTAATAGACCAAATTTTAATCCAGAGTTTCAATAAATCTGACTTTTGAGAGCTTTCTAGGTTTGATTTCTTGCCTTGACACAATGCAAGTTCCATAAGGCATCGTAACACATATGGTGTGCGTTCCCCATGTCGTTGTTGAGGTAGAAGCTGGTGTAGTATCATTAGTAATGGTGACAACTCACAGTTAGGTAAACTTGAAGGATATTTTGATATTAATTGAGTTGCAATCTGTAACCTAAAAAAAGTATAAATAATTTGAAAATTATTCAAATCCATTAAGAGGCTAAAAGAAAATATATAGACATAGTACTCTTATAATAACCTAATTAGAATATTATCATCATCATTTTCCAGACTACTCTCATAATAAACTGGCTCTTAATATTTATTAGGCCCTACTTCCTAAAGTGGCAAGAAGATTGAAAACATTTAGGCTAGCTGGGTAAGCTATCATATTTTGCTTACACAGTAACTTTAAATAACCAAATTACCAACGTTCTACTTCTTACTTATCGTACACATCCCTGCTCTTTGGCCACCAATAATATTCCTTTAGAACAATAAAACAAACAAAAAACCCCAAAAACGGTTTTCCCTTGACGTTAATTCAGTTAATTCAATAAGTATTTGCTGCGAGTTCTCTAAAATGAGTGCTACTCAAGAATAGGAACTATATCTTGTTCACCCTCTATCCCTTATGCTTGGCACATAGTAGGTGTTCAATAAATAACTTCACTAAGTGGACAAATTAAAGAATATGAAATTGGCAACATCAACTATAGAAAATTTAGCAATAGGTATCTAAATCAATACGATTTCCTTCCACAACTCAATTATATTTAGACATTACATCAATGGGGGAAAAATCAAAGAGCACCGTTAACAAAAGTATGACTGTAATCTACAAATTTCTAACTGTCCTTACGCAAGCTGCTTAACCTTTCTCAGTTGCAGTTGTCTTTTTGGTAAAGCAAAAAGGCTGAGCTGCATGAATTCTACAGATTCCTAACAGACCTAATATTTTGTGATTCCAAAGAATTCCACAATTTAATTACTTAAATAACTGCAAATGCTATATGAGACTAAAGAACAGAGCAAATGGAACTTCCCGGGTGGCGTAGTGGTTAAGAATCCGCCTGCCAACGCAGGTGACACGGGCTCAAGCCCTGGTCTGGGAAGATTCCCACATGCCACGAAGCAACTAAGCCCGTGTGCCACAACTACTGAGCCTGCGCTCTATAGCCCGTGAGCGACAATTACTGAGCCCACGTGCCACAACTACTGAAGCCCGTGCACCTAGAGCCCATGTTCTGCAACAAGAGAAGCCACAGCAATGAGAAGCCCATGCACCACAAAGAAGGGTAGCCCCCACTCGCTGCAACTAGAGAAAACCCTGTGCGCAGCAATGAAGACCCAACACAACCAAAAACAAATTTTAAAGAACAGAGCAAATAGTAAAAAATAACCTTTATCATGGCATAAGGTCCAAATTATTCTGTGATTTCTGAATACTAACTTTAATTTCTTCCTAATCTAATTCTATTAGAAGGTGCCAAGCATGGTAAAATTTCTTTGTGTTGAGGTATACAACTCAGTGAATTCCATGAGGCACACAGTACCGATCGCCTACCAAGCAGCCATTCTCCTTCTTCCTTGCTATGGCAATATGCTTAGGAAAGGTGCCCTATTCCTGGCTTCCAGCAGATAAACCATAGTGGTTGATCTCACATGTCCTAGTAATCACCTTCCCCTTTGTCATCACTGCTTTGGGAGTGACCTAGTTCTGGCCAGGCCAATGAGGTAAAGGAATCTACCGGGGTCTTGTGAGAAAAATTAATGAGACTAAAATGATATTGAAAGAGAAAAAAACAATATTTTACCAAGGCACAATGTTAAAATCATTCTGTGACTTCTGAAGATGATCTTTTATTACTTCCCAACCTAATTCTATTTTCTTCTTTTTGCAAGGTGCATTGTAATCACTAAATTCTCTTTGTGTGGTTGTGTAAGACTGAGAAATCTCCAAAGATCTAGTATCTTCATTAAAAACCTGTAAAACAACAAAAGGAAAACCTAGTTTTTTAATACTGCTATTGTTTCTAATAGTTCATTAGGAAAAAATGTTCCGTCTTAGATGAAGATACAGGTTAGTCATAAAGCAAGAGTAATAAACTACAGAAATATATGAATATGAAAATATGCTAACAAACATTTTGCAGACAATAATGGCTCTCTAGAAAGCAGATATTACCAAGTAAGTTATTAGTTTTAGTTCCTGAGAAACTTTACTAAAAGCACCAAAACATCTAAAAGTAAAGCAAAAACCTCTATTTTCAAAGATATTAAATCATAAACTTAGTGTTAAGAAAATATTTCACATGTGAAATGGATGGTAACCAAATCTCCGGGGAAAAGTTTTACTTAAGAAACATTGTCTCTATTTCATTTACTTCTGCTCTGATCTTTATGATTTCTTTCCTTCTACTAACTTTGGGTTTCATTTGTTCTTTGTCTACCTCCTTTAGATGTAAGGTTAGGTTGTTTGAGATTTTTGTTTTCTGAGATCAGACTTCCCTCTTAGAACTGATTTTGATGTGTCCCTTAGAACTGCTTTTGATGTGTCCCCTCTTAGAACTGCTTTTGATGTGTCCCATAGGTTTTAGACAAATGAAATAGAGACTGAAAAAATAATAGAAAAGATCAATGAAACTAAAAGCTGGTTCTTCGAAAAGATAAACAAAATTGATAAGCCTTTAGGCAGACTCATCAAGAAAAAAAAGGGAGAGGGCCCAAATCAATATAATCAGAAACGAAAAAGAAATTAAAACTGACACCACAGAAATACAAAGGATCAGAAGAGACTACAACAAACAGCTATATGCCAATAAAGTGGACAACCTAGAAGAAACAGACAAATTCTTAGAAAGGTACAATCTCCCAAGACTGAACCAGGAAGAAATAGAAAATGTGAACAGACCAATAACCAGTAATGAAATTGAATCAGTAATTTTAAAACTCCCAACAAACAAAAGTCCAGCAACAGATGGCTTCACAGGTAAACTTTACAAACATTTAGAGACTTAACACCTATCCTCAAACTATTCCACAAAACTGCAGAGGAAGGAACAATTCTGAACTATGAGGCCAGCATCACCCTGATATCAAAACCAGACAAAGATATCACAAAGAAAGAAAATTATAGGCCAATATCACTGATGAACATATGAAAACATCCTCAACAAAATACTAGCAAAACGAATCCAACAATACAGTAAAAGGATCATACCTGGGACTTCCCTGGTGGCGCAGTGGTTAAGAATCTGCCTGCCAATGCAGGGGAAACGGGTTCAAGCCCTGGTCCGGGAAGATCCCACATGCTGCGGAGCAACTAAGCCCATGTGCCACAACTACCAAGCCTGTGCTCTAGAGGTTGTGAGCGAAAACTACTGAAGCCTGTGCGCCTAGAACCTGTGCTCTTCAACAAGAGAAGCGCCCACAATGAGAAGCCCACGCACCGCAAAGCAGAGTAGCCCCCGTTCTCTGTAACTAGAGAAAGCCTGCACGCAGCAACGAAGACCCAACACAGCCATAAACAAATAAATAAATAAATAAATAAAAATTTATATTAAAAAAGTAGGATCATGTGGGATTTATCCCAGGCATGCAAGGATTTCTCAATATTTGCAAATCAATCAATATGATATAGCACATTAACAAACTGAAAAATAAAAACCAAATGATCATCTCAATAGATACAAAAAAGTTTTTGATAAAATTCAACATCCATTTATAATAAAAACTTTCCAGAAAGCAAGCACAGAGGGAATATACCTCAGCATAATAAAGTCCATATATAACAAACCCACAGCTAACATCATACTTAATGGTGAAAAGCTGAACGTATTTCCTCTAAGATCAGGAACAAGACAAGGATGTCCACTCTTGCCACTTTTCTTCAACAGTTTTGGAAGTCCTAGCCACAGCAATCAGAGAAGAAAAAGAAATAAAAGGAATCCAAATTGGAAAAGAAGAAATAAAACTGTCACTGTTTGCAGATGACATGATACTATACATAGAAAACCCTAAAGATGCTACCAGAAAACTACTAGAGCTCATCAATGAACTAAGTAAAGTCGCAGGATACAAAATTAATATACAGAAATCTGTTGCAATTCTACACACTAATGAACTACCAGAAAGAGAAATTAAGGAAACAATCCCATTTACCTTGCATTAAAAAGAATAAATTACCTAGAATAAACCTTTTGCCTACAGGAGACAAAAGACCTGTCCTTGGAAAACTGTATGACTGTGATGAAAGAAACTGAAGACGACACAAACAGATGGAAAGATACACTGTGTTCTTGGATTGGAAGAATCAACATTGTTAAAATGACCATATTACCTAAGGCAATCTACAGATTCAATGCAATCCCTATCAAAATACCAATGGCATTTTTCACAGAACCAGAACAAATAACTTTAAAATTTGTATGGAAACACAAAGGACCCCAAATAGCCAAAACAGTCTTGAGAAAGAAGAACAGAGCTGGAAGAATCACACTCCCTGACTTCAGAATATAAAGACTACAAAGCTACAGTAATCAAAACAGTGTGGTACTGGCACAAAAACAGACACATAGATCAATGGAACAGGATAGAGAGCCCAGATATAAACCCATGCACTTATGGTCAATTGATCTATGACAAAGGAGGCAAGAATATACAATGGAGAAAAGACAGTCTCTTCAATAAGTGTTGCTGGGAAAACTGGACAGCTACATGTAAAAGAATGAAATTAGAATGTCCTCTTATACCATATACAAAAATAAAATGAATTAAAGACATAAATGTAAGACTGAATACTGTAAAACTCCTAGATGAAAACACAGGCAGAACACCCTCTGACATAAGTCATAGCAATACTTTTTTGGATTCATATCCTAAAGAAAAGGAAATAAAAGCAAAAATAAGCAAATGGGACCCAATTAAACTCACAAGCTTTTGCACAGCAAAAGAAACTATCCAGTGAATGAAAAGACAACCTACTGAATGGGAGAAAATGTTGGCAAATAATATGACCGATAAGGGGTTAATATTCACACATATAAACAGCTCAACATCAAAACAAACAAACAAACAACATTATTAACAAATGGGCAGAAGACCTGAACATACATTTTTTCCAAAGAGGAAACGAAGATGACCAACAGGCACATGAAAGAATGCTCAACATGCTAATCATCAGGAAAATGCAAATCAAAACCATAATATCACTTCACACCTGTCAGAATGGTTATCATGATTATCATCAAAAAGAACACAAATAAAAAACAGTGGCAAGGATGCGGAGAAAAGGGATCCCTCATACACTGTTGGGGGGACTGTAAATTGGTGCAGCTAATGTGGAAAACACTATGGAGGTTTCTCAAAAATTAAAATTACCATATGACCCAGTAAAATTCTCCTGGGTATATATCCAAAAAAACCAAAAACACTAATTCAAAAAGGTACATGCACCCAATGTTCACAGCAGCATCAATTGCCAAGATATGGAAGCAACTTCAGTGTCCATCAAGAGATGAATGGATAAAGATTGGTGAGTGTATATACATATGTATATATATACACATACACACACACACACACAAAAGACTACTACTCAGCCATAAAAAAAGAAAGAAGTTCTGCCATTTGCAGCAACACGGATAGAGTTGGAGGGCGTTATGCTAAGTGAAATAAGTCGGACAGAGAAAGACAAATACTGTATGATATCACTTACATGTGGAATCTAAAAAACACAACAGATTAGTGAATATAACAAAAAAGATGCAGACTCACAGATACAGAGAACAAACCAGTGGTTACCAGTGGGGGATGGGGGGTAACAAACTATGAGTGGGAGTTTATTGTAAGGATGTATTGTACAACACGGGGAATATAGACAATATTTTGCAATAACTGTAAATGGAGTATAACCTTTAAAAATTGCATAAATTTTAAAATTTCTTCTATGGAGGAAAAAAAAAAGAAACATTAAGCCATCAGCTGATGAATGGGTAAACAAAATGTAATATATCCCTACAACTGAATATTACTCAGCGATAAAAAAGAATGAAATACTTATTCATGGTACGACATGGAAGAACCTTGAAAACATTATGCTTAGTGAAAGAAGCCAGACACTAAAGACCACACATCGTATGATTCAATTTATATGAAATGTCCAAAACAGGCAAATCCACAGAGGCAGAAAGTAGATTAGTGGCTGGTTGCTAGGAACTGGAAGCAGGGAATTGAGGCTGACTGCTAATAGGTACAAAGTTTGTTTTGGCAGTGATGGAAATGCTCTGGAATTAGTGGTGATGGTTGCACAACAGAGTGAAAATGCTAAAAACCACTGAATTACACCCTTTAAAATAATGAATTTTATGTCATGTGATTTCTAAATCAGGAAAAAAAACAAAGAAAGAAAACACATAGGGTTAAGATAATCTTATTGCTTGTAGACAGTTTTCTTAAGAATGGAAACGTTCATCATCAGTTTTCCCTAAGTTTATATTTGCAAGATAGTTACCTCTTAAGTTAGAAGGGCAATGCTAAATATTTATGGTGTTTAGAAAGGAACAGTTACATGTACCGAGTAATTTTACACGCTTTTTACAGGCCAATAAAAGGAGAATGAGAAATTTCAAAATGTGACAAGATCTACTATACCTGGTGACAAATATCTGCCATCAATTCAATCAAGTTTTCCTTGACAGCGATATTACGAGATCCTGAAGAATATTTCCCTCTGCTTCCTATATGACTTATTTCATTAACTAGCAGATCATATACATTGTATAAGATACTCTTCCACTTTCTTGATGCATAGGCACCTGTAATTTTAAAAAATAATTATTAAATTAAAATATAATTTATACATACAATCCATTTGCACTGCCAACTCCCACAAAACTATTCAGCTGTTAAGGTGGAAACATTAGAAGACATCTGGTCCAGCCTATTTAGTACTAATGGCTCTTCTGACAATATCCTTGACAAGCTCTACTTCATAATGATGTCCATTTCACACTCAGTTAACTGTATTTCTTGTAAAATTCTTCCATATTCTGATCTAACTATCTCTAACCAATTCAATCAAAATCTCAATCAAACTTTCTTTAATTTCTTCTCTCCCCCAAAGCAAATTAATACTTTCCCTCTTTTACATAAGGACCAACTTCTCTGTATGTCTTTAAGAGGAAAACATTACCAGTTCCTTCAACAAGAGTACAAATAACATGTTATCCAGACTTATCATCATCCCAGTCACCTTCCCCTAGACACACTCCAGTCAACTTATGTCCCTCTTAAAATGATGACTCTACAAACTCTGGTAAGCATAATATTCCCAACCACGATCTAACGAGTATGGGGAACAATGGGGCTGTTTCCTCCCACAAAACGAAGAACCTATTTAAAATCTATTAATGAATTTAATTAATCTATTAAAGAACCTAATAAAGTCTATTAATGTATACTAAAACTATATTCGTGTTTCTGACAGCCTCATCATCTGTCAATTTTCAATTGATCCTAAACATGCACTTAACTAAAATCCTAAACATGTCTCACCATCTCTTAATAAGCCTGATTTTCATTCTGGTGAGAGCTATGTGAAAGATGAAAAACTAAGGAAAGCCACCATTCTTTCACCTCCAGTGGTTTCATGGGCTACAAATACATCTAACTATACATACTAGAAGAGCCCATGAAACATACACAGCTGCTTTTGATAAAAAGTGGCCACAACAGTTTTCCTCTATTTTAGCTACTATTCAATGAATGTCCTTAATAAGGTCATTACACTAGCCATGATGAATTGGTCCAAAGGCTAGTACAAGCCAGATTCAAAACATGGCCTAAGCATGAGAGAACTCATTCAATTCCAGTTCCACCCAGTAAAGTTCCTGTCTACTGAATGGAGCTACATCATCCATGCAATACTCTTTTGGTGAAAGACAAACATAAAGGAATGAAGGGAGGATAAGTCATTCATTTCTGGTTTCCCTAGCAAATATGTATTTATCTTCCTTGGGAACTGACTAATCTGGCTGGTTCAATTCACATTTATCTATTTTATTTTCTAATAAAAGCAATATGTAGATAAACAAGATCCTGTCTTCTCTAAATTCTTTTACTCTTACAGTCTGCGTCACACCTCTTAGCACCTAATTATTGCTGCATAATCAGATCCTAGAGGGAATAGTGTCTCATATTTGTTCGTATTCCTCACAAAACGTAGGTAGCATTGTACTAAACAAATGGTAAGGCATGATATGATTTGCAACCTACCATAGCTTCAAATTAAAAAATAAAAGTGTGAAAAATATCCTCATGACTGACACTATTACCAAGCAAAGCAATCCAGAGGAAGGTCATAACCTCCTATAACATACAGATTTCATACTTAACCCTCTATATTTCAATGAAGAAGCAAATGCAAAATAGCAAAAACTTTCTTTATACCTTTTTCTTGAGTTTTGGCTCCCTTTGGATGATGGATATAAATTTGTAGTTGAAATAACTCAATAATTACTTCTTTTAAGGAATCATTAAGTCTATGTTGAGTCCAGATATAAAGTAAGGTAGGAAGAATTTCATCTCCTAATTCACATACTCGAATTCGAAAGTTAACAGCCAAAGTCTTGAGGAAGATAATAAATGCTGCTAAGATATGACTTAGACCTGCAGAGCTCTTTTCTTGTCTGTAACAGAAAATAAACAGACTTAATATAACAGGGGAAAATGCAGAAACTGAAGACAGTAATGAAGTTGCGTGCTGAAAGAAAAAAACGTTCTGATTTTCAAATAATAGTAGTCTTACTTTCAGAATTATTCAGAAAAATCACAGCAGCACTACTTAGCAACAACAAAAAATAGTTCCTATTTGGCATTGGGAGATCACTCCTGTTAGCTCTCCCTGCTGCTGAAACACTGTCTAAAATTATATAAAACTAATTTGTAATACCTACCATTTATAAAATATTTCACATTATAAATTGGGTAATGCCACATAAATATAAGATACTGATATTTCCAAAATATATTCCTATTTCATTTTATTCTTAGCACATTACAACTATCTTCAAAATTCAGGAAAATAAAAATACTTAGAGGCCATATAGCTTTCCTGTTATTAAAAAAGCAAGACAGGGCTTCCCTGGTGGCGCAGTGGTTGAGAGTCTGCCTGCCGATGCAGTGGACACAGGTTCGTGCCCCGGTCCGGGAAGATCCCACATGCCGCGGAGTGGCTGGACCCGTGAGCCACGGCTACTGAGCCTGCACGGGCCGGAGCCTGTGCTCCGCAATGGGAGAGGCCCCCACAGGGAGGGGCCCGCGTCCCGCAAAAAAAAAAAAAAGAAAAAAGCAAGACAGATCTAGAACATCATTACATGTTCTGCATATTGGATATTCAGGAAGTGCTGGACCTAACACTTTCCTTGGGAATCCACTAGTTCTACTATAATCGGCCAATGATGTTTTCAAGTTGGTAAAATTTAGTTACTGAATCTAAAACACAGTCTTGCAAAAAGATCAAATGGATTTCCAATACAAAACAAAAACAGATTAGATTACCTTGCATGCTGAATAGCCTTAGAAAAAAAATCCAAAAATTTAGAATTTAATCCATCAGTCTGCGAACAGCATCCTTTGGTCACAGCTTCAATTATTCTAGCCACCAAAACTCTATTAATGTCTTGTGAAGGTTTAAGATACAGCTGGAAGTACACAGAGAACAATTCTTAAAAAAAAAAAAAAAAAGTTAGTTATGTTTTTAAAAAGAAAACTATCGAAACATTTAACTTAGATGTCACAATTCAATTTAAATTTCAATAATCCCACAGACAAAAGATTAAAAATTATATTAATTTATACTTACTACAGTAAGAGCATCCCATCAATATTTATTTTTATAAATTAAACTGCCTTCAAGACAGGAACTACAGGCAGCAGAGTATGTGAACACCAGTTTAAGAGCCAGATCTCAGATAAGCTACTTAACTTCTCTATTCCTAAATTCCTTCTGCTAGGCCTAACAAAGCACTTGACAGTGTACTCTCCACAGTTTTGTTTTGTTTTGTCTTAGTGCTATTTGATTAATAATGTGTGTAAAGTGTGTCAAGAACTGTGAAAGATCTGAGACTTTACACTATTTGTAACCCAACAAATTAGAATGCCAGTTTCATGGATGTTGGCAGAAGACATGAAATTCCTGATCAGAGAAAGAGGACAATTTATTTCTCACAGCAATGATAGTAGCCAGAGTACCTTCATTTTTGCATAAATTCCTCAATCTCAAAAGCAACGTGAAGAGGGACAGGTGACACAGTTCAAATGATGAGCTACCATACAGGAGAGACATCCCAAGCAATGAGCTGCAAGCAAACCTGTCCTTTGTTCTGGAGGAGGCCATCATCTCTGTCATCTCTATCTTCCAAGGCTCACTGCACAAACATACTTTAAAAAACAGTCTGGAAAAGAATAGTCAGTGTCATGTCTTTGACATGACATGCAGAAACGTGAAATGCATTGAGAATTATCTCCCAACACAATGAAAAGCAAAGTTGCTAAGGCAGGATTTTCTTCCCATAAAGAGATAATTAGGAAGTCCTCAGTTAGCAAAGTGACTTAAGAATAATTTCAACTGTATATGTCAAATAATTCTGCAGAAATAGCTTAAAGTCAGAAATGTTAAATTCAAAAGAATAAGGACAATATAAAAACCTCAAACATCAAATAGTAAGAAAAATGATTCCTATCATATCTGACTTTATAGAACTCTACACAAGTGCTTCCCAAAGTTTTTTCACTACATGCAATACCTAAATAATGGTAAAAACATGAATTAACACACACAAATTTGGAGACAGAAAAACAGGAGGCATTATCTTTAGCATTTCCTTCTTATTACTTGGCAAGAGCAAAGTGCTGAAACAGCAAAAGCCAACAATGCAACTCTCTGTCTCTGATTAAATCTCAACTTTCAGGGCTTTTATTTTACTTGGGGAAATTATCCCAGTTCTCACAGAATCCAACATATTCCTCTAGTAAGTGGGTAAAAAAAAAAAAGCTAGTATAAGACATTCAACAAAAGAGTAGAGTCCTACTTCTCCAAAAACGGCGGCAGTGCATGCCTCCAAATGAATTCCCTTTCTCCATGAATTCAACAACAAAAAAAGCTCAAAGAGCAGATAGCAAAACAGCATGATATTAAAAAGCAGTTTCTGCAGACTCACAGACATAAAGAACCCACTTGTGGTTGTCAAAGTGGAGGGAGGTGTAGGGGAGGGAAGTATTGGGAGTTTGAGATTAGCAGATGCAAACTTTTATATATAGGATGGATAAACAACAAGGTCCTACTGTATAGCACAGGGAACTATGTTCAATATCCTGTGATAAACCATAACGCAAAGAATATGAAAAAGAATATATATATGTATGACCAAGTCACTTTGGTGTATAGCAGAAATTAACACAACATTGTAAATCAACTATTCTTCAATAATTTTTTTTTTTAAAGGAGTTTCTGGAGTTAAAATAAAATAAAACCCCAAAAGACATCATTAAATGTAGATTCCTTGGGATTTTACACATAGACAGCCATATCATCTACAAATGTGAAGTTTTATTTCTTCCTTTCCAATCTGTATGCCAATTATCCTTTTCTTGCCTAACTGCCCTAGCTAGGACCTCCAGTACAATGTTGAATAGGAGTGGTGACAGCGAATACCCTTGTCTTTTTCCCAATTTTTTAATGAAAAGTTTTAAATTACAGATTTGATTTCTTTACTTGTTACAGAAGTATACAGATTACTTATTTCACACTGGGTGAGTTTTGATAGTGTGTGGTTTTAAGGAATTGTTCCATTTATTTTCAGTCATCAAATTTATGTGTGTAGAGTTGTTTATAGCATTCCCTTACTATTCTTTCAGTATCTGTGGAATCTGCAATTATATCCCATTTAATTCCTAATATCAATAATTTGTGTCTTTCTTTACCTTACTCACTCTTGCTAGAGGTTCTAGATTTTGATGTTTTCAAAGAATCAGCTTTTTGTTTCAATAATTTTCCTTTACTGTTTTGTTTTCATCGATTTCTGTTCTTATCTTCTGCTTGAAGTCTTTGGATTTGTTTGTTTTTCTAGTTTCTTGAGATGGAGGCTAAGATTATTAATTTGATATCTTTCCTCTTTTCTAATGTAGGCATTTAATGCTATAAATTACCCTCTCAACATAACTTTAGCTACATTCTACAAATTTTGATATGTTGTAATTTTCATTTTCATTCAGTTTTAAACATGCCTTGAGAATTTTCTTTCCACCCATGAATTATTTAGAAGCGTGTCATTTATTTTCACAAAAGTACTATGAAGGAAAGAGTACCATGGTAGAAAATAAAAAGAGAGGAAGAAATTAGGAAAAACAATCAGAAAATGGCCGTGACATTTAAACTGAGACTTGAAGGACAAGAAAAAACAGGCCATACAAAGGGTAGCCTCTGAAAAAAGAACAAATGCCACAGGTAAGAAAGAGCTTATACTTTCTAAACAGGAGTGTGTGAGATGATCCATAGCTATGTCAGAAGAAAATATTAGCGCTCCTATTTTTTAATTAAAACTAATTACAAAAATTACGCTTTACTGATTTTTAATATAGAAATCGACAATGGCCACTCTGGAAGACAGTTTGGCAGTTTCTTAAAAAACTAAACATACTTTTACCATATGATCCAGCAATCACGCTCCTCAGCATTTACCCAAATGAGTTGAAAACTTATCTGTACACAGATGTTTATAGCATTTTCATTCATAATCTCCAAAACTTGCAAGCAATCAACATGTCTTTCAGTAAGTGAATGGATAATTAAACTGTGGTAAATCCAGACAATGAAATATTATTCAGTGCTAAAAAGAAATGAGCTATCGAGCCATGAAAAGACATGGAAGAACTTTAAATGCAAATTACTAAATGAAAGAAGCCCCTCTGAAAATACTATATACTGTATGATTCCAACTATATGACATTTTGGAAAAGGCAAAACTATGGAGACAGTTAAAAAGATCAGTGGTTGCTAGGGATCAAGGTGGAGAGAGGAATAAATAGGCAGAGCACAGAGGATTTTCAGAGCAGTGAAACTATTCTCTATGATACAATAATGGTGGACACATATCATTATACATTTCTCAAAAGTTATAGAATGTACAACACCAAGAGTGACAGTGTAAACTATGGACTTTGAGTGATATGAGGTGTCAGCGTAGGTTCACTGATGGAAACAAATGTACCGCTTTGGTGCTGGATGTTGCTGTGCACGTGTGAGGTCAGGGGATATATGGGAACTCTGTACTTTCTGCCCAATTCTGCTGTGAATCTAAAACTGCTCTAAAAAAATAAAGTCTATTAAAAAAAAGTTTGAAAATCACTGGGTTAGAGAATCTGAATAAAGGCCACTGTAGCAAGAGCACAGAAATTAGAAGGATGGGGTGGGCTTTAAGGTCAGAGAGATAGGCAGAAGCAAAACTACGTAGCACTTCCAAGACCTGAAGGGAAGTCCATATTTTATATTAGTTATACAAGAAAGCAACTGAAGGTTTTTAACTTTTCTTCCTTTCTACCTAATTAGAAAAACTATTTTCTTCCTTAGGACAATCTTAGGGCTCTTGCTTTGGAATCCCTTCTTCTCAGAAAACATACATGAGCAATTTTCCTGTGTATTCAACTACTCTCTCTTCACTGAATCCTTCTGATTACATGTATATATACTCCAATCACTCTCTTCTTTAATAGGACCCCCTTTCCCTTCCCCTTGTAACCAAAACTTTTGAAAATGTTGTATTTGTTAATCCATTTTCTCACTTGTCACTCATGCTTTCACACCAGTTTGTTATACAACTGAACACCATCAACCAACTGACTCTAACTGCCATGTATAGAATAATTCATCCAACAATAGCAGATACACATTCTTTTCAAATGCATATGGAACACTCACCAAGTTAGACCTTATCCTTGATCATAAAAGAAATCATAACAGTTATAAATAATTTTGGTTATAAAAAGCATGGTCTCTGACCATAACATTAAACCACAAAAGGAAAACAAAACAGGAGAATTACCCCAAATGAATGGGAATTAAACAACATACTTCCAAATAATCCAGGGTCAAAGGGAAACCCTCAAAAAAACCTAGAACGTATTTTGAACTGAAGAAAAAGAAAAAACATTGTCAACATTTGTGAGATGTGACTAAAGTAGTGTTTAGAGAAAAACTTATTACATTAAATGCACATATTTGGAAAGAAGCTCTCAAATCAATGATCTAAGCTTAAGAAACCAGAGAAGAAATGAAATCCAAAGCAATCAGAAGTAAGGAACTAATAATTATAAGATCAGACTCAGTAATGAAAGAGGCAATACCACTACACAGCGTAAGCACATTAAAAGGATAATGAGACAATAATGTTCAAGAACAACTTTACACTCATACGTTCAACAACTTATATGAAATGAACAAATTCTTAAAGAAACAAATTCCAAAGGTCACTGAGAATATGTAACCTAAATAATCCTGCATCTATTAAAGAAATTGAATTCATAATTAAAAATCTTACAACCACCACCACCTCCAAATTCAATCCAGTAACATATAAAATGTATAATACATCATGCCCTAATAGGGTATATCCCAGGAACACAAGGTTGACTCAACCTGTGAAAAACTGATCAACATAATTCACCGTACCAATAAACTAAAGACAAAAAAACCCATGATTGGGCTTCCCTGGTGGCGCAGTGGTTGAGAGTCCGCCTGCCGATGCAGGCAACACGGGTTCGTGCCCCGGTCCGGGAAGATCCCACATGCCGCGGAGCGGCTAGGCCCGTGAGCCATGGCCGCTGAGCCTGCGCGTCCGGAGCCTGTGCTCCGCAACGGGAGAGGCCACAGCAGTGAGAGGCCCGTGTACCGCAAAACAAACAAACAAACAAAAAAACCCATGATTATCTCAATATATACAGAAAAAAATTCAATTCAATATCCATTCAATATCCATTCATGATAAAAAACCATGAGCAACCAGAATAGAAGGGAATGTCCTCAACCTGTATTAACAGCTCATATGCTGAACTTCCCTGGTGGCACAGCATATAAGAATCCACCTGCCAATGCAGGGGTCACGGGTTCGAGCCCTGGTCCGGGAAGATTCCACATGCCATGGAGCAACTAAGCCCGTGCGCCGTAACTACTGAGCCTGTGCTCTAGAGACCGTGAGCCACAACTACTGAGCCCACAAGCCACAATTACTGAAGGCCATGCGCCTGCAGCCCGTGCTCCACAACAAGAGAAGCCACCACAATGAGAAACCCGCACACTGGAGCAAAGAGTAACCCCCGCTCGCTGCAACTAGAGAAAGCCCACGTACAGCAATGAAGACCCAAGGCAGCCCAAAGTTAATTAATTAATTAAAAATAGCTAATATGCTAATGATCAAACACTGAATATTTCCCCCTAAAACCAGGAACAGGACAAGGAAGGATGTCTCTTCTCACTACTCCTAATCAAAATCATATTGGAGGAAAAACTATACATCTCTTAGAAGAAAACACAGGGGGAAAGTTTCATAACATTGGATTGGCAATGATTTGTTGGAAATGACCCCAAAAGCACAGGCAACAAAAGAAAAAAATAGATAGACTGTATTCATCAAAGCAAAACCTTTTGTGCATCAAAGGACACTATCATCAGAGGTAAAGGCATCCCATGGAATGGGAGAAAATATTTCCAAACCATGTATCTGATAAGGAATTAATATAGAATACATAAAGAACTCCTACAATCCAACAAAAAACAAACAACCCGATTAAAAACTGGGCAAAAGATTTGAATAGACTTTTCTCCAAAGATGATACACAAATGGACAATAAACACATGAAAAGTTCAACATCACCAGTCATTAAGGAAATGCAAATCAAAATCACAATGAGACACCACTTCATACACATTTACATTAGGATGGCTATTATCAAAAAAAGAGAGAAAGAAAAAAGAAGTGTTGAGGAGTTAGCGACAGGGAGGGCAGGGGGCCTGTGCTTAGTTCTGGGGGAGGAGGTGGCCAGTTTAGGGTCTCAGGGGACAGGTGGGGGAGATGGCAGAGTTAGATGGGACTGGGGGGGTGGGGGTGCCAGGAGAAGGAAGGTTGAAGGGGAGACTAGATGTTGGGGGAACTGTGCTGGGAAGAGCTGCGTCAGAAGTGCCCACAGTAACCCGGGGGGAGGACAACACCCAGGTCTGGCTGTCGCAGCTGCTTGCTGGAGAAGGGGAGCCTGACCTCTAGTAGGGCGCCACTCCTGTACAGAGGGTTGTGAACCCGCCTGGGGATGAGGCCTGGTGTTGTGGAAACTGAACTTAGCTTCGCGGGGCTGACAGTTCTGGCCCAGGGCGGTGGCAGTGCACCCCTTTAGACTTTTCCTCTAGGTTCCATGCTTACCTCTTCTGTGACCTCACTCTGCCCCTCCTCCTCCCTATTAACTCTCTCGAGGTTACCCCTTCACTTAAAACGTTGCTTCTGGTAATCTGTGTTCATCATGGCAAGCTGGTGGCACCAGGAGAAATGGAGCCCCTGTCCAGTGTGAGTCGTAGCAGTGCAGGAGGGAAGACCCTGGAGGAGGAGAGAGCCCGCCTAAATTGATGTCTACAGATTGAATTTCCAGAGGCTTAGGAGGAGGAGTTCTCCATTGTCCTGTTTCCAGGCCTTGCTCAGGAAGCCCTGTATTCATTCAGGAGACCATCCTTTAAGGTTTTCAGATGAGCTTATGAGGGGGCAATCTTTAAAAGTCCAAAGCAGATGCATCCGGGGCCTTCAGCAGATGCGTTGCTTTGAGTGTGTAACCCGGGAGCAGCAATCTCTGGGCACGTGAACACCAGCAGGCACCTCTCCTGTTCTGCGGTGGAGGTTTTCAGATGCTGCATCTTCTAAATTCAGCCTTCTGTTGTACTAGTTTTGGGCTACGAACCTTGCTTCCAGAGAACACTTAAGCTGTAGAACATTTTAACACGATGCCACAACACAGAGTGCTGCCTTGTAGATGGAGCTTGCAGATGCATCCCAGTGACCCTCTCACCTACCCGCCGGCCTTCCTGTGCATTGGTCGGAGGAATTCTTAGTGTGATGATATAATCTGTGTGTTGGGAAAGTGTTCAAGATTGAAATGCCTTAGGCAAATACTTAAATGAGCCAACTGGCAAATTGAGGGGGGTCATTGTACTGTGCTGGAGGTACGAGTTGGTCATGCCCCAATTGTGATAGAAATGGCAGGTCTAGTTTGGGCATTCCTACTAAGAAGGGAGTGGTCAGGGTACCGATAGTGATCTTTGATTCATCTTGCTCTATGTGTTTTTTAACTTCGATTTTACTTGATCAGATTTCAGAGTAATCTTAGTGTTCAAATGGGAGGACCCTGAGGTGAGGGGTGGTGGGGAGGGAAAAGCCTACCACAG
This sequence comes from Neophocaena asiaeorientalis asiaeorientalis, assembly GCF_003031525.2. NCBI lineage: Eukaryota > Metazoa > Chordata > Mammalia > Artiodactyla > Phocoenidae > Neophocaena > Neophocaena asiaeorientalis. Next base: position 172,850 of record NW_020175405.1, read on the forward strand.
GTGCTGGGAGGGGTGGGCGTGAAGAAAGGGAGAAGGGGGGAGGGTTGTGGTTAGGTGTGGGTTGTAGAGGGTGGGAGTGGTAGGAAATGTGGGTTGAAGGGAATTCTCTGGAGAAAAGATCAGTAGACAGAGCTCTGGGGAATTATATAGAGCTCATGGGCAAAGAAATTACTAGTTAATAGTAAATTGTTAATGCTAGTTAAATTATCGCTTGGAAGCAAAAAAAAAAAGTCGCTTGGAAACTTTCTAAAATGCTTAGAACTCTGCTAAGTGCAGGGGAAAAAGCAAAATTGCTTTGCTGCAAGATGGGGAGGACTGAAAAGGTAACTGAAGACCTGGTTATTGGTGGCTTGAAAGACTGGTGTCAGAAACTTGCATCAGCAGGTTAACATCCTTCACTGCTTTCAAGCTCCTTACGTGGTTTACCTGGAGGTGTGTGGTATTTGGGAGAAGTCTTCGAAAAGACTTTAAATACCCATATTGTGGGCTTTTAAAGTAAGCTTGAGATTTTGGAGTGCACTTAAGATGGTGAGATGTACTCTTCTGGGTTTGCTGAGGATGTGCAGTTGAAAACTTGAGCAAAGTGAAAATGCAATGACCTCTAAAGGAATTTTGTGTTACTTCCTGCCTTATAAGCACATCTCTTCTTTGTGATAAGTATTAGAAACAGCACGAGTTTTTACTTTTCATCATCATTGTAATAAGAAGAACCTAATGACTTTTTGTGATCACTGTAAAATTACTGTAATATGTGGTAGCAAACAATCCATGTAAGCTTGCTAAGGTTACAGTTAGTAATCCACTGTATCTTTAGTTTGAATGTTTGTGTTTTTTAAGTGATAACCGTATTAGAGGGGAAACTATCAGCCAAAATCAGTTTGGGAAATAAGCAAAACTGGGGATGGGGAGGTGCTTTATTACTAGATTATGGTGTGCTTGTGAAAATTCAGGGAAAGATCTGAATCCTTTGTGATAAAGTAATACCAGTGGCTTTAAAAAAAAAAAAAAGCGTTGGTGAAGGTGTGGAGAAATTGGAACACTTGTGCATTGCTGATGAAAATGTAAAACGGTATAGCCCTTGTGGAAAACAGTATGGTGGGTACTCAAAAAATTAAACACAGAATTACCATATGATGCAGTAATTCCACTTCTGAATATATACCCAATTGAAAGCAAGGACTCAAAGAGCTATGTGTATACCATGTTCATAGTAGAGTTATTCACAATATCCAAATGTAGAAACAATCCAAGGGTCTAATGACAGATGAATGGATAAAATTTAGTATACACATACAATAGAATATTATTCAGACTTAAAAAGGAAGAAAACTCTGACATATACTACAACATGGATGAACCTTATACATTATGCTAAATGAAATAAGCCATTCAGAAAAGGACAAATACTGTACAATTTCACTTACAGGAGGTACTAGGGTAGTCAAATTCAGAGACAGAAAGTAGAATGGCTGCCAAGAGCTGGAGGTGGGGAGCAGGGGAATTCCCATTTAATGGGTACAGAGTTTCAGTTTGGAAGATGAAAAAAGTTCTGGAAATGAGTCGTGATGGTTGCATAACAATGTGAATATACTTAATGCCACTGAATTGTATATGCAAAAATGGTTAAAATGGTAAATTTTATGTTATGTACATCTTACCATTAAAAAAAAATCATACTGAGGTCCTAGTCAATATAAGGTAGAACAAAGAAATAAGGCCACATGGCTCAGAAATGAAGGAACAAAAAACTCTCTACTTGCAGATGACACAACTGTCTAAATAGAAAATTCCCCAGAATGAACAAAAGAGCTCCTAGATCTAATAAGCAATTTTAGCAAGGTCTCAGATCAATATGGTATATAAAAGTCAACAGTACTTCTGAACAACATGGAAGAGAAAATGTTTTAAAGAGACAGTAAAATTTACAAACTACTGCAGTATAAATCTAACAAAAATATACAAATTCTATATGCTGATAAATCAAAAAAGACGTAAATAAATGGAGAGATATACCATGTTCATGGACTGGAAGAGTCTATGTTAAGATGTCTATTGCTCCTTAGTTCAATAGGTCCAACGTGATACCAATAAAATCCCAGCAGGATTTTTTGTAGAAATCAACAAGCTGATTCCAAAATTTATATGGAAATGTTGGTTTAGAAGACTAAGGCCATCTTCTCATCTCACTCTAAACTCTCTCCCTAGACAATCTCATCCATAACCATGGCTTCAATCACCACCTCTACCAAATATATTTTGAATGTAAACTTCACTTCTTGAGCAGGCTTCATTAGAGAAGTAAATTTCAGAGAAGGTAACTAACTAAAAAAAAAATTCAACAAAAAGACTGACTATTAGAAGTGAAAGTAGTTTGCTTAAAAATAGAGAATTTCAGAGAACATGCCAGATGATGGAATCAGAGTAAAGAGACTAGAGGAACGACTGCCTTTGTTTCAGAGACCCATAGTTACAAGTAATAATCTAAAATGTACAAATATTCTAAATATTTAGGCTGATCCATTTTGGTGACAGACGTGTCGGTGTACCCTAGATATCACTGGCCTATTCTCTAAAGGCTGCCACTAGGCTTACTGAGGGCTCTGTTTGGAACAAAGCCTCCTTCGTGTTCAGAGCAACAGCAAAGGCCCCAGATAAGAAATTAAGCAATAGCTAAGAAGGCCTTTATTCATGTGGGAACAGTAGAATACAATTTAGACCACTGATTAGGTCATGGGTTTATGGTCCACAAACATCTTATTTTGAAATGATAAACTGATGGTAAAAAATATAGATAAATGTCTTTTAAGTTAGCACAATTTATCTTGAATACTTCTCAATGAAAAATACTGAGTTTCTAAATTTTCAGAGGTGGCTGTATTAGAAGACTTTGACATCTGGCTTAAAGTCACCTCATTAAAGCCAAATACTATTTTCACCCATTAAGCCACCCAGAGCCAGAAATACTCCACTTTTGAAATCAATAAACTCAAAAATTTCAGCCTCTGACCAAACTTCCTTTGTGGTCTCTTAGTACCTCTCACCTACAAACTGTCAACAATACCTCCATGGCACCCCACTCTACTTATCTTGTAAGTCACTGGGTCCTATATATTCTATTCTAATATTTCATTTCAATTACCTTACCAGTGACCTGCAAACTGCCTAGTCCTAATGGATACTTCCACATCTTATTATTTCTACAACACTTTAAATGTCACACCACTTCCAACTTGAAATTCTCTTGCTTTCCCTTTTATGACATCTCTCTTGGTTTTCTTCTTTCTACTTTAATCATTGTTGCATTTAGGTGTCACTGATCTGTGAACTCACTGCATTAGAACTTTTGGTTTACTTGGTTTTTTCTGTCATTGGACTGTCAAGTCTTTGAGGACAGGTATGGCATCTTTCAATTCTGTAATTTTAGTTCTGATAGCAGGCACCAAATACATTATTAGTGACAATTTAAGAAGTACATAATACATGAAAAGTGTCAGATTCTATAATCATTTAATTTCACTAAGGTACTGTTAAACTGTGAGGTCATTTGGGGGATATAAATAGACTCTGAATGCTCTTTTGGTGAAATTTCATTTCACAAGGAAAAATTCACAAATAACAAACTTCAAAACATACCTGTCCACTGTTGCTGAGATATTTCACACCAGTATTTTCTCACTGAAAGAATGTCCTTCAGCAATATGTTGCTACAATCAGCTGCATAAATGGCACCATTAGATGAATCTTTCACTGTCTCCATGATATAATTCAAGAGTTCTTGACATTTTAGCCTGGGTGCTCCTATTTAAAAATAAAACAAACAAACAAAAACATATAAATCTTAAGAAAAGTAAGTTAAGGATGCTTGGAATGGCAATTGTATAAATAATTCCATTGGGGAACTTACTATTAACTAACCTCCTTCTCATAAAACACGGATTAGCAAACTATGGCCCAGGGGCAAAATTCAGCCAACCACCTGTTTTTGGAAATAAAGTTTTTCGGACCATAAACATGTCTTCATTTACATATTGTATATGGCTACTTTCGTGCTAAAATGGCAAAGTTGAGTTGTTGAGACAGAGACTACATAGCCTGCAAAGTCAAAAACATTTACGATCTGGTCACTTTACAAAAAAAATTTGCCAATCCTATAGGATTATATAGCAAAAACAATCATTCATTCTACCTTAATAATTCACAATTTCTGACATTAGACCTTGTGTGACCCAAAGTTTCCTGGTATTTTTTATAAAAACCTGATTAGAATAAGATTATAAAGAGAATACTATTTCCTTTGAAAAGCAAAATTACTTCCAAGTCCTATAATAGCATTTATTATATATACATATGTAAGGCTATAATTTTTAGTTTTATTTAATTATTAGAGGTCCTGAAAATTCAGAATTAATGGATATATATTTTTTATAATGGAACTCTTTTTTTTTTTTAATTTATTTATTTCTGGCTGCATTGGGTCTTTGCTGTGCACAGGCTTTCTCTAGTTGAGGCGAGCAGGGGCTACTCTTCGTTGCGGTACACGGGCTTCTCACTGCGGTGGCTTCTCCTGTTGCAGAGCAACGGGCTCTATGCTCGCGCACTTCAGTAGTTGTGGCACGCAGACTCAGTAGCTGTGGCTTGCGGGCTCTAGAGCACAGGCTCAGTATTTGGCACACGGGTGTAGTTGCTCCGCGGCATGTGGGATCTTCCCAGACCAGGGCTCAAACCCGTGTCCGCTGCATTGGCAGGTGCATTCTTAACCACTGTGCTACTAGGGAAGTCCCTGGATATATATATATTTTTTAATTTATTTATTTTATTTATTTTTGACTGTGTTGGGTCTTTGTTGCTGTACGCGGGCTTTCTCTAGTTGCGGTGAGTGGGGGCTACTCTTCGTTGCAGTGTGCGGGCTTACTGCGGTGGCTTCTCTTGTTGCAGAGCATGGGCTCTAGGTACGAGGGTTTCAGTAGTTGTGGGGCGTGGACTCAGTAGTTGTGGCTTGTGGGCCCTAGAGCACAGGCTCAGTAGTTGTGGCACACGGGTTTAGCTGCTCCACGGCATATGGGATCTTCCCTGACCAGGGCTCAAACCCACGTCCCCTGCATTGGCAGACAGATTCTTAACCACTGCACCACCAAGGAAGCCCTGGATATATTCTTAAAGGTAACAAAAGTACATTTAAAAGTTATTTGTTACTTTCAGTAAATCGTATTGCTGTCACAGCTGAAATTTTTCATATTTCAATATTAACAATCTTAAAATTGCATATAAATTTTTTGTTGTAAGTTACAAGCAGGGTGCAAGTCATTATGTATATTTGAATATATTCTAGTTTAGGATTTTTTATGATGAAACTAGTTATATTTAGAAGTATGATAAATAAATATACACTGGTATAACAAAAAATCATCGCTTCTTGGCCTTTTGGCTAAGATCAAGTGTAGTTTCTGTTCTTATTAGTTTAAAAAATCATTTTTATTTATGGCTTATAATTTTAGGCATCTGGCTAATGATGAAATGCACAAACATAATACCCTCTGCTGTAACACCCTGTGCATTTCTCTCTTATAGTCTTCCTAACATTTTCTTAACTATAACATCTGTTATAGTTGAACAATATTTGCTTACTGGTTCCTTCCCATCTACCTCTTTTTTTCTGATCTCTGTTTCTTTCATCATACCTTGGGTACCAATGTTAAGCAAGTCTGGCAAAGTCTGGACATGTGTTTAAATTCTCATCAACCCTCCAACCCTTTAAAAAAAAAAACTGAAGAAGTGAGATGACACGATAGTAGCTCCTGGTTTTGCTCCAAGATTAAAGATGTTTAAGTTACAAAGTAAAACTTGAAAGAAAAAAAAGCCTTGAATAAAAATATCATTTTTCAACCATTTGAATAATCTTACACTGAAAATTTCATCCATTTATTCCTATAAACCAACATATTGATACTTTCATATATTTTTAAATGTGATCACGGGCTTCCCTGGGGGTGCAGTGGTTGAGAATCCACCTGCCAAGGCAGGGTGTATTCCTGGTGGATTCCAGGTTCGACCCCTGGTCTGGGAAGATCCCACATGCCGTGGAGCAACTAAGCCCGTGCGCCACAACAACTGAGCCTGCACTCTAGAGCCCGTGAGCCACAACTACCGAAGCCCACGTGCCTAGAGCCCATGCTCCGCAACAAGAAAAGCCACCGCAACGAGAAGCCCGCACACCACAACGAAGAGTAGCCCCAGCTCGCCGCAACTGGAGAAAGCCCATGCGCAGCAACAAAGACCCAACACAGCCAAAAATAAATTAATTAAAATGAAAATGTGATCTCCATTGTTAATTTTGCAATAGAAGGTTTTTTTCACTTTAAAGCAAAATTCTAAGCTGCAAACTTTTCTGATGGGCTACAAATAGGCTACAAATATCTTTCTCTCACTCACTCACAAATTCTGTCAGACCATATTAAGATCTATTAAGAGCCCAGCATTAGTAGCCAAGAATACAAATTTTAATGGATGCAGAGCAAAAGCAGGTGCAAAAATATTTCAGTGTAGCTTTCTTCTGTCTATGCTGGAGTCCCTGCTCAGGACTTGCAGCTACCCACACAAAATGGCATCTCAGAGGAGCCGAAAAACTAAATTTTTGCTAAAGCCACTGTCTTTTAGACTCAAGTCTCATACCACCATTCTGAAACATCATTCACTAACAATCTATATCCTTCTACTTAATAATGTTTACCAACATTGGGCTTTTCTGATTCTTAAACTAAACCTGGCATCACAAAGCCACTTTCTTATCTGTGAAAAATAAACAAAGTTTGAGTCCAAGTCCCTAAACAAACATTTCCGCCGCTAGCTTTTCAGCATTGTATGAAAACCATTTCCTTACATAAGCCTACTAGGATTCTGCATTGTGGTTCAAAAATATTGGCTTTTCAAAACTGTGTAAGTTCAAAATGGGAGATATGTGGCTCATCAGGAGCAAAAAAGAACTTGGGTTTTTTTTTAATCAACAGTAAGCATGCTATTAGTTAAAGAGTGTGGGTTCTGACTGCCAAGAAAGCTAATGTGATCTTGGAATGAATCAGTAGAAGTATAGAATAAAAGATATGGAAGTCCTGCTCCACTCCATACCAATCAGAATATGCTTATAAGATTGAGTCCCACACTTTAAGAGACAGGGAATTAAACTGAAGAATATTCAGAGAAGTGACACAAAAACTAGCTCATATGAGCAACAGGAAGTACGTCTGTTTAGCTTAGAGAAGAGGACTCAAGGGAAATATCATGGGTAACTTCAAATATCTCAAAGGACATTTGAAAAAAGGATATTGAAAAAACTGAGTTAGTATTTTTCTGTATTATCTCAGCAAACAGAAGCAGTAACAAAAGGAGACAGGTTTTCACTACTATGAAAACTACTAAAACAGAAAAGAAAGCCTCAAAAGGCATGTTTTATCATTAAGGCTACCTAAGTGCCAGGGACATATAGATGGGATCCAAGAAAAATGGGTAGATGCAATAATATTTCTTAATCCTTCCAAACCCTGAGATTCTATCATTCCATGCTTGTATAAATTCCTCCAAATATTTGAACCTATAGTATTAAAAATCATTATATGTACTAGAAATTAAGAGTTAGCACTGAACTTTTATCTCACCATATTCAGACCAAACTCATGTAACAATAATCTATTAAGCCAAGTAACAGCACTTACTTTTATTTGCACATTTGATGAAGTATTTGACTAAGCTACTGATTTCTTGCATCTTTTTCTGCCTGGTGGCTTGTGTTGAGGCTGATACATTTGGTTTTGCTGTTCTCAGACATTCCGTTTCTTTCTGAATATATTTCTGTAAAACTCTTCAAGAAAGTGCAATGTAATTTCAGAAACTCATTAAATACTTAAATTATTGTAATAGTTTCAAAAAGTCCTTCATGCCATCATAAAGAGCATTGTTTAAACCACATTGCTTCAATCAATGTACCAGCTATACAAAACAATTACATTTCTTTTTTAAGGCCTAAGCCCTCAACACCAATTTAAAGTCTGGCCTGCAAAGCTCTTAATCTGTAACCTCCAGGATTTTCTATTGCTTTCTTGCCTGCTTTCTCATTTTATCACTAAAAGTTTGCAATGCTATTAGGGGCTCTCAATTCTTTCTCAACTCTGTTACTCTGTACATGACCTATCTCTTTCCTAGGCAGTTGGTAATGTCTCTAGCCTTTAAATGAAGCCTGCCTATAAGATATTCATGATTAGCTGGGTATGTCAGGTGCATATTTGGCCTACATGATCAGCTTATGCAAAACAGTATTCATCTTTAGATAACTATATTTGTGGTATTTGAAATAAAGTAAGTAACCAGAGGAAAAAAGTATATATTTTTCATGTTATCTACAATGATATTTGCAATGGTCTATCTAGTATCAAATAAGAGCTAAAAAATAAAATAGATTATCTGTTCTAAACGTTCAAGAACAATACTCATATTTCCCCTTGACTGAAAATGTTCTTTCAAGTTTATCAGTATTCTATATTAATTTAAAATATTTTATTCATCTTTCCTAAGTCTTACAATCTATTTCTAGTTATAAATGGACTTCGTAATTGAAAATTATGTCTTAATGTAAAAAGCATCAATTGTTTGCCACTCCAGTTCAGCAATGAATTGTGTCTTTCCAATGCCAGAGTTTTGTGTTTGTTAACTGCATTCATATAGTTTTTCTAAAATTCCTTTTTACTTTTTTATTATAGTTTAACATATGGCAGTTACTTAGAGAAATATTTAAATATATCAAAGTAACAATAAAGGACTTGATATAACTTAATTTTATGCTCTAATTTGAAATAAAGTCTTATGAATGAACTGGTATGAATGAAATTCTCTCTAATCTTGAGTGAAATATGTCTAAGACATTTTATTGAACAAATGATTCAAAAATTTTAACTTTTTCTATATGAACATCCTTTAAAAATTATATTTCAGATAAATATTGAGCGCCAATTTCCTATGCAAGGCACAAGGGTACAAAGGGAGCAAAGATAAATTAGACCTACATACACAAAAAGAATCACAAGAGAAATAAAAATGAAAAAGAAAAATAAAGACAGTAAAAACATTTATAATGGAATACCTAAAAACAGCATCCCAATTCAAATATTTCCCTTGTTTGGAATCTGAATGCTGATCTAAATGTTGAACGGTTTCAGGATCCTGAATCAGGCGCTTAAATTTCTCAACCTCTTTCTGAAAATGAAAAAGGAACAAAATAATGAGTTACCAATCACACATTTGTTTCAAGGAAAGATTAAATTTAAGTAATTTACTACCCTTCGTTCTGTAGCTCTATCATGTTCTAGTTGACGGCAGCAAATAAGCAGATCATTAAGTGCTAGACTCATGATTCAGAATTTCAGAAAACACATCATCTGTAAAAAAAAAAATATACATATGTAAAATTATTTCAGACTGTGGTATTAATATATAGTTAGATCTAACTGTATAGCTAGAGGCATACTATAATGCACAATGATTTTTCTTAATACTTCCATATTTAAATGAGATTTTCTTAGAATATATCAAAACAAAGCCTTAACATGCAAATGTGTGTTGAATGTGTAGCAGGATAAAAATAAGTAAGGTATAATTTATTTTTCTGAGACCTCTTCTAAGAAGAGGATCTCTTAGAGGAGAGACCTTTTCTTCTTCTAAGAAACATGACATTTAAATTGAAATATAAAAGATGAAAAAAAGGCAGCCAGGCAAAGAGTAACGAAAATAGCACTTAAGGATTTAACACTGTCTGAACGATTTAAAAGGACCCTTTCTTATACGTAGTGACTTGCCACTTTCCTGAGCCAAAAGCTTAAATTGCTTATGCTTTGGAATGGATATGTAAGAGGTTATCAGAGCTAGTAAGCCTTGCCTAGCACTTACATCTCAACTGGCTTTATGGTTCTCATTTAATACATAAAAGTAGGAGAAAATGATATTATTGTTATAAAAGGAAACGAAGGAAGTTATATGCTATAGTGATATACCTTGCAAATGTCAAAGGTCAACTATATTTTATATATCTTAATGCCACTGCAGTAGACCTCCTCCTTTTAGATTTTCTGATATAATCAAACCTTCCTTTGATAAACTTAAAAAAAAATCTTTCAAGAAAAGCATTGTTTTAGTATTTCTGAGCCTTTTTACAAAGAAGCTTCACTTTTGTTACTATGTTTATAAACAAGGAAAAAATGTACGTCTGTCTATTATATCTACACTACATATATATCTCAAGAGGAAACAAAGGCGGGCAAAGTCCTTTCCCCATCCATCCACATAAATTCTACTCAATCTTTCAAGATCAAGTATATTACTCTGCCCCTGCTTAATCTCACAGAATCTTAAAATTGGAACGAACTGAGAGACCATGTCCAATCTTCCTACAAAGGAAGAAATCTCTCCAACAAAATTATTGACCTCTCTTTGAACACTCTCACTTAGAACAAACTTCCTAGTAAGATTACCTATTTTATTGGCAGATAGCTCTAATTCTCTTCTCCATTTATATCCGTAAGTCGTTCTGATTCTTTTACCCCTATAACAACCTCCTTTTCTATGCTGTAGAATACAGGTCATTATTTATTTGATTGCCTTTTTCATTTGATTGTATACCTCTTGAAGACAAGGACTGTCGTTTTTACTTTTCCATTCCTTATAGTTGTATCTAGAACTCCTCTCCCTTCTTGCTCAATCTTAGTTTAAAGGCTTCCTGAATCAATAAGGAAAATAAAATTGGAATTCTAACCAATGAAAACACCTTAGCAATATCCAAAGAACCGTAAAGGCAGGCACCTATATTCTTTTTTTTTTTTTTTTTTTTTTTCTGCGGTATGCAGGCCTCTCACTGTTGTGGCCTCTCCCGTTGCGGAGCACAGGCTCCGGACGCGCAAGCTCAGCGGCCATGGCTCACGAGACCAGCCGCTCCGCGGCATGTGGGATCTTCCCGGACCGGGGCACGAACCCGTGTCCCCTGCATTGGCAGGCGGACTCTCAACCACTGCGCCAGCAGTGAAGCCCAAGCACCTATATTCTTAATATGCTATTTGTAGTGTGAAAAAAAATGCATGTTTACTGAACATGTGACACTTCCAAGAAGTGACAGCGCTAAACTTTTTTTTTAAGCTGTGGGTTTTCTGAACTTGCTTTTCCCCTTATCTAATTCTCAGAGATTGATTACTTTCAAGAAAACAAAACAGTTCAGTATTATCTACATAAACAGGAAATGTTCATTCACTGCGACAAGCAACAATATTTACTGGGCAACTACTATGTGTGAGGTACTACGTTAGGGGTAGTTAAGACACATAATGAACTAAATAGACACAAATCCTACCCCCATGGAGTCATGACTAGTGGGGAAGAATGACAATAAACAAGTACACTGATAAATCAATGCATAATTCCAAATTGTGATATATGACTCAAAGGAAGCAAATATACATTAGCAATGGAACGGATCATTTTTTATAAACTATCAAGGAAAATATATCAGAGGAAGTTACAATAAAGCCAAGATCTGAATGAACTGGTGCCAATCATAGAAAGAGTTAAAGGACCAACATCTTAGAGAAGGAAACTAGCACAACCAAAGGGTCCCAAGATGAAAAAATGCAAAGTATGTTGGAGGAACTGAAAGATGGCCAAAGGAACTAGAGAGTAGACAGGCAGAGTAAGAGTGTCACCAGATAAAGTTGAATTCAATTAATACATTAATCCACAACGATTAAGATTCTACTCCCAACCATGCAACTGGCATGGTACATGTTTCCTAGGTAACAGCTTCTGAACTGGAAAATCCGTTGTTCCTTTTCGGATCTCAACCAAGTTGGTCCCTTTGCAGAATTTGACAATGATGCTTATATACCATCTTCCTAGATCTAATTCTACCTGTAGCATGCCATTCTTTTCTAACGGTAAGAGTGTGGAGTCTGTGGTCAGATTGTACTAGTTCATAACCTGGTCCTGCCACTTACAAGCTGTATAACCTTGGGCATGTTAGCTAATCTCTCTAAACCTCTGTCTTCTCAATGAAAAACAATACTAGAACTGAACTAGATCTTCAAAGAGTTATTTATTGTAAGGATTCGTGTCCATGTTTAATACTGCCTGGGACATAGAAATTGCTCAATAAATGTTAGCAGTTATCATTATTCCCTTCCTTTCTGTTTCACAAGTCTCTTTTGATGGTTCTTTTTCCACCCACACCTGAAAGAACATCCTTGTCTCCTTACTTTTCACTGTATGTTCTCACAGTAGGATCTCATCCATTCCTATGACTTCAACACGGGAAAAATGCCCACATCTATTTCATTCAGTGCAGGACCTCACTCTTGAGCTTCAGGAACCTTTTACACGTTGTGCCTTTATATGCGTTTTCCCTTCTGTCTAGAAGGTTCCTATCACCCTTCAGGACAATTTAACACTGCAAGGTCTCACCGCAAACAGAATTGATTCTCCCAGGCTACGTTTCTACAGAACCTCATCCACTCCTCTACCACCACAATCCTCTTCTATCACATTTTCATTCTTAATTCTAATAGTCTTGTTACTTATCCGTACCTGATAAAAGCAGCCACCAACGCTCTTGAGTGCTCACCACAGGACAGGATTATCACAAGGAAGACAGTACAGCGAGGTCACACAGCTAGCTGACTCGAACTCCGGGAGTGTGATACCAAAGCCCATGCTCTTAATCACGAGACTGTAGTTTAAGCCCAAACCAATTGCTCGCTGATTAAAACTACTAATTATGAGAGGGGAGAAAAAGATGATTGCTCAAGCCATCTAGTTACATCTGGACACGGGAAGGGTACGCGCACCAAGGTTCAATTCTGGGCATTAAGAAGCAGCTTCAAGGCTAAGTCGGCTGGAGCAGGAAAGGTGGGCGGACGAGAGCGATAAGGGCAGTGGGCTGGGCAAGATGAGGTGAAGAGAAGGAGTGAGTCTGAAGGCCAAGACTGAACGGGTCAGATACGACTGAACTCCCCAACGCAGAAGCCACTGCGCTGCTTCCGCGCCCCTACCGCTGGACTCGGATAGCCAACGCGGAATCTCTGGAAGCGGCGATAGCCGAAGCCTAGTATCCCGCTCAACTCGCCTCCCTCACGAGCCGAGCCTGCTGTCCACGCACTATTTCGGCTTCCGGATCAAACCTGGCGTGACCACGCAGCGTGCGTCTCCGTCGGAAGCAGTAAGGCAGACGGGCGCCCAGACACTGTCTGCCCATGCGCGCCAAACGCTACAAGCTCTCAGCTCCCAGCACTCGCACCCCCAAAACGACGGGCTCACCTTAGGAAACGCGCCTGCTCCTTGCCCGCCAATGGCGTGCAACCGCTGCGTTCGCCGCTCGCACTGCCCGCCAATGGCGTGCGACCCTGCCTTCGCCGCTCGCCCGCTAGCTCGGGCTCCGGCTCACTCGTCCCGCCTCCTCGCCCCCTTCAGCCTCACCCCTCCAAATATGAGGACGGATATGACGACAGTTCGAAGGAGAACCAGGCGGGTTTCATTTCGGCGCCTTTCTTTCTCCGGCGGAAGCGATTGGCTGGCGAGGAGCTAAAGAGGCGGGACAAATCGCCGCGGGTTTAGTGCCGCCACTGGAACCGGGAGATGCGGCGCAGGAGCTGTCGCTGTGTTGGCTTTTACCTGGGTCTCGTCTCTTATTGCGGTTCCTTCTGCGCCTTCGATCATGCTGTTACCTTCGGACGTAGCCCGACTGGTATTGGGTAAGCGCCGACGCTGGAGGGAGGGGTATTGAACCAGGCTAAGCAGGACGGAAGGACCTTTGGGGCCAAAGGTTTTCTTTGGGTGGGGAAGCTTTGGGGCTTTGCCTCCCCGCCTGCAAATTCAGACTGGAGGTGAATCTTCTTCAGTCGGAGGCTCGGATGGTTTAAGCTTCTTTGTGTGTGGATGCACCTCTCTTCCGAGGCTCCGTGGCGAGGGGAGGCTGAAGAGAAGCTCGGGGTGAAACACCTGAGGCCCGGATCCGGTGGGAAAATCAGGCCTGCACACTTAATTAGGATCCCTGCAAGGGGAGTTGCCTATGTGATGGATGGACTGCGTTCTTCAGCCTTGGGCTCACTTTCCCGTGTCAGAGCTGGGACCGAATTAGGAAAAATAAGAACTTCCCCAGCCACCCAGCTTTGTAGAAGGATCTTCTTGACGACCTTCTCATAACTAGCCCTTAGAACTACGAATTTGGGACAAATGGGGTGATCTTCCCTCTCTATCCCCCACCCTCCCGCAAGAAGTCGTAGAGTGTAGAGGTTTGAAATGCCAGTTGCATACTTTAAGACAGCAGCAATTCCTGTTCTTTTGATTAGCAAGAATTTTCACAGGGGAAATGCCTTCCAGTTAAACATTTTCTAGTCCTAGTTAGTTTTTCCTCAATTTGAAAAGAATTAGTAACACTGCCAGTTGTCAGGCTGTATTGTCTGTGTGGGAAACGGGTTTTGTTGTTTTTCCCCTGAAAGAATAAAGAGGATTGTACTGCTGGGAATGAGAGCCACATAAATCTCAAAACCGGAGCCAGTGATTTACAGACATCATATGTGAATGGTAAATGGTAAACATTGTGATAAAACTTCCCCTGGCATCCACGGCCATTACTACCATTATTTTATTGCCAGAAAAATCCATTTCGTATTCCATTTTAAGTACTCAGCCCTGTCCAAAAAAATGGCTTTTGTGCACAGGCTCTTGATGAGCACATTTTGCAGAAAACATTAGAAGGTAATGGTTCCACCATATGTTTTTGGAGAAAATAATGACTTAAGTTTAAACTAATATTTTGTTAATGTTTGGTTAATCTTTTGTGCACTTTATCAGAACTGAATATCAACAGTTAACCTACATCATCTAAGGAAAAAGCTAGCTATCTTGTAATTGTTATATTAATTAGGATTATATGTAAACAGATCCAAAGTAGACTTTCACAAAGTTCACAATAACATTGACATACTTTATTATGGGTAGCTGTCCTGTGCATTGTGGGATGTTTATCAGCATCCCTGGCTTCTATCCATTAGATGCCAGCAGGACCCCAGTCCCCACCCCCACCCAGTCGTGAGAATAAAAAAAGTGTCCAGATATTGCCAGTATGTTTCCTGGAGGGCACGAACCACTGGTCTTAAGAAAGCAGTACGATTTTCTAACTGGAATAATTTACACCAAACTTGTATTTATTCTCCACAAACCAGCTGCTCTCCTAGACTTCCTCCTTTTTTTTAAATGGATAAAAACTACAGAGATTGTTTCTTACCCTAAAATTCTTATTTGTCATTCACATTCCATTTTCATTGCCACCAATCCTAGCAGTATGCATCCCATTACTTCTCTTTTGGACTGTTGTCATGGCTTCTCATATGGTCTTGCAATTCATCTTATTTACTGTTACAAAAATCTGCCTAAAGCATTCACACTACACCTCCAATTCTGAAAGTTGAAAGAGTTGTACACTTAAAAAAATTTCAAGTTGTGTGAAAGAATAATCCCCAAAAAAGCAAATCTCCCCACACTCACCACTCTTGCTTTTTTCATTTAGCATTATATCAACATGGAGATCTATGATCACACAACTTAGTGGCTTAAAATATTAACAGTTTTATTATTTACTCATGTTTCTCCTCCTGTCAGTACTCCCTCCCTCTCAGTACTCCTTCAGCCCCTCTCATTGTTGGCCCCTTTTCTTCATTATGTCCTTTCAGCAAATCTTTGGGTGGTAGTATGTTCCAGGCACTGTGCCAAATGCTAAAAATCGAGTTCTCCCCTTAGAGTTTACATAATTGGGTTTTTTACCCTTACCCACACACTCCGAAACATTTTCCTAGACCCCCACCTCACATTCTATCTAATGCTCTATCTATGTCACCCTTTCACAAGTCAGATTTATTCAAAGAATAAGCTCTACTTAGTTGCTCTATTTCCTCACTTAGCTTTCATTCTTCAACATACTGTGCTAACTTTTGTTAGCAGTAACCTCACTACTCCACTTAAATAGCCCTTGCTACTCCGCTACATCCAGCTATTTCCTTGCTGGAATTTCTTTAAATATTGTACAGGCCAAACTACATCAAAGTGTTGTTTGTTGCCTCTGGGCCACCAGTTTTGGTTTTATTAGTATGTCATACAAGGTGCTCTGTGGAACTGATCCTACCCATCTCTCTTGCTTGATCTCAACTTTTCAACATAGGCCCTATGCTCCAGGCATACCAAACGACTTGCAGTTTCTGCAGATACTCTTATGTATTTTGTTCTCTCTGCCTGCAATGTTTTTCTCCCCTAGTACACTTGTATTCAAGGTTCAGGTCAATTGTAATCTCTCAAACTTTTTCCAGCAGGTACAGTTAGTACTTTCTCCTTACATGCTCTCATGGCATTGTGGATTACTTCTGTCATACTCTTACCATGTTTTATTGTAGCTTTGTGTTTACTTACTTTTTTTTTTTGGTAAAATAAAACATAACAAAATTTAACCATTTTAGCCATTTTTACAGTTCTGTGACATTAAGTACAATCACATTGTTCTGTAAACATCACCATCATTCACCTATAGAACTTCACCTTACGAAAATGAAACTTTTTTGTCCTATGTTGTATTCTTAATCTGGGATTAATGGACAGGCTTCAAGAGTTCTGTGAGCCCCCAGACTATCTATAAAACTTAATGTATAGGTGGGGCATTTTTTTTATGGGTAAAGTATCCAGAACCTTATTTAGATTCCCAAATACGTTTGTTCCTTTCTGTGTGAGTCAGCATCCATTCAGGAAAACTGAAAGTAATCTGAGTATTTAACATGGAGGGATTTAATGAGGGTATTGGTTTCACTGGTGATAGAAAAGCTAAGACAAGCTGCTTACATGAGCCAGCTCAGAGAGTAGCAACAGCAGGAAACCACTCTGATAATCAGTAAGACAAGGAGAGATGAAACCCAGAGGCTGGTTTCACTGTGGAAGCTGGAAGGTAGACTTTGGTGTGGGAGCAGTAGTAGAGGAGATTCTACCATGGCAAAGAGGAAATGGAGGAAAAAAACATGGCTGCTTCCAACTGCCCTCCAATCTCCAACTGATGCTTCCCATTGATTGAACCCAACCAGAGGCTAGCCGACATGGAGCCCAGGAAATTGCCTGCAGGGGCTCAGGTTTCCTGTCCTACAGGGCAGAGCAGGGGAAACAGGAAGAGTAGATTTGAAGGCAAACAACCAGGACTGCCATACCTCCGAAAGTTGAAGAGCCACTGGTTCTATTCACCTTTATATCACTAAGATGTAGATATTTAATAAATATTTACAAAAGTGTAGCTGTGATCATGACCTTCCCCTTTGTACTGAATAATATCTGTCATTTTTTTCAGATTCTGTTTATTCAGATTCTGTTATTTATTCATAATAATGTCATTGCTGACATTTATAACATTTTATGGTCCTTACCCATTCTGTCTTTTCAGCTGTATTTCCAGCTGTTCTCCATCATATACCTAGTTCTTCATCCAAAACAGGCATGTTCTTCAAACATGCTCCATATGTGCTTTCCATCAGCTTCGTTGGGATTCCCCTACTGTCCTTCACTATTTGTCTCTTCCTTGAAACATGCATAGTATTCCCCAGTCTGTTAATACTTTCTCTAGCCCCTATGAAGTAACTCCAATTGTCTTACCACCTTTCCTTATATTACAGTTATTTGCATGTATATCTTTTGGGTCCTTGTAGATTATAGCTTCTTTATAGAGAGATTTTCCTTGTTATTTGTGGATCTAGTAATATAAAGCACTGCAAGTTAAGTATAAAGCACTGCAAGTTAAGTCTTCCCAAGAATTATTTACATTTTTTAAAGATCTTAAACTACTGATATTTGGGGGAAGTTATTAGAATATGTGAAGGAAATATTTTCATGTAGGGAGGTTTGCTGTCTCTTGCTTTCTTCATCAGGTGTATCTCTCTTTATCTTTCCCTCTCTATAAGTAAGAAGAAGAGAGGGCAGACTGTTGGCATCCTAGGTCCTAAAATTCAAAAACCCTAGATATAGCTAGGATTTTGTCTTTCCTTCTCTTTTTCAATTATGTTTTCCCTTCAGTCTATTTTGTTACTCATTACTACCTCCACTGAAAAGCAGGCAGAAGACAATATTAAGAAAAAAGGACATTCAAATTACCTATTTGAACATTGTTCAGTAAGTTTACACAAAAGATGTAGTTATTTTAAAGGTTTTTTTTTTTTTTTTTTTTTTGCCGTACGCGGGCCTCTCACTGCTGTGGCCTCTCCCGTTGCGGAGCACAGGCTCCGGACGCGCACGCTCAGCAGCCACGGCTCACGGGCCCAGCCGCTCCGCGGCACGTGGGATCCCCCCAGACCGGGGCACGAACCCGCGTCCCCTGCATCGTCAGGCGGACTCTCAACCACTGCGCCACCAGGGAAGCCCTAAAGATTTTTTTAAGGAATAAAAAGGAGAAACAAATTAAACTAATTTTGAAGAGTAACTATTTGTATTATTGTAATAAAAGATAATTGGCCCCTATTGTGTATTTTCATTGTAACATTTTAGATTTAGAATAATTTGTACCTAAAATTTCCCCCATTATTCTGATTGAGAATTGGTTACAATCAGGTACTTAATGAT
Organism: Neophocaena asiaeorientalis asiaeorientalis; assembly: GCF_003031525.2. Classification (NCBI taxonomy): domain Eukaryota; kingdom Metazoa; phylum Chordata; class Mammalia; order Artiodactyla; family Phocoenidae; genus Neophocaena; species Neophocaena asiaeorientalis. Next base: position 191,507 of record NW_020175405.1, read on the forward strand.
GATAAATAAGCTTTTCGTAGGCAAATAACTGGTTAACTGTAAGTGTAATAATAAATGAGCATGAAAGCAATCAACTGTTGCTTTACCTCATTATTTTGGAACTTCCCAGACAAAAGTAAAGCAGAATACATCAAGTCTAATCCAAAATGGGGATTCTAGATAGCCCAAAGGTGGGCATTTTTTTTGAGAGCAGAAGAGTTATATCAGATATTGCTATTTAAAAATGTATCATAACTTTTAAACCCTGTTGTAGCAGCAATCTAGCCTTTTAACAAAGGCTTTTCTCAAATGTATACTATACAAAAGTATAATATCTTACGAGAAGCCAAAAACTATCTGGTCTTCGTTGATTCCTTTTTTTTTTTTTTTTGGCTGCACCGCTAATTCCCTGACCCTCGGCAGTGAAAGCACAGAGTCCTAACCACGGACCACCAGGGAATTACCACCATATTTTTCTAGAAAGGTTAACTGCATATCACTATATTCTGTCTTGGACAGCGTTTCTCAACCTTTATTTCGTTATCGTACTCTTAGGAAGTATTTTTAGACTTTTTTTTTTTCCCCTAATTGCCCCTTGCATGAGATTTTAATGTTACAAATATACCGTTTATATATTGTATGTATATCTGTGATTTATGCATAAAAAGAGTTATATTTTATTCTTTCCTCTTCCTCCCCAGTACCAATTTTCACCCCCTTGGGACTATGTCATGCATTTTGAGAATACTTGGTCTAGAAAAAAGCAAATCTACGTTAAGGAATTAGATTTCATAACACCAGCTGTTAGAAGTCCCAAGTGGTTGTCAATATATCTGGGGTGATTAGTACTTTTGAAACTTTCTACCATGAAAAGAAACTGTTTGGGGTCTTCAATTTAAGTCTTGAAGCATGTAAAGAAAAAGCTCCAACTGCCCTGATTCCATGAATGATTCTAGTGATTTATAGACATTTAAAATTCTAACTTCATGAAATCCTAGTGGCAGCTGACTTACTTATTCCAAATAATGTAACTGTTAGAAAGCCAGTCATAAAAAATGATTTCTTTTCAGCTGGCTGTAGTTTTATTGGGGTTTATATTGGGTTATTTGTGAAAAATGAAAAAACAAGGAAAATAGCAGTCTATCTTTGATCCACATTGAAAGTGATTTTATATTTTCAATGAAGGGGATATTGAAGTGGTAGTATCTGAAGTGAAAGGTTTCTTCTGCTTTCTAAATGCTTTCTCACACTCCAAACGACAATGTCTTTGGTTGTTTTGTTTTGGGTTTTTTGTATGTTTGTTTCTTCCTGTAGCATTGATTAGCAAGAGGTTGGAAAACTGATTCGTCAACTATGAGTACAAACTGGTGAATTGGTTCCCAAATCCCAGGTAGGGCATTCCCTAAAATGGGATGACAATTTCCTTGCCGTTTTCTTTTTATAATGCTCATATATAATAACTTTGTAGGCCCTCTCAAGTTTTTGACTTGAAGGGCCTGGTTGAAGATATCATTCCAGGTGAAGAGGGTAGACCTTTATAATTTTAAAGTTGGGAAAGACCTTAGTAATAATTGCCTTAGAAGTTATTAACTATTATACCAACACCAAGGTAAATATACTACAAAGGGAATCTAGTATCCAGTAATAGGATTTTGGTACATAGGGAATTCAAAAAAAGATTCTCTGAGGAAGTGATAATTACAGTAGACCTGAAGAATGAGTTGGAAAAAAAAGAAAAGGAAAAAAAATAAAGAATGAGTTGGAAGTAGCTAGGCTAAGAAAAGATAAGCTGCCCAAGCAAAGGCAATAAAGTATACAGTAGCCTTGAAATAACAGCATTTATGTATTGAAAACATGCTCAACATCAGTAATTATTAAATAGAAATCAAAACTACAATGAAGTACCACCTCACATCAGTCAGAATAGCCATATTAAAAAGTCTACAAATAACAAATGTTGGAGAGGGTGTGGAAAAAAGGGAACCCTCCTACACTGTTGGTGAGAATATAAGTTGGTGCAGCCACTATGGAAAACAGTATGGAGGTTCCTCAACTAAAATTAAAGTTGCCATATGATCCAGCAGTCTCCCACTCCAGGGCATATAAACAGACAAAACGATAATTCAAAAAGATACATATACCCGTATGTTCATAGCAGCAATATTCACAATAGCCAAGACATGGAAACAACCTAAGTGTCCATCAACAGATGACTGGATAAAGATGTGGTACGTGTATACAATGGAATACTACTCAGCCATAAGAAAGAATGAAATAATGCCGTTTGCAGCAGCATGGATGGACTTGGAGATTATCATACTAAGTAAAGTAAGTCAAAAAGAGAAAGACAAATACCATATGATATCACTTATATGTGGAATCTAAAATATGACACAAATGAACCTATTTACAGAACAGAAATACTCTCAGACATAGAGAACAGACATGTGGTTGCAGGGGGGAGGAGAGGATGGATTGAGAGATTGTTGTATAAACAACAAGGTGCTACCATACAGCACAGGGAACTGTATTCAATATCCTGTGATAACCATAATGGAAAAGAATGTTTTAAATGTGTGTGTGTGTGTGTGTGTGTGTGTGTGTGTATTTATTTATTTATGTATAACTGAATCACTTTGCTGTACAGCAGAAATTAACACAATATTGTAAATCAACTATATTTCAATTTTTAAAAAAAGCATTCATGTATTCGTGGAATTGAAAGACCAGTTTGGCTAGGAAAGACGGAATGATAAGACATAAGGCTAAAGAGGAAATTAGGATATAAAACAAGTAGAGCCTCATATGACATATTAGGAATATAGGATTGTTTCTCATTGAGATATAATTCACATACCACAAAGTGTAAATTTCAGTAGTTTTTAGTACATGTTGTACTACCATCACCATTATCTTAATTCCAGAACATTTTATCACCCCGGAAAGAAACCCCATACTCATTAACAGTCACTCCCAATTTCTCCCTTTTCCCATCTTCTGGCAAATAGTAATCTACTTTCTGTCTATACATTTGCCTGTTCTGGACATTTCATGTAAATATGATTATACAGTATGTGGCCTTTTATGTCTGACTTCTTGAATTTACCAGTGTTTTCAAGATTCATCAGTGTTTCAACAAGTATAGATAATTCCTTCTTATGGCTGAATAATATTCTGTTGTATAGATATACCACATTTTGTTTGTCCATTGGTAAACAGTAGCTTGTTTCCACTTTGGGGCTATTATTAAAAATGCTGCTGTGAACATTTGTGTACAAGTTTTGTTTGGGCATATGATTTCAGTTCTCTTAGATATATTCCTAGGAGTGGATTAGCTTGGTTGTATGGTAATTCTATGTTTACTATTTTTGAGAACTTAACATATGGTTTTCAAAAGTGGCTGTACCATTTTATGTTCCCACCAGCAATATATGAGGTTTCCAATTTCTCCACTTTTTTGCCAATACTAACTACTGTCTTTTAATTCTAGGTATCCTAATGGGTATGAATTAGTATATCTCATTGTGCTTTTGCTTTTACATTTTCCTAATGACCAACGAAGTTGAGCCTCTTTTCATGTGCTTATTAGCAGTTTGTGTATCTTCTTTGGAGAAAGGTCTGTTCAGATCTTTTGTGCATTTTTTAATTGGGTTATTTGTCTTGTTATTGTCTTGCAAGAGTTTTTTTTAATGTATTCTGGTCCCTTATCAGATATATGATTTGCAAATATTTTCTTCCATTTTGTTGGTTGTCTTTTCACTTTCTTGTTTGTATCTTTGGAAGTACAAAAGTTTTTAATTTTGATAAAGTTCAGTTTATTTTTTTCTTTTGTTGCTTATTCTTTAGATGCCATATGTAAGAAACCATTGTCTAATCTAAGGTCAAAAAAATTTACACCTGTGATTTTTTTCTAAAAGTTATAATTTTAGTTCTTATATTTAAGTCTTTGATTCATTTTGAGTTACTTTTTGTATTTAGCATGAAGAAAGGGTCCAACTTCGGTTTTTTGCAGGTGGCTATCCAGTTGTCCCAGCACCAGCTGTGAAAAGACTATTCTTTCCCCCATTGAAGTGATGTGGTACTTTTCTAAAAACTCAATTGACCATAAAAGCTGAGACTGTTAATTCTGTTCAACTGATCTACATGTCTATCCTTATGCCAGTACACAGTTATCTTGATTACTATAGCTTTGTAATATGTTTTGAAATAGGTAAATGTGAGTCCTCCAGTTGTTTTGTTTTCGAGATTGTTTTGCTACTCTGTGTCCCTTGTATTTCCTTACAAATTTTAGGATCAGTTTATTTATTTCTGCAAAAAAGGCAGGTGGGGTTTTGATAGGGATTGTGTTGTGTGTGTAGGTCAACTTTGGGAGTATTGATATTCTTTGGGTCCATGAACCCAAGATATCTTCCCATTTATTTAGTCTTATTTAACATCTTTTAATGTTTTCTAGTTTTAGTGTACTCTTATTTTGTTAAACTTATTTCTAAGTATTCTTTTTAATGTTATTTTAAATAGAATTGTTTTCTTAATTTCATTTTTGGATTGTTCATTGCAAGTGTATAGATATACAGTTGATTTCTGTATATGCATCTTGTATCCCACAGCCTTGCTGAAGTCATTTAAAATTTTCTATATGTGACATCATGTCTTCTGGAAACAACTGACTTTTGGTTTCATTGATTTTTCTCAATTTTTTAACTCTCTATTCCTTTTTTTTTTTTTCCCCTCTAATATCCATTATTTCCTTCCCTCTGCTTCCTTTGGGTTTAGTTTGCTCTATTTCTAGTTTCTTAAAGTGCAAGGATAGGTTATGGATTTGAGGTCTTTCATCTTTTTAATACAGGTATTTATAGCTATAAGTATACAAATAAGCAATGCTTTAGCTGCATCCCATAAGTTTTGGTATATTGTATTTTTGTTTGCATTTATCTTAAAATATTTTCTACTTATTTATATATTCTCTGACCCTTTGATTATTTAGGAGAGTGTTTGATTTCCACATATTTGTGAATTTCCCATTGTTTCTGATTTCTCATTTAATTCCATACTCAGTATGATTTCAGTCTTTTTTCATTTATTAAAGACTGGGCAATTAGGAGAGAAATTGAAATAACAAGCATCCAGATTGGAAAGGAAAGAGTCAAATATCTCTATTTTCAGATTAGATGATGTCTTGACCAGGCTAGAACTTTCAGTACAGTGTTGCATAGAAGTGGCAAGAGCAGACATCTTTGTCTTGTCCTTGATCTTGTGGGGAAAGCTTTGAGTCTTTCATCATTGAATATGATGTTCACTTGTCTTAATGTCCACTTTGTCTAATACTGGTGTAGCCTCTCCAGCTGTCATTAGGTTACTGTCTGGATGGTGTATCTTTTTCCATCCTTTTATTTTCAACTAATTTGTGTCTTTTTTTTGAACATTTTCCCCCTTTTTAATTAATTAATTTATTTATTTTTATTTGGCCACATAGCGTGTGGGATCTTAGTTCCCCAACCAGGGATGGAACCCACACCCCCTGCATTGGAAGCACAGAGTCTTAACCACTGGAGCACCAGGGAAGTCCCTGCAGTTGTCTTTTAAAGCAGAGAGGAGAAAAAGGATTACAAACAAATATCATTTATACTATTTTATTCTTGCCTGTGTAGTTACCTTTACCATTTTTCGTTAATATTTTAGTGTGGATTTGACTTTCATTTTAGTCTGAAGGACTCCCTTTAATATTTCATATAGGGCAGGTCTGTTAGCAGCAGATTATTTCAGTGTTTTTTAATCTGGGACTATCTTAGTTTCTTAATTTTGAAGAAGTCATGCTAGATAATAGAATTCTTGGTTGACTTTTTCCTGTCAGCACTTTTAATATGTCATCTCACTGCCTCTGGCCTTCATGGTTTCTAATGAGAACTCAGCTGTTAATCTTATAGAGGATCCCTTGTATGTTATAAGCCATTTCTCTTTCCACTTTCAAGATTCTCTCTTTTGACAATTTACGATATGTCTAGCTATGGATCTCTTTGAGTTTATCTTACTTGTAGTTTTTTGAGTTTCCTGAATAAGTAGATTGATTATAGTTTCCTAAAATTTGGGGTGTTCTCAGCCCAATATTTCTTCAAATATTCTTTCTACCCTTTTCTGTCTCTCAGTTCCTTCTGGGACCCCCAGAGCATATGCTTATGTTGGTACATTTGAAAAAGTTTCACAGGTCTCTGAGACTGTTCACTTTCGTCATTCTTTTTTTGTTTGTGTTCCTCATACTAGATAATCTCATTTGATCTATGTTCAAGTGCACTGATTCTTTGATCTTTCTCCTCAAATCTGCTATTTATTGGCAAATTTTGTACTTCAGTTATTATGTTTTTTGTTTTCAACTCCAGAATTTCTACATGGTTTTTTTTCTTTTAATTTCTTTCTCTTTTATTTCTTTTTCATAGATGTTCTCATAATTTTGTTTAGATATTTAGGCATAGTTTTCTTTAGTTCTCTGACCTTATTTTAAAAAGCTGAAAGTTTTAAGTCTAGTGCCTTGGCTTCCTTAGTGACAGTTTCTACTGACCGTACATTTTCCCCCTTGTTTATTAGCCATACTTTCTTGTTTTTCTGCATGTCTCATAATTTCTTTATTGAAAATTGAGAACTTTAAAAGTTTTCAATTGGTATAGTGGTAGAATGTGACAACTCTTGCAATCTGATTCACCTCCCTCCTTCATGTTTGTTATTGCTCCTTGTTGTTGTTTAGCAGTTGTTTTTTTTTTTAACGATTAGTCTCCTGAACTAATTATGTAAGGTCTATATTCTTTGAGTTTATATTCTATGATTGGACAATGATTTCCTTAAATGCTTGGAGTCAGTAAATCTCCCACTGTTTGCTAGGGGGCTGTGTGTACATTGGGGTATGCTTCAACATTCAGCTAAGCATTTGACAGCTTTGCCTTAGCCTTCACTTCCTGCTTGTCAGAGGCTTATGGTCAGCCAGAGGTGAGTGCTTAGGGTTGTCAGATCTTTTCTGAATACACATGCTACCCTACATTTGCACATGGCCTTCTAGTGTCCCAGGAGTATGTCAGAGCTTTTAAAATCCCCCTACAGACTTCTCATTCCCCAGCTTTTCTTTTTGAGTTTGTTTGTTTGTTTAGCTTGTTGTTTGTCCCAACCATTATCTCTGTCATAGGCAGCTGTAGTGTTAACCAGTTTCTGCTGATTGATTTAACAAAAACACCTCCAAGGAGAAGGTTTACACAGGGTGAACTTTGATTCAATTCAAAGACAAGCCATGCAAGTGAGGTTTTACATGAAGTTGTCACACAAATCAAATAATGACAGTTTCTGGGAATGGGACTTGGGAAAGAGTCCAGCTTCATCTGATCTGTCCATTTTCTACTGGGCTGCTGGTTTTCACTGCATTTGCAGGCTGTTGATTTTCAAGTATACCACTCAGTTGGAGAGATGAGCATGAGAATAGAGGAAGTTAAAATGCCACAGTGTTGATTGTCCTTACTGACATTCAGCCATTTTTCTTAATAAATGCTCACAGATTTTTTTGCAAGACAATGATTATTTTCAGAGTTCTGTAAAAGTTTAATAATTTGTGCCGGTGTTCTCATTGCTTTTATAGAAGAGAGGACTTTTGGAGGTCCTTACTCTTCCATTCCTGCTGAAGCTGCTCAGGATTTAGAAGTTTAACCTGAGAGCTGTGGGAAATGATGTGAGCCCTTCAGCTTTACACAAGGAAATAACTTAACCAGATTTGATTCACAAGTCAAGGCAGGTGTGATGCCTTATAGATGAAGTATCTTACTCTGGAAGAATTTAAGTGCTTTTCTTCCCCAAAGCCACAATGCTTATTTTAACACAATAGAGTAAGAACCTGGTCTCCTGATATCCTATCTAGTGTTCTTTTTCTGCTGTATTACTGCTTATAGAGTTGGTTAGTTGAACCCCAGTGATGCTAAGAAATAAAAAAAGAAGGATAGGATGCTAGTCAAGACAGTGTTCATATATATGAAAGTACAAAGCACTGGTACATGATATTGTTTCATAAATGTCAGTTAGGTGTGAATATTAAAGTTCTGGTTGAAATAGTTAATGCTTTGATTCCCAAAGGGCAGAAATTAAAAAGCAAAGGAGTGCCTTTCTTACATTTCATACGAAGTAGGTCTTCTCTTCAATTTTTTTTTACACCATTAGGCAAATAAGTGAAATATACAGGTAAATTGCAATGTTGAGAGAATGTAATTTTTTTCATAATCCAATAAGTTAATTTATACCATCTACTCACCTAGTTAATTTGGAGGTTATGGAGTAGAACATTTATCACTTATTGGTTCTCTTGTTATTTATTGTTACTTTATTGTTTCTCCTGTAAGCATTACTGTGCAGTAATTGCACTTTATCAAACACCTTATTTTTCTGGGTTAGCTAGAGTTTCTGGGAGTTTTGGTTTTTTCCAGTTTTATTGAGATGTAATTGATATGCATCACTGTATAAGTTTAAGATGTACAGCATAATGGTTTGACATATATATTGTGAAATGATTGCTGCAGTAAGTTCAGTTCGCCTCTATCATCTCCCATAATTACAATAAAAAGAGAAAGCAAAAAAACAAATTTTTTTTTCCTTGTGATGAGAACTCTTAGGATCGATTCAATCTCCTAACAATTTTCATATATATCGTACAGCAGTGTTAAGTATAATCACTTACTATATTGCAGTGTACTTACAGTACCTAGTATTTACAGTTGACCCTTAAACAACACAGATTTGAACTGTGCGGGTCCACTTACATGTGGATTTTTTTTTCAATGAACACACTCTACTACACAATCCATGGTTGGTTGAATCTGCGTATGTGGACCTCGGATTTGGAGGGCCAACTATAGTTATACATGGATTTTTCGACTGTGTGGAGGGTCGATGCCCTTAGCCCCAGCATTGTTCAAGGGTCAACTGTATTTATCTTGTAACTGGAAATTTGTATCTTCTGACCGCCGTTTTCTGATTGCCCCTCCTTCCATCCCCTGCCTCTGGTAACCACAAATCTGGTCTCTTTTTCTGTGAGTTCAGTTGGGGGTTTTTTGTTTTTGTTTTTAAGATTCCACATATGAGTGAGATCATATAGCATTTGTCTGTTTTGGCCTAAGTTATTTCACTTACCATAATACTCTCAAGTTCCATCCATGTTGTCCCAAATGCCAAGGTTTCATTTTTTTTTATTAATGGCTGAATAATACTCCATTGTGTGTATATATACACCACAACTTATTTATCCATACATTCATCAGTGGACACTTAGGTTGTTTCCATGCCTTGTCTATTGTAAATAATGCTGCTATGAACACAGGGGGCACAGATATCTTTTCAAGATAGTGTTTTTTCTTTCCTTTGGATATATTCCCAGAAGTGGAATTGCTGGATCATATGGTAGTTCTATTTTTAATTTTTTGAGGATCCTCCATACTGTTTTCCGTAGTGGCTGTATCAGTTTTCAATCTCACCAACAGTACACAAGGGTTAATTGGATAACTTGGTTTCTTGTTCTTGAATTTTATGAGTTCTTTATTTATGTGGGTTATTAACCCCTTATCAGATAGATATGTGGAAATATTTTTCCCATTCCATAGGTTGTTTTTTCATTTTGTTGATGGGTTTCTTTTGCTGTGCAGAAGCTTTCTAATTTGATATATTCCAACTTGTTTATTTTTTATTTTGTAACTTGCGCATTAGGTGTCAAATCCAGAAAATCACTGCCAAGACCCATGTCAAAGGGCTTTTTTCCTGTTTTCTTCTAGGAGTTTCTTGCTTTCAGGTCTTATGTTTAAGTCTTTAATCCATTTCAAGTTAATTTTTGTGAGTGGTGTAAGATAAGGGTCTAGTTTCACTCTTTTATGTGTGAATATCCAATTTTTCTAGCACCATTTGTTGAACAGATGGTTTTTTTCTCCATTGAGTATTCTTGGCTTCCTTGTCAAATTTAGTTGACCATTTATGCTGTGGATTTTTTCTAGGCTCTCAATTCTGTTCTGCTGATCTATTTGTCTGTTTTTATGCCAGTACCATACTGTTTTGTTTACTATGGCTTTATAGCATATTAGCTAGAGTTTTTCTTTTCGAACAGCTGTTTTATGAATTCTGCCTTGTACTGCAGCACAAACTGGTGTTTCAGGCAAGGCTGTAGAATCCCATCATGTTCACCTGAAGTTACATTTATGATATGAAACTGCTGTAGTATTTTCAACAGCACTTTTAATTGAAAGTTCAGCATTTACTGAAATTACTGAGTTACATTTTATTTTTCCTTTAGGTTACTTACAACAAGAGAACCTTACTTCTACCTGCCAGGCTTTTATTTTGGAAAGTTCAAATTTAAAAGAATATGCAGAACACTGTACAGATGAAGGTTTTATCCCAGCCTGCTTACTGGTGAGTGATTTGTTCTTTAAGGAAATATTTCACCATTGACCCACATAAGACACTATAAACATGGTCTTAAAAATCAGTCCATTAGCAAAATCAAAATGGGCAGAAATTTGATAGTTTGTATTCATGCATCGGTGGAAAGACCTAAAGAAGGCCAGCTCTTTTTTTCATACATTTATGTCTAAGCTGGGAAGTGAATTCCAACTTTGAGAGTCAGTTTCAAAATGACACCTTCATTTCTAATTAGTTTCACTACTGCTTGTTTTGGGGCTTACTTGTTTACTGCCTGTTATGGACTAAATATTTGTATCCCTCCAAAATTCGTATATTGAAACCCCACCCCTCAGTGTGATGGTATTTAGAGGTAAGGCGTTTGGAAAGTAAATAGGTTTAGATTAGGATATGAAGTTGGGACCCTCATGATGGGATTTAAAAAGTGCAAGACAGAGAAATTTCCATGTGCACACACATCAAGAAGGGGGATGTCTACAAGCCAGGAAATAGGTCCTCACCAGGAACCAAATCATCTGCCAACTTGATCTTGGATTTCCCAGCCTGCAGAACAATGAGAAACAAGCCACCTGGTCTATGGCATTATATAGCAGTCCAATCTTTCCTATATTTGCTTTTCCTATAGTTGCTTACTTCAGACAAATATGAAACATATTTTGATATCTTGTTGTCACCTCTTTTTAAAATATCACTAGACCAGTAGAGCATTGTTTGGTATTTAATGGGTATATGCTAGAACTACATTATTTGAAATGGTATTTTGTCATTTTATTTTACTTTATTTTATTTTGCGGTACACGGGCCTCTCACCGTTGTGGCCTCTCCCGTTGCGGAGCACAGGCTCTGGACGCACAGGCTTAGCGGCCATGGCTCACGGGCCCAGCCGCTCCACGGCATGTGGGATCTTCCCGGACCAGGGCACGAACCCGTGTCCCATGCGTCAGCAGGCAGACTCTCAACTGCTGCGCCACCAGGGAAGCCCTGTCATTTTATTTTAAACATGGGTCTTTAGATTCATTTCAGCTGTCACAGACAACATGATTATCTATGGAGGAAACCTAAAAAAACCTACAAAACTGCTGGAGTTTAGCAAGGTTACAGGATACAAAGTGTACGAAAGTCCATCATATTTCTTTATACCTACAATGAACCATTGGAAGTGGAATTAAAAAATATATACCATTTATAGTAGCACCCAATAAACAAACAAAAATAAAATACTTAGGTAATATATGTAACAAAATATGCGTAAAATCTGTATGCTAAAATCTACATGAAAGAAATCAAAAAACTTGAATAGAAAGAAAGATACACTGTGTTCATGGAATGAGCAACTCAATATTGTTAAATGTCCATTCTCCAAATTTTGATCTATACATTCATTACAGTCAAAATCCCAACAAGTTTTTTGTTTGTTTCTGTTTTGAAATGGCCATTTATTGACTATGTCTGATCTGCAAGTTACCATTTACATCCTATTGTTCACATAGTTTTTTCAAGAATAAACAGAAACTACATCTAATCCATTCATTTAAGGGGGATGGCTAACAATGTGACACAGAAAGCCCTGTGTCTGCCTAGGGGAAATAGAGTAAGTCCCCTACATAGGAACTTTCAAATTGCAAACTTTCAAAGATGCGAAATGCTACTACCCAGACATCACTGGATCGTTTTTTCAAGAGGATAGATGGAATTAAATCCAGCAAGGACCAGAACCTGTGCCATCAACGTCAGGTGTGAGTGAAATTGTAGTTTGCCCTCTGTCTCCTATTGCTGATGATCCTTCAGCTCAACCATCTCCCATCTCCTCTCCCTCCTCCAGTCAGTAACTCTTCTTGCCTTTTGACTCAATGCTAGCCCCTGTGTGCCAGCTATTGTACTGTACTACTGTACTTTTCAAGGTACTGTACTGTAAGATTAAAAATGTTTTCTTTATTTTTTGTGTTTGTTTTTTATGTATTATTTGTGTGAAAAGTATTATAGACCTATTACAATACAGTACCATATAGCTGATTGTGTTAGTTGGGTACCTAGGCTAACTTTGTTGGACTTAACGAATGCGCTTTTGGAATGGGACTCATTCATATATAAGGGACTTACTGTAATCAGCTTTCACTATGATACGAATTAGGAAGTGATTCCTAATTTACTGAATATCTACCAGGTGCACACTCAGCATCAGCAAATTGATGATAACATTTTACAAGAGTGATCCAGATCCACAACTCTTTTGACAGCAGGACCTAATTTGAACTGATATTTATAGTTTTAAAAATCCCACTCTCTAACTATTTATCAATTTAGTTGTAGAAATGTTAAATTTTAGATTGTGGGATGCTGCCCCAACCCCACAGGAGTTATTACATAATACACAGTTTATGTCCAGGTATAATAGGCATTATCTCAAAATCTGAAAAAAACTGAAATTTAATACACATTTGGGAGTGATGCTGATAATAGGTGGGGCATTGCATTTGTGGGAGCAGGAGTTTATGGAGAATCTCTGTACCTTCCTCTCAATTTTCTTGTGAACATTAAACTGCTTTTAAAAATTAAATAACACATATGATCCCAACAGTTTCAGGGATTTTGGATCTTCACTGCAAATGATTTGATACTGTTGGGCTCTTCATTTATTTAATGACAATAATTTTAAAGAATGAGGGTATTCAGAGAAAAATACTCAATAAACATTTTATTAGACTTTTTTTTTTTTTTTTTTTTTTTTTTTTTGGTAAAGTGGGATCCCCCTGGACCGGGGCACAAACCCACGTCTCCCGCATTGGCAGGCAGACTCTCAACCACTGCGCCACCAGGGAAACCCTAGACTTTTTAAAATTCATAATATCATAAGTTGTAATCCAGAGTTAATTTCTCCTGTCTGCCAAATACTTTATAATTATTATATTTGTAAAGCTACCAAAAACATTGTTCACAAATCCAAAGAAGTCCTAATCACATTCTTTTTTTTTTTTTTTTTTTTTTGGGATGGACGCGCAGGCTCAGCGGCCATGGGTCACAGGCCTAGCCGCTCCACAGCATGTGGGATCTTCCTAGACTGGGGCATGAACCCGTGTCCCCTGCATCGGCAGGCGGACTCTCAACCACTGCACCACCAGGGAAGCCCGTAATCACATTCTTAACATTAACTTGCAGTCCAGTATCAGATTTGCTTGTGTTGAATTGGTTTATTGACAATAGCTGATTTTTGTTAAAGTAGCACCCACTTAAAAGATCATTGATCACTTTATCATTATGAAATGCCTTTCTTTGTTTTTGTTTTAAAGTCTGTTTTATCTGATACAAGTATTGCTACCCCAGCTTTCTTTTCATTTCCATTTGCATGGAATATTTTTCCATCTCTTCATTTTTACTCTGTGTGTCCTTAGATTTGAACAACCAAGTCTCTTGTAGACCGTATATAACCTTCACACTAGCTTTATAGTGGGTGATCCACTACCTTTACTATGTATTTGACTCTACCAGTGAGATATTTTTCTTTCATAATTTTCTTATTTCTAGTTTTGGCCTCTTCTTTTCCATTTAAAGAAGTCCCTTTAAACATTATTTATAGGGTCGGTTTAGTGGTGATGAACTCCTTTGGCTTTGTTCATCTGGGAAACTGTATCCTTCACTTCTGAATTATAATCTTGCCAGGTAGAGTATTCTTGGTTGTTCGGTTATTTTTTACAGCACTTTCAACATGTTGTGCCAGTCGCTTCTGGCATTTGAAGTTTCTGCTGAAAAATCCTCTGATCATCTTATAGGGGTTCTCTTGTATGTAACTAGTTGTTTTTCACTTGCTGCTTTTAAGATTCTCTGTTTCTCTTTAACTTTTGACATTTAAATTATAATGTGTCTTGGTGAGGGTCTCTTTCGGTTCATTTTGTATGGGACTCTATGCTTTCTGTATTTGGATGTCTTTTCCTTTGACAAGTTAGGGAAGTTTTCAGCCATTATTTCTTCAGATAGGTTTTCTATTCTTTTCTCTCTCACTCTTCTCCTTCTGGAATCCCTTTTATGGGAAAGTTAGTGTGCATGACGTTGTCCCAGAGATCCCTTAAACTATCCTCATTTTTTTTGCAATCTTTTCTGTTTTAATTGAGTTATTTCTGCTACCTTGTCTTCCAGATTGCTGATCCATTCTTTTGCATTCTCTAACCTGTTGATTGTCTGTAGTTATTTTCACTTCGGTTATTGTATTCTTCAGTTCTCATTGGTTCTTTTTTGTATTTTCTCTTTGTTGAAGTTCTCACCTGAGTTCATCAATTCTTCTCCCAAGTTCAGTGAGCATCTTTATGACTATTACTTTAAACTCTTTAGCTGGTAAATTGCTAATCTCTGTTTTGTTTAGTTCTTTTTCTGGGGTTTTATCTTATTTTGTTTGTAAGGTATTCTTTTGTCTCTTCATTTTGCCTAGCTCTCTGTATTTGTTTCTGTGTATTATCCTGGTCTTGAAAGAGTGGCTTTATGTAGAAGGTGTCCGGTGAGCTCAGTGGTAGAATCCCCCTGTCACCAGAGCCAGGTGCTCCAGGGGTATCCACTGTGTGGGCTGTGTGCACCTTCCTGTTGTGGTTGGGCCGCAGCTGCTGTGGGTGTGGTGGTGGGCAGGGCCATCCTTCAAACTGGGGGTCTGAGGCCTAGCCACTACTGCTGCCAGCTTGCTGATGCGCAGTGCTGTCCTCTTGGAGTAGGAGCACAAGTACCACTTAAGTAGTGTTGTGGAAGAATAACCCAAACAGTTCTTAAAAAGGATATGTTCAAGGACTCACATTAGTCGACCTTAAGACTTACTAACCAGCAATAGTAATCAGGATTGAGTGGCATTAGGAGATAGTTAGGTATAAGATCAGTGGAACAAAATAGAGAGTCCAAATGTGATTTTTTTTGACAAAAGCACAAAGGCAATTCACTAGAGAAAGGATAATCTTAACAATAAGTGGTGATAGAACAATTAGACATCCAGATTTTTTTTAAAAAAAAGAAAAAGAAAAACCTTTACACATACCTCATACAAAAATTAACCAACAGTGGATAATAGATCAAAATGTAGAACATAGAACTATAGGAGTTTCAGAATAAGACATAGGAGAAACTGTGCAATCTTGGTTTTGGTAATGAATTTTTAGACATGAAGCCAAAAGCGCTGACTGAAAAATGAAAACTTGATAAATTCAACGTTATAAAAATTTTTAATTTTTGCTCTATAAGAGACAATATTAAAAGAATGACAAGCCATAAGCTAGGAGAAAATATTTGCAGCTCTGAAAAAAGGATTGTGCCCAGAATATATAGGAAACTTTTTTTTTTTAACTGAATTTTTTCTTTAGTGGGCAAGAGATCTGAAGACCCTTCCCCAAAGAAAATACAGGAATGGCAATAAGCATGTGAAAAAAATACTCCACATTATTAGTCATTAGGAAAATGAAAATTAATACCCCAATCAGATACTGATACATACATATTAGAATGACTACTATAAAAAACAATTTTTAAAGTTTGTCAGATTCTTGGTGGCAAAGATGCAGAGCAACAAAAACTCTTATTCATTGCTGATGACAATGCAAAATCATACAGCCGCTTTGCAAAACAGATTGGCAGTTGTTAATGAAGTTAAACAACTGGGCCGCACGTGACCCAGCATTCATACAACCAGATATTTACCCAAGTAAATTGAAAAACTTATATTCACACAGAAACTTACATGCTGATGTTTATCTGTGGTGGTCAAAAACTGAAAATAACCAAGATGTCTTTCAGCAAGTGAATGAATAAACAAACTGGTACATTCCTACTAGTAAGCAGTAAAAAGCAGCACTATTGATTCATATAATAACATGAATGAATCTTAAATTCTTCTGAATTCTTCTAAATTAGCAACTTTAACAAGTAAATTAATATAGATAATGGGAGCCAGTTTTCTCACTCTGTGAGAAAGAAAGTACAAATAAGCATAAGAATGAGACCTGTAGCATTAAATTATATAGTCAGAGATATCAGTTATGAAGTTTATGAAGTTTATTTTAATATATGTACAGTTATATACAGAAATACAGATTTTTTTTTTTTTTTTTTTTTTTTCGGTACGCAGGCCTCTCACTGTTGTGGCCTCTCCCATTGCAGAGCACAGGCTCCCGACACGCAGGCTCAGCAGCCATGGCCCACGGGCCTAGCCGCTCCGCGGCATGTGGGATCTTCCCGGACCGGGGCACGAACCCGTGTCCCCTGCATCGGCAGGCAGACTCTCAACCACTGCACCACCAGGGAAGCCCCAGATTTTTTGTATATGTGGATTAGCATATCTGTGTGTGTAGCTCTATGTGCTGTGGGGGCCTAACTGCAGTAATACCCTAGTAACTACAAGCAAATCTACCACCCACATTTTTACTTCTCATGGTTCTGGAGGTTGGAAAGACCAAGATCAAGTGCCCCTGTTTCCGATCCTGGTGAAGGCTGTCTTCCTGGCTTATAAACAACCACCTTCTTGATGTGACCTCACATGAATTTATGTGGACATAATTCATTATATAGCATTCATTCAGCAATTGTTTTTTTAGCTACTAAAAATAAAGCAAGGTATAATGATCCAGTTAGTATTAGGTGTATCCCTTAACTTCTCAGACTTTAAATAATACAGAAGCTACTGTACCACAAGCAACTCTATGTCACTAAAATGGACAACCTAGAAGAAAGGGATGAATTCTTAGAAAGGTACAATCTCCCAAGACTAAACTAGGAGGAAATAGAAAATATGAGCAGACCAATCACAAGTAGTGAAATTGAAACTGACTAAAAAACTCCCAGCAAACAAAAGTCCAGGACAAGATGGCTTCACGGGTGAATTCTGTCAAACATTTAGAGAAGAGTTACCTATCCTGAAACTATTCCAAAAAATTGCAGAGGAAGGAACATTCCCAAACTCATTCTGTGAGGCCACTATCACCCCGATACCAAAACCAGACAAAGATACCACAAGAAAAAGAAAATTACAGGCCAGTATCACTGATGAACATTGATGCAAAAATTCTCAACAAAATACTAGCAAACCAAATCCAACA
The DNA here is from genome assembly GCF_003031525.2 of Neophocaena asiaeorientalis asiaeorientalis. Taxonomy (NCBI): domain Eukaryota; kingdom Metazoa; phylum Chordata; class Mammalia; order Artiodactyla; family Phocoenidae; genus Neophocaena; species Neophocaena asiaeorientalis. The sequence goes on from NW_020175405.1 coordinate 208,969, forward strand.
ATACAGTAAAAGGGATCACACACCATGATCAAGTGAGATTTATCCCAGGGATGCAAGGATTTTTCAGTATACACAAATCAATTAGTGTGATATACCACATCAAAAAATTAAGGAATAAAAACCATGTGATCATCTCAATAGATGCAGAAACAGCTTTTAACAAAATTCAACACCAATTTATGGTAAAAACTCTCCAGAAAGTGGGAATAGAGGGAACCTACTTCAACATAATAAAGGCAGTATCTGACAAAACTACAGCTAACATCATACTCAGCGATGAAAAGCTGAAAGCATTTCCTCTCAGATCAGGAACAAAAACAAGGATGTCCACTCTTGCCACTTTTATTCAACATAGTTTTGGAAGCCCTACCCACAGCAGTCAGAGAAGAAAAAGAAATAAAAGGAATCCAAATTGGAAAAGAAGAAATAAAACTCACTGTTTGCAGATGATGACACTATACGTAGAAAATCCTAAAGATGCTACCAGAAAACTAAACTCATCGATGAATTCAGTAAAATTGCAGGATACAAAATTAATACATAGAAATCTCCTGCATTCCTGTACACTAACAACAAAAGATGAGAAAGAGAAATTAAAGAAACAATCCCATTTACCATTGCATCAAAAAGAATAAAATACCTAAGAATAAACCTACCTAAGGAGGCAAAAGACCTGTACTCCAAAATCTATAAGATGCTGATGAAAATAAATCGAAGATGACATGAACAGATGGAAAGATATACCATGTTCTTGGATTGGAAGAATGAGTATTGTCAAAATGACTATACTACCCAAGGCCATCTACAGGTTCAATTCAATCTGTTTCAAATTACCAATGGCATTTTTCAAAGAACTGGAAAAAAAATGTTTTAATTTGTATGGAGACACAAAAGACCCCAAATAGCCAAAGCAAGCTTGAGAAAGAAAAACGGAGCTGGAGGAATCAGGCTCCCTGGCTTTAAACTATATTACAAAGCTAGAGTCATCAAAACAGTATGGTAAAAAAAAAAAAAACAGTATGGTACTGGCACAAATACAGAAATGTGGAACAGGATAGAAAGCCCAGAAATAAACCCACACACTTATGGTCTATTAATTTATGACAGAGGAGGCAAGATTATACAATGGAGGAAAGACAGTCTCTTCAATAAGTGGTGCTGGGAAAACTAGACAGCTACATGTAAAAGAGTGAAATTGGAACACTCTCTAATACCATACCAAAAAATAAACTCAAAATGGATTAAAGACCTAAATGTAAGGCGGGATACTATAAAACTCCTAGAGGAAAACATAGGCAGAACACTCTTTGATACAAATTGCAACAATGTTATTTTGTATCCATCTCCTAGAGTTATGGAAGTAAAAATAGTAATAGACAAATGGGACCTAATTAAACCCAAAAGCTTTTGCACAGCAAAGAAAACCATAAAGAAAATGAAAAGACAATCCACAGAATGGGAGAAAATATTTGCAAATGATGCAACCAACAAGGGATTAATCTCCAAAATTTACAAACAGCTCATGCAGCTCAATATCAAAAGAACAAACAATGCAATCAAAAAATGGGCAGAAGCCCTAAATAGACATTTCTCCAAAGAAGACATACAGATTGCTAAGAGGCACGTGAAAAGATGCTCAACACTGCTGATTATTAGAGAAATGCAAATCAAAACTACAATGAGATATCACTTCACACCAGTCAGAATGGCCATCGTCAGAAAGTCTACAAACAGATGCTGGAGAGAGTGTGAAAAAGGAACCCTTCTACGCTGTTGGTGGGAAGGTAAATTTGTACAGCCACTATGGAGAACAGAATGGAGGTTCCTTAAAAAACTAAAAACAGAGCTACCATATGATCCAGCAATCCCACTCCTGGATATGTATATGGAGAAAAACGTGGAAGGATACATGCACCCCAATGTTCATTTCAGCGCTTTTTACAATAGGCAAGGCATGGAAGCAACCTAAATGTCCATCAGCAGATGAATGGATAAAGAAGATGTGGTACATGTATACTATGGAATATTAGCCATTAAAGCAAATGAAATAATGCCATTTGCAGCAGCGTGGATGGACCTGGAGATTATCATACTAAGTGAAGTCAGACAGAGAAAGACAAATATATCACTTATATGCAGAATCTTTTAAAAGATATAAATGAACTTTTTTATAATACAGAAACAGACTTAGAGAACGAACTTACGGTTACCAGGGTGGGGAGGGGGGGAGGAGGGAAACTAACACAACATTGTTAATCAACTATACTCTATTATAAAATTTTTTTTTTTTTTTTTTTTTTTTTTTTTTCTTCAGTGGTACGCGGGCCTCTCACTGTTGTGGCCTCTCCCGTTGCGGAGCACAGGCTCCGGACGCGCAGGCTCAGCGGCCATGGCTCACGGACCCAGCCGCACCGCGGCATGTGGGATCTTCCCATACCAGGGCACGAACCCGTGTCCCCTGCATTGGCAGGCGGACTCTCAACCACTGCGCCACCAGGGAAGCCCTTTAAAAAAATTTTTTAATGACACAGAAGAATAAAATAGGGATCTGCTATGAAAGTTCAGGAGGGGAAAGGGAAGTAATCACCTATGTGTTAGACATTGTCTTAGCTGTGTTACATTTATCATCAATCTTCACCACAAAAGATTGTATTAATTAAGAAGTCATATGTCTTAAGTCATTAGGAAGTCATTTTTATATATGAAAGTAATTACGCCTTAGAAAATCTGGGTGATTTTTCACACATTCAGTAAATGTTGAACTTAAAACCAGAACTGTCTGCTCTAAAAATCCTTGGCTTTTCCCTGTTCTATTATATGACCTCAAACTTGAGGTAATAAAAGCCTGCCCTTTAATTACTGATAGGAATAGGGGCAGTGGGGAATGACTTTATGAGATGGTAGAAGTGAAAATAGCAAGGTACTGATCCTTGGGAATGATATCTCTTACACTCAATTTTTTTACTTTGTTCTTTGGCAGGTTCACATAGCATTCAGGATAGAAAGGGCTGACTAGGAGTGGGTCTGCATTTGTGTGACTGGATCCCTACCTCCCAACTGAAAACTGCATTCCTGCCATTGTACTATCTTAGCTAAAGAAACAGTCCCAGTATCTTATTCAGACAAGGTTCTTTACCCTTAAAAGATTTGATTCACCCCCTGACAAGCGACTGTTTCCATCTTTTTTTTTTTTTTTTTTTTTTTGTTTCCATCTTTGATGACCTGCTCTTCACCATTTCTTTATCATCTACTCTGTAATCCAGATCTTTTATTAATTTTTATGGTGAAATATTTTGTAGTGGGAAATTATTGGTAGTATTATTTGGTTTTGGTAATGCTTGATCTTTTTCTTTTCAGTCTTTATTTGGAAAAAATTTGACAACAATTTTGAATGAATATGTAGCTATGAAAGCAAAAGGTAAGAATTCAGGTTCAGGGATTTTTTTGTCAGTTTTATACAGCATTTATCTAATATTTTTAATTAGAAATAATTTTTAAAGGATATTAATACTTCTTAAAAGCCATAAGAAAACTTGTGTCAACTATGATGAGATAAAATTTACTGTGAAATATCTAATTAAATAGTTCATTTTTATTGAGTGATAAGTATAAAATAACACTTTCCTAAATTCGTGTCTTAAGGAGAAAGTTAGATTTATTCTCTCATATTGGTTATTTCTGTAGTTTACAACATGTTAAGAAAAGACTCAGCAGTAAAGAATTAGTGTAAATGATAACATTTTTTTAAAAAAGCTTAACATTTATTGAGTACTGTCTATTGCAGCATTGTGCTATGTGCTTTCATAGGTTTTATCTCAGTCCTTAAAATAATCCAGTGAGAGTTGTCGATTGTTTAGACCTGTTCTTAAGTATCAGAAAATTGAGGATTAGAGAAGCCAGATAACTTCCAAGATCACAAAACTAGAAACTGTAGAGAGTAATAAGCCTTCAAGTTCAGGGCCTGAAGATTTTCTTTTCCCAAACTGTTTTCACTATCTTACAGGAATGTTTAATGTGTAAATGGCCTCAGAAACAATATGTTATTGCAATACAAAGGTTTATATCCCACTTTTATGTTGGGTAGCTTTCTCTGGTTTGAGCTTTTATAAGTATATAGTAAAGAATTTAAATACCTTATGAATTTCCTGTCATTGTGGCTTTAGAACACATCCTGAAAAAGACTAATTAGTCCTGAGGAATTTTACCTGTAATTCTAAGTAGAGTAGTTGCTGAGCAGTCATGGTGATTTGTACATGAAAACATTGGATGTAGAAAACTAATTTCCACACTCCATGGGGGTTTGTATAATTTTATAAATTTAATTTATAAATCAGATTATTTTAATTTACTTTCAAATGTCACATGATAAATAGAAGAAAGATTTTAAATAGTTTGTCTTTTTTATTTCAAAGAAAATATAAAATTATTGATCTAAAAAACCTGCATAGTTTTCACAAGTTTCCTCTTCCATTGTATTGTATCTGATTCTTAATGGCTTGAGCAAAGAAAGCAGCCTCGTTGTAGCTTTGCAGGTCTTTTACAAGATAGGCTTATTTCTCAGTTCCCAACAAAACGTCAACAGCTGAGATATAAGTTTTCCTTATTGATTTTCTGTGTCTGTTCAAATTAAATGATGAATTTTCTCCAACTGTATTCATTATGAAATGTTTCCTCTTATGATTTAGAAACATCAAATGATGTCCCAGCAATTTTGTCATCTCTGTGGAAGAAGTTAGACCATACACTTTCTCAGATCAGGTAATAAAAAGCTTATACAGTAAGCTTATCAGAATGTGCATAATGATTTTGGAATGCAAGCGTGTGTAAGAATCACTTCACATATAAATCTTATGACCTACATTGTGCATTTATATAACACTGATCTAATTTTGAAATTATAGGTTATTGATATTTCTTTGTCTTTGATTGAAATAATTTGAAATTAAGTTGTGTATTTTAATAAAATGTTTAAAAATGAGGAAATTAATGGCACTCCCGGGTTCCCATAACAATTTAGAGGCAGATCTCTGGCTGAATACAAATCTAGTCCCAGTCTTGGTGAATGCAAATCTCCTAACGTGGGCCCCATGTGACTTCCCTTATACAGTTGTGTCTTCATTACACATGCAGAAAATTGATATGTGGAATCCATGCCTCCTTTGTTCTTCCCTTATAAAGAAACAAACTTGAATAGTAATACTTCTGAATCTTCTGCTTTTAGAATTATCACATGGGACTAATCTGCCTTCTACATATGTCAGGGCCTTGGAATGCCAGTTTCACCATCCTTAGAATAGGTATCAATTTTAGAATGTATCTTATTTAACTAGAGTCTAGTATGAAAACCATAGTTTCTTACCCTTCTCTGACAGCTACAAGTGAATACCCCACTTAAGGAGAGGCCTTGTTTCTTTCCTCAGTTTAAACTGCTAGAATGGCTCCAAATGCTGTCTGTGTAACTCTGTACCACATCTTATTTGGTAGTCTTACTTTTTTTTTTTTTGGCTGTGTTGGGTCTTTGTTGCTGCGCGCAGGCTTTCTCTAGTTGCGGTGAGCAGGGGCTACTCTTTGTTGCGGTGCGTGGGCTTCTCACTGAGGTGGCTTCTCTTTTTTTTTTTTTAACATCTTTATTGGAGTATAATTGCTTTACAATGGGGTGTTAGTTTCTGCTTTATAACAAGTGAATCAGCTATACATATATCCCCATATCTCCTCCCTCTTGCGCCTCCCTCCCAGCCTCCCTATCCCACCCCTCTAGGTGGTCACAAAGCACCGACCTGATCTCCCTGTGCTATGCGGCTGCTTCCCACTAGCTATCTGTTTTACATTTGGTAGTGTATACGTGTCCATGCCACTCTCTCACTTCGTCCTAGTTTACCCTTCCCCTCCCTGTGTCCTCAAGTCCATTCTCTACGTCTGTGTCTTTATTCCTGTCCTGCCTCTAGGTTCTTCAGAACCTTCTTTTTGTTTTTATTTTTATATCCCATATATATGTGTTAGGGTATGGTATTTGTTTTTCTCTTTCTGACTTACTTCACTCTGTATGACAGACTCTAGGTCCATCCAGAGGTGGCTTCTCTTGTTGCGGAGCACCGGCTCTAGGAGCATGGGCTTCTGTAGTTGCAGCATGCCAGCTCAGTAGTTGAAGTGTGTGGGCTCTAGGGCTTGTGGCGCACGGGCTTAGTTGCTCCATGGCATGTGGGATCTTCCCGGACCAAGGGTCTAACCTGTGTCCCCTGCATTGGCAGGCAGATTCCTAACCACTGTGCCTCCAGGGAAGGCCCAGTAGTCTTACTCTTATTCCCCTTTCCTGACCCTCATCTTTCCTCCCCTTGCAAACATCCTCAAAGACATTCACAGTTTAATTAACACCTATGATTATTTATAAGTTACTGCAATATTTTATTGACAAGGTATTACATAAAAAAAGAAGGTTCTTAGCCAGGTGTTCTCCAAGATTGGTTCATGCAGGGGACACGGGTTCGTGCCCCGGTCCGGGAAGATCCCACATGCCGCAGAGCGGCTAGGCTGGTGAGCCATAGCCGCTGAGCCTGTGCTCCGCAATGGGAGAGGCCACAGCAGTGAGAGGCCTGCGTACCGCAAAAAAAAAAAAAAACTGCTTATTCAGGACTTCCCCGGTGGTCCAGTAGTTAAGACTTTGCCTTCCAATGCAGGGGACGGCGGTCCCATCCCTGGTCGGGTAACTAAGGTCCCTCATGCCATGGGGTGTGGCAAAAAAAAAAAAAGTGCTTATTCGATTTGGTAAGTTTCGTGGCTCTTGTTGGTAGAGATTTATTTGACAGATTTTTGAGGACAATGGCACAGTGTCTTACTGTTTACAAAATATCGATACATGGGTAACTTCAGTTCATAATAAAAGGAGAATCAGCTTGTATTGTGAATTTTCTTATCTGTTTGCTTTGTTCCTTCTTTAGAGCTTCCATGAAGTAATGTCATAGTCATAAATTTGATGAAAGCAGGATCTCCTTTGAAATCAACTTGGATTCTGAAGTATTTATGTATGGAGTTATATGTAAAATCAGAATTTCTCTGGGAAGGCATCTCTATAGTTATAAAAGATAATTGATAATTGTAAAATATTATATATAGCTTTCTTAAGTATATTGAGTTCCTAAATTCAAGTCAAATTGTACTCTTAGTGGGATGTCAAGGCTCTCTAATGCTTATTACACTGGATAGAAACTTGGTTATTAAAATTATGTATGTGTGTATGTTTATATGCCACTGTTTTTCTCCTAAAGCAAATAAGATTTGGTTACCTAGAAAATGTGCTTATCTTTTTTGTCTGAGAGAGATTTCTTGCCTTTTAACTCATAATTTACTTAAAGTCTGACTGTAACTAAATCAGAATGTATTCGGCAATAGAAGTTTTTTAATGTCAAACTACTTTTGTTTATTAGGAGCATGCAAAGTTCCCCAGGCTTTGCTGCCAATCAGAGAGGTTGGTATTCAACTTTAAACTATAAATAATGTTCAGAATTACTTTAAACTCAAACTTACTGTCAGATGAACATTTTAGTTAACAATACATGTATGCTAAGTTTATATTTTGTTTAAACTACTGCTTTTCTAAGTACTGTTACCATATTAGGAAATAATATTTTCATTTATTTTAAAAATATGCATTTTAAATATTCCTTATTTTTCTCATTGACTCTCATGTATTCACATCTTTTAATTCTCATTCCATAAGTCTGTTTCCTAATTTGTGGAGATGTTATCAGTATGAATTATTACAGAAGAAATGTATTCTTGGATTTTTAAAGTTTGAATGTACTCAATTTTAGTTTGTTGCTTTTGAAATTATCATGTAAACTTAGTTGATATTTTTAAGGGCTGTTTTTCAGTCCGTAGATCCACCATGTTAAACATGTAGTAGAACACATATCATGTAAACTTCTTAAAATTCCCAAAATACTCTGACATTGAGTTAATTTTTTTAAATGCTCATGTGTTTCAGCCCGAACAAGAAGTGGAATTGCAGAAATCAAACGGCAGAGAAGGCTTGCATCTCAAGCAGCTCCTGTCAGTTCAGAGTTGCTGACTTTACCGTATCTTTCAGGGCAATTTACTAATTCTCCTTTGACAGCTACACAAGTTATTCGGCCAACTGGCCAGATTTCAACTCCTTTGAGGTCAAATTTTGTAGTGGTCAACCATTCACAGTCACAAGACACTATGACCCGTAAGTCTACATTCTGCACTCTTAAATTTTGTTTTTAATCAAACTGTATAAATGCGATGATGTGCTAATATCTTTATATTCATGGTATAAAATTATAGCAAAAAGTAGATAAGAGGCTAGAAGTAGAATAGACATTAGGTAAATCTGCCATTAAATATGCATATTATTAAATCTATGAGACATTTTAATCTAGGATTCTTCTTATGTCTGTTCTAACTGAAGTCCAACCTTCTCAATTCTCAATTCTAGTTCTCAATTCTCTTCATTAATAGAAAAGACCCTGTTATTTGATTTTAAAAGGAATGTGCATTATATTTCACCACCTTCTTATCTTTGTTCATGGTAGTCTGTCCTGCTGGAATGAGGAATGTTTTTCCATCTCTACCTGTTGAAAATCCTGCATATTCCTGGCTGAATCTTAGAGCTAGGGATAAACTTAGAGATCATCTGATACTTCTTGCTTCTTATATACTTGAAATTATTATAAACACATGATACTAAGGGGCAAAAGTCTAGTTAATAACAGAGTTGGGGTTAGAACTGAGGTGCCACCTCTCAGTTCTTAGACCAATCTCTTTTCTCTTCTGCACAGGTAAAATGTATTGACATCCACTATGTTCTCCCTTATTTCCATCTTTTCTCCATCCTCTTTAACACCTCTGGGTAAAAACACTTACCCAGTACACTTAGTTTATACTTCTTATAATTATTCTGTTCTGCCATGATATTTTTTGTTGAGACTATTCTGTATACTGTACTTTGTATTTTACCATAAAACCTTAAGTCACAGAGACTATGTTTTATATATCTTAATATCTTCTACCGTGCCTTGCACAGAGTAGGCACTCAGTGTATACTAACTGAATTTAATATAAAATAATAATCACTTTGTAGTGCTATTTATTTCATTAATGCAAGTATAGAAAACTATTCAGTTTCCTTGACTTACTGCTTTGTTCTCTTGAAATACAGCTGGAGAGGCTTTAAATATCATTCCTGGTCCTCAGGAAAGGAAAACTCATGCCAGTTTAATGTCTCCTGGTAGACGCAAAAGGTAAATGCCTTTTAAAAGGACAAGTTTCCAATAACCTTCCAAAAAAAAAAATTACACCAGGATATTTACATTGTGAATAAGGTAACAAGATTGCATTAAGTACTTGAGACTATTTACTATTATATCCATTTCAAAACACTTTTTTTTCCCCACAGTCTATCCTCCCTGAAAACAGGTTGTGTTTTATAATCACTGACCTATTCACTGTTTCATTAGAAATATTTTTTTTCTATAGTGGTATATAGAAAGGTATATCTTAAAATTGATGTTAACTCAGATTTTTTGAAATAAGCATTCTTTTAAACAAATATAAATAATATCTGCATGTTTTAAGGTCTACAAACACATATTTAAAGTTCTAAATCGATGGTTAAAAACTCTTCTCAGGGACATTCTCTGAGAAAAGTTTCTTTCTGTCCTATTTAGCCCATGTGTCTTTGTTTGAAGGATATTTCATAAAAGAGAGATAATAGTTTAAAATGTTTTTTCTGTTTTCTCAACTGCCGTGCCATGGGTATTTTTGTTGGAATTTTTACTGTTGATTGTCTCTCATTCAAGTCTGACCTCATCCTCCTTTATGGCAAGGTTTCTCACTTAACCACCTAAAACAATAGAACTACTATAATAGTATCTAACATTTATAAGAACCTTGACCTTTTTATAAAGTCTTTACATATACTTTATTGAATTCTTTCATAAACCCAATAATGCAGTTGGTTTTATCCCATTATAGAGTGGGTCAGAGGGTACCTTTCTACAGACCATATAGCTAATAAGTAATAAAGCTAAGCCTCAAATTCATTTCTTAATTCAAGTCTATTAATGCTTTTCAACTCAACTGCCCTTTGTTCCTACCACAAATAGAGAAAACATCTTTTCCACCATGATCTTAAGATTAGTCTTTACATGTAATTATCATTGAATTGGTTATTCATACTAGTTAAAAGACAGGCTTTTAAAATGTGTTTCAGTGAATCTCAAAGGAAAAGTATCACTTTGTCTGGACCTCATTCAACAATACGGAATTTCCAGGATCCAAATACATTTGCAGTAGAAAAAGTAAGTGACCTTCCGAAACTTTGCAACTTAAGATATTCCTGAGTTTATAACTATTGATATATACACAAATATATATATGTATGTATGTATGTATATTTAGATTATGTGTGTGTTTGTGTGTGTGTGTAAAATACAGTATTTCTATAAGACTTCAGTAGAGGGAGTTCCCTGGCAGTCCAGTGGTTAGGACTCCGTGCTTCCACTGTAGGGGTTCAATCACTAGTTGGGGAACTAAGATCTTGCAAGCCGTGCAGCATGGCCAGAAAAAATACTGTGGTAGAATTACCTTGGGATAGACTGTAGTGAAATTTAACAGTAGCAGATAGTCCAGTCAGAATAGATAAAATGTGCAAATGCACCAGGTAAGAAACAGAAGTGTGTTTACAAAACTGTAAATACATCATTGTTGCTGGATTATGCAATATAATAGGGCATTTTTCCTAGAATAGAGACAGGTTATTAAAAATCTTGTGTGAAAAGCTAAAGAGTTTGGAACTGTATTTTGTAGTCAGTGAAGAAAGAGTTGGTGAAGGATCTGTGAATACCCTTGTAAGTCAGGTGTTAATATCGAGGGAGCCACCATAACTTTTTGAGTTTCCACCTAGATTTATTAAAACTATCCAGCTTCCATTGATTCTTTTTAAATAAATAACATAATACTCTATCCTATGCTTTTGCTAATATTGACTTTGTTTTCCAGCAAATGGTTATTGAAAATGCTCGAGAAAAAATATTAAGCAACAAATCTCTTCAAGAAAAGCTTGCAGAAAACATTAATAAATTTTTGACTAGGTAAGCCGTTTGTGTTTAAAATATCTAATTGTTTTTGCCTAATTGAGAACTATGCTAAAAATTTTCCTTTCTGTATTACAGTGACAACAATATTGCTCAAGTACCTAAGCAAACAGATAGCAACCCTAGTGAACCAGAGACTTCAATCGATGAACTCCTGGGACTTCAGGTATGGGTAAGGGTGTGTGTGTGTTTGTGTGTGTGTAGTACATATATTCATAGTTAAAACTGATGATATTCTTGTTTCATTTCAAAACCATTACTAACAGATGTATAAAATGATTTAAAATAATAATTAAAATATAAATTTCCTTCATTATCCAAATGTAATCTGTTCCTGAAAATGTGTTAGTGAATTTTCAAGGTCAAAATTGCGGTTTTACGTAAGGTAGATAGCTAGTGGGAAGCAGTCGCATAGCACAGGGATATCAACTCACAAAGCTCGGTGCTTTGTGACCGCCTGGAGGGGTGGGATAGACAGGGTGAGAGGGAGGGAGACGCAAGAGGGAAGAGATATGGGAACATATGTATATGTATAACTGATTCACTTTGTTATAAAGCAGAAACTAACACACCATTGTAAAGCAATTATACCTCAATAAAGATGTTAAAAAAAAATTGCGGTTTTATTCCAATTTTATTGAAAAATAACTGATATCTCTCATTGTATAAGTTTAAGGCATACAATATGATGATTTGATTTACATATATTCAAATTGTGTTATTTAGATGGTAAATGTAATAAGACATTCCTAACCATCTAATAACTAACCAACTCTTCCATATATCAATAAAACACTTTTCCTGTATCCATACAACAATGTCATGTATTTCTTAGTATTTAATAATTAAAAATTCATTAGTGGTTATATTTCTGTGCAATAAGCAGTACTGTACAGTGTATACAAAATAAATTACATTTCTTCTGCACCTGCTACAAACTGTATAAAAATATAAAGACACAATGAAATAATATGTTAAAGATACATGATGAATCCAAGTAATATTGAACAAAATAAAATGAACAAGACACTTTAAAAAAGAATAGATACTAACTAAATGAATAATTGTCTGTGAGATTTATTGCTAAGAGAAGGAAGATAGGGGCTATAGTCACTTGCTATTCAGTGAGAGTGAAGATGAAAGAGGGTGAGCTGGTAAAAGAAGAATTCAACAATATGAGTTTTAAGATTTGTCCAGGTGCAAATACCTTTTTGAAGAACAGCTGAGATTTTGGCTATTGCATAGCCTTTTGCTTGGACTCTCAGATAATACATTCAGTTTTGTTGCTGTGCCACAAAATGAATTCATTATAATGAATTTATGGTAGTAGTTTTCTTTCAGATGATGAATTCTGGGTGAAACCACTGAGGTTTTTTTTTTTGTCAGTTCCTTCAGAATACTATAAAAAAAATTTTTTTGGATACATTTTCCCAAAGTGAAATTCAGTAAATTTAAGAAAACATGACAAGCTTTTGAAAGCAACCTTTAAATTATTTAGCAGTCTTCTTTAAAAAACTTCTCCTGTCTTAATGTTCAACATATCCCCTGTTCTAAATTTTACAACCTTCAACTCCTTACTTATATTTTCTCCACAAAATAATTAGGTACTTACCATAATCAAGACACTCTATTAGATACTGTGAGAGATTATAAGAAAATGAAGACACAACACTGTGTTCATGGTGTTCATAATATTGTATATTGGGGAAAAGTTAAAAATTCAGATTTCAATAACTTTGAAAGTACAGCAATACATAATGCCCAATGGAGTAGTATATACATAAGCTTCACTAAGAGAGCAGAGCCAGTTGTACAAATAGGTGAATTTTTAAAATGTTTTTACGCATCTTTGTGTCCTTGGAGTAGGCAAGATTTCTTTGGCTACACAAATCGCTGTGTTTTTTTTTTAAGACTTCTGTAAAATTCAAAATATCTGCTTGTTAAAAGCATCATTAAAATTAAAAGGCAAACCACCAACATGTATTCCAAGATTCCTTCAATTCTGATTTTTAAAGTTCAGACTCTAATAAGAAATTTACTAGAAAAATGTGTTTCTTCAGCAGTAACTTTTGTAAGAGGGTATGCACCAGTTCATAGTTTGATTAACATTGGATTGTTGGTTCTTGACATTATTTATATTACTGTAAATTTTTAAGTCCATCGATACAGAAATAATTTGTTCAAGCTCCTGGCTTTCTCCTAAATCACATTTCATCAAGAATTATTGATGTTCTCTATATATCTGCATTGTCAAGGTTAACTGGTTCTTTAACTTCAAGTTTCTCTTTTCATTTTATGGCCATTTTTACTTTAAAAATCCAAGTTTTTAATCACTTCATGAGAGTTCCACCTTACCTCTTGCTCCACATGAATTTTCTATCCCTTGGGATCCAAATGTATGCTTCACCAAAATTGAAGAAAATATAGCACTGCAGAAGGATTTACAGATAAGTTTGTCATTCCATTTAAATCATATTGATCTCCAAAAAAGTTCAAATGTTCATAAACATGGAAATTAATTCCATAGTAAAGAAATACAAATTAAGACAACAGATTACTTTTATGTCTTAGACTGATAATGCTTAAAAATTGATATTGCCCATTATAGGTAAGAGCATGGACATTGTTACATAGAACAGAACAAGCATTCCTTTTTATTTTTGATGGTGATACCATTTTATTCATTGCTATTTACCAATAAAACTGATAATTAGTATTACCTATCCTTTCAGTTTATATATACATAAATTTTCTTTTTTTAATTTAATTTATTTATTTTTATACAGCAGGTTCTTATTAGTTATCTATTTTATACGTATTACTGTATATATGTACTTCTTGACAGGATTTCTCAAAATTTTAAATGTATATATTGTTTGACCTAGTAATTTCACTGATAAAATTAATCCCAAAGAATGAACAAATGCCTGGATAAAGATTTTCACGTATTATTTACCATAACTGAAAATTAGAAAAAATGCAAATGAACAAAAGTGAGAATTGGCTAAATGTGGCAGAGTTATGTAAACAAAAGAGTTCTTTCCCTTTAGAAGGATAGTGGGTTAAACGTTTAGTTTTGTACCCTACTAAAAAGACAGTATAGGGAATTTTTAAAAAGCATAAACCCACAGGGGCTTCCCTGGTGGCGCAGTGGTTAAGAATCCACCTGCCAGCGCAGGGAACACGGATTCAAGCCCTGGTCTGGGAAGATCCCACATGCCGTGGAGCAGCTAAGCCTGTGTGCCACAACTACTGAGCCTACACTCTAGAGCCCGTGAGCCACAATTGCTGAGCTCATGTGCCACAACTACTGAAGCCTGCATGCCTAGAGCCCGTGCTCTGCAACAAGAGAAGCCACCGCAATGAGAAGCCTGCACACCACAGTGAAGAGTAACCCCTGCTCGCCGCAACTAGAGAAAGCCCGAGCACAGCAACGAAGACCCAACACAGCCAAAAATAAATTTAAAAAAAGAAAAAAAAAAAAGCATAAACCCACAAGGACAGAGAAAGAATTTTTTAGAATTTGAAATGGACAGGTGGTACCTGACTTAGCAGACCCTGGATTCTAAGCCAGTAAAGGCAAAGTTCAGGTAAAAGTCACTTTACAAAACACTTGACTCTAGTACCTCTGAAAGTAAACATAAAGATAGGGCTACAAACAGGATGATAAGGTGTAAAGTTTAGGAAGTGTATAGTTAAACTCGATATCTTTTCCCCATTTACACTGTTCCTCAGAAACACTACTTCAGCCATAAACTGTCCCAGCAAGAAATCTAACTCACTCAAATAAGAAAAACTAAAAATACAGATGGTTCTGTAATTATTCTACAGCTTAGACTATAGTTGACAAGGTCCCTGCCTCCTTATTGGCACAGGGTTTAAAGACAGCTTTTGGCATGCTCCTTTTAAGTGTGAGCACATAAACAAGGATTGTCCAACATTTGAAAGAAGTATTTAAAATGAAGAGACTGGGACTTCCCTGGTGGTCCAGTGGTTAAGACTCTCTGCTTCCATTGCAGGGGGTGCGGCTTCTATCCCTGGTTGGGGAACTAAGATCCCCCATGCCATGCGGCACAGCCAAAACTTTAAAATTTTAAAAATAATAAAATGAAGAAACCAAAACAGATAAAAAGAGTGAGGTAGATCTATATTGAAGGCCCTAGAAAGCAGTGTACAACAAACTTATGTGAAGAAAGCAGGTTAAACAACATTATTAAACCAATCTCATAGAAAAAGAGGTCAGAAGTGGAGGAATTGGATAAAGGTGGTCAAAAGGCACAAACTTCCAGTTATAAAGTAAATAAATACAGGAGATGCAGTGTACAACATAATGACTATAGTTAACACTGCTGTATGGTATACAGTTAACCCTTGAACAGCTTGGGGTTAGGGGTGCTAACTCCACATGCAGTCAAAAACCCACTTAAACCAAGGGGGAAGGGGGGGTGGGATAAACTGGGAGATTGGGATTGACATATATACACTATTGATACTATGTATAAGATAGATAACTAATGAGGACCTACTGTGTAGCACAGGGAACTCTACTCAGTGCTCTGTGGTGAGCTAAATGGGAAGGAAATCCAAAAAAGAGGGGATATATGTATACATATAGCTGATTCACTTTGCTGTACAGTATAAACTAACAATATAGTAAAGCAACTATACTCCAGTAAAAATAAAATTTTTTTAAAAACCCACTTAAAAGTTTACAGTCAGCCCTCCATGTGTCCTGTTCTGCAAGTGCAGATTCAACCAACCTTGGATCTTGTAGTGCTGTAATACATATTTATTGAAAAAGTTCTGCATATGAGTGGACGGACCTGCACAGTTCAAACCTATGTTGTTCAAGTGTCAACAGTATTTGAAAATTAAGAGAGCAGCATATCCTGGGGCTTCCCTGGTGGCGCAGTGGTTGGGAGTCCACCTGCTCATGTAGGGGACACGGTTCAAGCCCTGGTCCGGGAGGATCCCCCATGCCACAGAGCAACTAGGCCTGGGCACCACAACTACTGAGCCTGTGCTCTAGAGCCTGTGCTCCGCAACAAGAGAAGCCAGCACAATGAGAAGCCCACACCGCAACTAGAGAAAGCCCACGAACAGCAACGAAGACCCAACACAGCCAAAAATAAATAAATTTTTAAAAATAATAAAAATAGCATATCCTAAGAGTTCTCACAAGAAAAAAAATATTTTTTTCTTTTTCTCTATTTTTTAAATATGTATATGAGATGATGGATATTAACTAAGCTTATTTTGGTATTATTTCACAATGTATGTAGGTCAGGTCATTATGCTGTACACCTTAAACTTACACAGTGGTGTGTGTCAAGTAATAACATTATAGCATGGTTTTATTCTATTTTAATGTTTGGGGATATAGTCACCAAAGTGATTAATTAGTGGTATTAGGGAGCATTCACTTTCTATTTTCTAGTCTTCCTGTTTTAATTTGTTTTAAGTGAATAGTGTTACAATCAGAAGAAATTTTCTTGGAAGGGAATACTACATAAAAGGTACAAAATATCAGATATCCTCTAATTACTTTGCTGGTATTAAACCATACTAATTCAATTAGGATCACTTTTTGTTTGTTTTTTGTTTTTGCAGAGTGAAATCCACATGTCTGAAGAAGCTATACAGGATATATTGGAACAGACAGAATCCGATCCAGCATTTCAGGCACTCTTTGATCTATTTGACTATGGTAAGTAGAACATTTCTATCAAAGCAGTTAGGAGAAAAAAGTTTCTCCAATTTCTCTGGAGAAACAGCTTAAACAGAGTAAAACAACATTTCCCAGAGCATCTGGAAAAAAGTTCCTATTTTCATTAAAGCAAACATGGATATGAAAGAGTTTTTTTGTTGCTTTTTTGTTTTATTTTTTTCTTAAAGATACTTTAGCTGTAAAAATAAAGAACAGTTTTGGGGGTGAGGGGGGTTAGTTGTGGGCAGTTTTGCCAGTCATCAAAAATGTGTTGAGATCTACTCCTATACATATATTATACTAAACACAGTTGGATAATACAAGAGGAATAAAAAGATTTGTCTATTGCCCTCCATCTTATGGCCTAGTGCAGTAGTTCTCAAAGTGTAGTCTCCAAACCAGCAGACCAGCATTGTCTGAGAACATGTTAAAAATGCACTGGTCTAGTGGAAAAATCATACTTGTCAATGATATATAAGGCAACATGTTAAAAACTATAATTAAAGGACTATAATTAAGACCAAACTTTAACATTTGCTTGACCACTGTCAAGCTGTATTAATTGATGCTTATTTTTATTTTGGTCATTTAACCAATTGTTTCCCTATTCCCTTTTTAACAGGTAAAACAAAGAATAATAAAAATATATCACAAGGCATTTCCAGTCAGCATATGGAAACCAATCTCAATGTAGTCTTAGCAGGTGAAAGTAATCTAGCAGTTAAAGGTTCTTTTGAAACAGGAGAATCTGGTAAGAATTTGATTTTGTTAATATCAATCTAAATCCTAATACAAGTCTCAAAATTTCAAAGGCAGAAAATGTTTAATTTGAAAGTTGTTCAAATTACCACATACATCATTTTTGTGTTTCTAAGTTTTCTCTTCATTTAAAAAGAAAAAATTATTCCCACGCCTTTAGTACTTTGATTAAAAGGTGGATTTTTAGTACTCATTCCTTCATGATGCAGTAGACACGCACAAATTGGTGTTAATAGTGTTGACCAGTTCAACCTGTCTGTAACATTTAATGTAATTTTTTTGAGACACATATTCAAATCCCTAATGTGTAAGGTTGGTTTGTGGTATTAATCATCCAGCCTCGTAAGCAAGCTTAGCTGAGTGCTCAGTATCAATATCTCACTTATTTAGAGGAAATTGTATACTTGCTGATAGTCCTGAATTATGGGTTTTATGAGGTTTTAGGTTATATTCCTATGTGTCTACTAGTCAGTTCTTTATGTTTCTGCCTCCCATAGAGTACCAGTATGGCATATAATTGTCCCACAATAACTACTTATGAATGAGGGAGGGCAGTGAATATGTCTATCCTAGAGCTTTTAAATATTGGCCAAGTTTTTTAAAATTTCATTTTTGTGAAACATATGCAGAAGTACACAATAAAAGTGTACTTTAGCTCATTGAATTATAATCAAGCAAATACCCACATAACCATCTCTAAAGTCAAAAAATAGAATACCGCCAGCACCACAAAAACATCTCTTCGTATCTCTTCGCAATCACTACTCCTTTCATCCCTGTTCCTCAAAGATAACCATTATCCTGGCTTCTCTCACATTATCTTGGCATCTTACACTTGCTAAACTTTATGCCTCTTTGGTACCACCTCTATCCATTTCTGTCTACACCAAGTTATGCCACAATAATCTTTTCTGTTCATCTATTCTTAAATTCCATGACCCCTTCCAGCTCCCTCAAAAGACTTCATGGCTTCCAAGTTTCACATCACGCCTTCCAAAAACCAGTTTTGGACTATTTCAGACTATATTCCTATTTTGAGTCCTTTGCCTGTACCCAAATCCAATCCTCCATTTCTTCTTAGGCTGAATTGTAGGATGGCGTGTCTTTCTCATATATATTATGTGTGGAAGATTGTGCTTCAGATAAGCTCTACCCTGCACAAAATGAAATTTGAAATCCTATTTTCTCAGAAAGTCTCTTCCCACTTCGTT
The DNA here is from genome assembly GCF_003031525.2 of Neophocaena asiaeorientalis asiaeorientalis. Classification (NCBI taxonomy): domain Eukaryota; kingdom Metazoa; phylum Chordata; class Mammalia; order Artiodactyla; family Phocoenidae; genus Neophocaena; species Neophocaena asiaeorientalis. The sequence continues at coordinate 227,760 of NW_020175405.1, forward strand.
GAAACTGACTACCCCTGAATTTATGTGGCCTGTATATAATTTCCACTGGTTTCCCCACAATAAGGATTCACATGTGCTCCATACCCACTATTATTTTACCAGTGTCACATTAACAGAATTTTATGATAGTTGATATACATTTTTCTGGATTTTTCCCAATATTTTTCATATTGTTAATTGTTATTATTTTCTGTCCTAAACTGTGAATGATGTATGACACAGTATATCAGTATTTTCTCAAATGCCCTTTCTTCTTTTTCCAACTATTAACACTTTTATTTGTCAAGATCTCCTCGTACAATAACACTTTCTCACATCCCATAGGCCAGAAGAGGTGCCTTTTGTTCCTATACTGCTATGGTTTTTGGCATGTTTCATTATGACTTTCTGTCCTATGTCTGCCTCCCTTAGACTGATATCACCAAGGGTGGAGACTGGGTCATTCATCTTTGTATCCCAGTACTGGTCATGTGGTTGATCTTCAGTAAACGTGTAATAAATGTTAAAGTGTACACAATAATATCAAATGTTGATCATGCAAAATGTAATTGGCCCCATTTCACCTTCAAGAATATATCAGATGAAGTATGGTCAGTAGAAATGGTAAAGTTGAAAAGTCAGTTGTTTTGAAAAAAACTATGTTTGTAGCCAGTTTTTTTTATATATTAGTACATATTAAATGTTCTTAAACATATATGCTTTTTCCTTCATTGTGTCATCTGTTTTCTAAAAAGCTTGACAAACAATTTGGCACTTGTTAAAAAAGGCATCAGTAATAAGAAAAGTACCTGTAAGTGTTTTGATACTCAAAAGATGAGAGAGTGAGTTTATCAGACTTCCACTTGCTGGTATGTCAAAGATTAGTTACTTCCTTGGCAAAACAGGTTTTATAATAAAGATGACTACCTTAAAAGCTGTTATATACTCACCATATCTTTCTGCCATCCTAATATTTTGCAGATGATCAATCTGGTCAACCCCCATTTTGTACATCCTATCAAAATGAAGACACATCAAATGTTTTGAAGAATGGCAGCAACCATGATGAGCTTAGACAGGAAGCCCAGGAACATTTTTCCCAGATAGACTCTAGCGTCCAGAAAAAGGCCTTTAAAACAGTAGTATCTACTGAACAGAAGTGTAACCTTGATATCACCTTTGAGTCTGTGCCTAATTTGAATGACTTTAACCAAAGAGTAAATTCTGATGCTGAATGTAATCAGCATTGTGCTGAATTATACACCAGTCAGATATCTGCTGAAACTGAATTGGCTATGGAAGTTGAAAAGAATTCTTTGTCTCCAAGTGTGCAGAATGAATCTCGATTACAGCCTGATCAGTCTGATATACCAATAACTTCATTTGTTTCCCTTGGTTGTGAAACTAACAATGCGAACTTAATTCTCTCTGGAAAAACTTCTCAGCTTTTATCCCAAAATATTACATTAACTGGAAAGCCATCTAAAAAAGGTCAATTTTGTGAAAGTTCTGACGATACAAGAAGACTTACAACTAATTTCCATGGTTCCAAGTCACCAGATTCTAGAGAAATTCACCAGAGTAAAATTGAAATTAATAATGTGTTACCAGTTGCATCACAGCAACTTTCAGATTGCCAAGATAATTCTTCACTTCAAAGTAAAATATTACCTGTGTCTGTTGAAGGTTCGGGTTTAACTATATCTGAACAAAAAGTAGAAATTCACCTTGGAGATTCAGTATCTTCAATTAAACAACCATCTAATGATTCATCATCTGTTAAGTTAAATCATACAGATCATGAACCTCAGCCCTCCAAGTCTGAGAAAGTTGCTTTGGGTTCACAAGAGCCTTCATCTTCTGTAAAAGAAGATGGAGATAGTATTTTTCTATCTTTAGGTGAAAATAACTGTGAGGAAGTTACATTGATATCCCCAGAAGCTAATCCTATAGAAGATATACGTTCTCTTCCTTCAGAATCTGTGTGTTCTTCAGTGAGGGATTCTCACCCTGAGTCCCAGAATACTAGTGATAAACCTGCTGGCAACAAGTCAGCAGAGATAGATGCATCAAATATAGTCTCTCTCAAAATTATCATCAGTGATGATCCATTTGTTTCCTCAGATTCTGAACTTAACAGTGCTGTTTCTAGTATCAGTGGAGAAAACTTGCCAACTATAATTTTGTCTTCTCCTTCTAAATCACCTGCCAGAAATGCAGAATTAGTTAAATGCCTGTCTTCAGAAGAAACCACAGATGCTATCTCATCTGCTGAAGGAATTGGGGATTCAGCCTCAATGGAACAGAGCCTTTTAGCACTAAAACCTGAAGACTCGACAGTAAACAACACCCAGAATGAAGAGAGCATTGCTTTTTCAGCCAATGTTACACCATGCGTTTCCAAGGATGGAGGATACATACAGTTAATGCCAGCTACAAGCACAACTTTTGGCAATTCAAGTAACATTCTGATAGCTACTTGTGTAACTGATCCAACAGCCTTAGGAACAACTGTCAGTCAGTCAAATGTGGTGGTGTTGCCTGGAAATTCTGCACCCGTGACTGCTCAACCACCACCTCAGTTACAGACACCCCCAAGGTCAAACAGTGTATTTGCTGTCAACCAAGCTATGTCACCCAGCTTTTCACAAGGTAACTTTAGAACATATTGAAGTTCATTTCTCTGGAATGGGATCTAATTTCTCTTGTGTGTGCTGTTATTGACTAGAAGGTAATAAATCATGGATGAGAGTATAAGAAAAGATTCAGAAATTTGTGATTATGGCTTCTCTTTACAGAATTAATTCAATCAAAAATTTTTTTAATCTGCTAAGCTATGGAATTCGGTGGTTTCATTTTTTATTTCTTTTTCTTTCCATAGTTCTCAATCCATGGCTAAGCTATCAATACAAGAAAAAGACAGGGGGGGAAGACTAATTCATCAAATAGCCATATACCTACTAAAACCCAGTGTTGTGGGAGACTTTTCTTAAATAGTTATTACAGTCTTAGTTTTCAAGGAATTTATTACCTATTTGGAAAGACTTTCAAGACACAACTTGAATTTCTCCCTGCATGATACCCTTTGTAATTTCTCACTATCTTCCACATTTGAAAATTGATCCCTGTCTTTAGAATTCTTTGTTTATAGGAGCAGGAGCACCTCTGGCATTTATTACATGCCATTTTATGTGTAGTTAGTGACTGACATGCCTGTCATAGTGGTCATTCTTGATTATATGTTCCTTGAAGGTGGAGTTTATGGCACATTCATCTACACTTCCTTAGATATTGATTCCCAAGCTCCTTTCCCCTCTTTCTTTTTTTACATTTAGGCATATAATTAAATCAGATTAAATATCAGCAATTAAGTATTAAGCCTGATGGATCTATTTCAAGTGCTGTTTAAAATAAGATAAAGGAGGGATCAGAATTGGTAGAAAAGGTGGAACTTGAGCTGAAGCTTAGGTAGTATTTGGAGTAAAAGGAAGGGAATCTTAAGCAGTACAAGGATAGGTAGGTATTTGAGAGACTGAGGTAGGTGTTCAGGAAAGTGAGGAAATCAGCCTTACAGGAGAAGTTAATGAATTTATTAGGAAAAGATTAATTTACAGGGCAGGGTTAAATTATGATAGCCATAGACTATATTGTTGACCAGGTAAACATTGTATTTTCTCCCACAGTTTTTACTGGTTGCTCACTTATCTGGACCCTTTCTGACAAATACCATTGAGATTATATTATAGTTTGGGGTTGTGAGTAAGTCTTAGACTGTCAATATTCAGTTTGGACCGTTATTTTCTGGTAAAAGATTCAGACTTGAAACCTGCACTACCAATTTTTTGATCAATTTCACTATTCTTTCTAGAGGAATCAAGGTACAACTAAAATATGATCTCCAGGCTGTAGAGTCTTATGCTTATTCATGATGTTTACTTTGACTAATTGCCATAAGAATAATATTCAGATTGACTTTTTCTTAATTTGTTAGCCTTGTTGTCCCTAAATTAATTTTTTTAAAGGAGAGTAGATTATATGAAAAACTGATTATAATTATATAGGATTTATTTCAAATTAATAATTACTGGGGCTTCCCTGGTGGCGCAGTGGTTAAGAATCCGCCTGCCAATACATGAGACACGGGTTCGAGCCCTGGTCCAGGAAGATCCCACATGCTGCGGAGCAACTAAGCCCATGCGCCACAACTCCTGAGCCCACATGCCACAACTACTGAAGACTGCACGCTCTAGGGCCTGTGCTCCACAACAAGAGAAGCCACTGCAATGAGAAGCCCATGCACTGCAACGAAGAATAGCCCCCGCTTGCCACAACTAGAGAAAAGCCTGCACGCAGCAACAAAGACCCAAGCAGACATAAATAAATAAATCAACAAATAAATAAATGTATTTATTTTAAAAAAACACAAAACCTTTAAAAATAATAATAATTACTTTGGTGTCTTGTGTTTATTCCATTTTATTGAGAATTGTTGGTTGGTTTTTTTTTTTAGGATCTGCCATTATAATTGCTTCTCCAGTCCAGCCTGTACTTCAGGGAATGGTGGGAATGATCCCTGTATCTGTGGTTGGACAGAATGGAAATACCTTTTCTGCTCCTCCTCGGCAGGTAAGATTTATGAACTGAAAATGGCTCGGTGCTGCTTTTCAAACAAAGTATAATTAATGGCTTCTCCTCCAGGTCCTTCATATGCCTTTGGCAGCACCTGTTTGCAATAGAAGTATCCCTCAATTCCCTATCCCTCCAAAATCTCTGAAGACTCAGGGACTAAGAAACAAGCCTTGTACAGGTACATTTTTAAGTTCATTCATGTCAGCTTTATGTGTGTGTACTCCTTTGTTTGCAGCAATATGACGGTATTTTTTTTTTTTTTTTTGGAATTCTAATAACTTTCCTAACAGGTGGTTGTCCAACCTTTGCTTAAAGTTTTTTTTGCAGTGATTAAAAAAAGAAAAAGCCAAATGGAACAAAACAGAGTTTAGAAAAAGACCGTGTATTTATAGCAACTTGTACATAGTAGAGGTAATGTCAGAAGTCAGAAGGGATAGGATGGTTTGTTTAGTAAATGAAATCCATTGGCTATTATATATATTACAGGGAAAAAATAGATCTCTTCCTCACAACATATATAAAGGTATGAACTCCAAGATGATTAACACCTGAAAGTGAAAAGCAAAACAAATAATGAAAGAAAATGTAAGAGAATATCGAGATGATGCTGAGATAAAAGATTGCTTTTGAAAAATGAAAAAATTTGATAATGCTGACTACTCCAAAATTAAAGACTTAGTTCAGTAAAAGACAACATATACAAAGTAACACGAGATTTTCATTCATGAATGAAAATACTGATGAATGTTGTGGTGAGTTCTCAAACTTCTCTACCTCAGACTTCTGTATCTTCATGGGTGACAAAATGCCCATGTTGTTAACCTAACAACACCCTAACCCTCAGAATTGTTGACCCCTTGCATTTCTGAGTCTTTAATCTTCACTTCAGCCAACCTGTCCCATAGCTTTACCTTTAATTTTTCACTACTTGTTATTAGACCTATATAATTTATAATGGTCAATAAACTCTCTCAAAATACTTACATTTCTGTATATCCATTGAATCTCTCTTCAACCAATGAGAGCTCCTATTACTTGAATCCTTACCTTTACCTGAATTTTCACTTCCTTTCTGCATTCATTTCCTTCCCTATCCAACAATCCACCACATCAGCCACTTTTCTCAGTACTCTTATACACCTTCATATTCACATTCTTCTACCATATCCACTTAATACCCTCTATCCAGCCAACCATTCCTCTGCCTTTACACCTGGGCTTCTTAGCATTGCTTTAGAAGTGATTCCATTCAATAACACTTAAAACTTTCTCACCCTCACTGCCACTTAGCAATTATTTTAAATGTCTACCTATCTTCTTTCTCTCCCATTCCTCTTTAATACTATTTCAGACTTCCACAGGTCTTCTCAGATCTATCCAGTCAGCACTTTCCTCACTCTAGGCCAATGATTTTGATTTTTATGGGTAGTAAACTCCATTTTCTCACATTACTCCCATTTAATATGTACATGTTCATCTAAAATCATTCTTCCCTTTTCCCTTCTTAGAGGAATGATTATCTCATTCTTTCTAAGGTTAGTGCAGGCTACCTTCTCTCTTCTGTGTATCTTCAACTTTTCTTTTTTGGCTTCTTCACTCTGTGGCTGTCCAACTATGGATACAAGGATCATTCCCATCATTCCTTTAGGTTTTTCACATCTGCCAGCCCTTTATCCCCGACCCCTCTTATTTCCCATTACTTCTTCATCCATATTTTTGTCCTTTCTCATGTTTCCACTAAAACTGTTTAAAGTCACCAGTGGCCTCCTAATGCTGCTATATGCATTGGATGTTTTCCAGTCTTACCTTACTTTACTTCCCTCTAACAGTTAATACTATTGGTGGCTTCTAGAACTACTATGCTCCTCCCGTTCTAATTTTATGTAACTTAAGATCCACATACTCTACATATCTAAGTCTCACCTCTTCTTCCTCAAAAACCGCTTCTGCCTACCATTCCCTCTTGGTTAATGTCACCATTTATTCCTCATTTACTGTTCATGTCCATGCGAATGCCCATTACTGTCTCTAAGACCTTCATCATCTCCTACCTTGAATATTTATAGCAATCTAACTAGAATTTCTATTTCCAGTTTTCTTTCTTCTCTAGTTCATCTTCTACACTGCTGCCAGAGTGACTTCCTAAAACAAATCTATTCATGCATCGTCCCTATTTAAAACTTTTAAGGATTCTCTATAAAACCTTTTGCATAATACCCAAGGTCCTACACGATATCATCTTTGCTTTCATTTCTGGCTTCATATCTTGCTGCCCTTCCACATAAACTCATGTAAGTCCATGGAAAATAAAATATGGCTATTAAAACTCCAGAGCATGTGCTCTGAGTGACATAGGCTTACAAACATGACAGTTAAATGGGCAGAATTTTTAAATAGGTATAATATAGTGTTTTCTTTAAGTAACTTTTTGGATCTAAGTAGTACCCTTAAATGCTATACTGAGCATACTAATTTATAAATCAAAAGACTGGATTCATATTTCCCTGAAGTTAAAGCAAGTCATTTGCTCCATATTTATATTTCCTCAGTAACATGAATGAGTGATCGTCTCGTGTATATTACAAAGCTGCTTTTTTAGACCCAGTATGTGAAAGTATTTCATTTGTACATTAGCTATAGCTTAAATTTTTCTCATGGTGTCTGATACTGTGGTCTGTTCTGTTTTCTTACAGAGAAATATACTTTCAGGAATGTTTTTCTTTTCTAATTAACTTAACTTATAATTCCAGGAAAACAGGTAAATAATTTGGTGGATTCATCAAGTCACTTAGTTGGATGTCATGTACAACGGTGAGCATAAAAGTAGTTTCTATCATAGAGTATTTGAATGCTCAAGTTAAAAGCATAAAGAATTTCTTTATGTTGCTAAGAAAAATTTTTTTTTCTTGTAGAACTGAAGTTCCTGACAAGAATATGGCCACAGATCTTGGGAAAAAATTGGAAGAAATAACAGTTCCCTTCTCAGTAGAAAGTATAGTTCCAACTAGCAAAACCTTTGAAAGCCACAGGCGTGTGCTCTGTTTTGATAGCACTGCTTCTCCTGTGGCGAATACACAGGGGACAAATCATAAGACGGTGTCCCAAAACAAAGAAAGGAATGACATTTCATTTTCTAATCTTGACTCACCCATTGTTTCCTCCACCTTAAAACCCCCTTCTAATAACGCTCTCAAAAGAGAGAGAGAGAAACCTCCTGTGCCTAAGATTTTATCTAAATCAGAAACTGCCATTAGCCGACATACCATAAAAGAAACTCAGTCAGAAAAGAAAGTTTCACCCACAGAAACTATACTTGAATCTTTCCATAAAGCAACAGCTAATAAGGAGAATGAACTATGCAGTGATGTGGAAAGGCAGAAAAATCCAGAAACTTCAAAACTGTCTAATGGGCAGCAAACTGGGGGTGTACGGAATGAGAAAACTATAGCTTCACTGCAAGAGCTAACCAGAAAACAAGGCACATCCTCAAACAGTAAAAATGTCATTTCAGTAGGTGCACCTGTGAAGGATTTAAAACAAGAACAAACCAAGTCTGCCAGTTCTTTGATTAACCCACTCACCAAGCATACCACAGAAATGTTACAAGATATTCAGTGGCATAGCCCAGTAAATAGACTCGCTGATAGTACTGATTTATCTGTACCCCGGACATCTGGCTCAGGAGCAGGGGAAAAACATAAAGAAGAACCTACAGATGTTATCAAGGTCCCTTCTAGTAGGCGTTATGGTGAAGAGAGTAGCACACCCAAAGTAATGGTCCCTCCTGTCACCCCAGACTTGCCCGCCTGCAGCCCTGCCAGTGAAACAGGGAGTGAAAACAGTGTAAACATGGCTGCCCATACATTAATGATTCTCTCCAGAGCAGCCATCTCTAGGACTACTTCAGCTACTCCTCTAAAAGACAATACACAACAATTTAGAGCATCTTCAAGGAGCACCACAAAAAAGCGGAAGATCGAGGAATTAGATGAACGTGAACGACACTCCCGTACTTCTAATAAAAGTCTTGCAAATTCATCAATACCAATGAAAAAGAAGAAAATTAAGGCAAGTTTGAAAGTCTTAATTTCAAAACCACACCTTGCCCTTCCTTCAGTGCTCAGATTAAAGATCTCATCATTTTTTGCCGTAGCTACCTAACTGAACATTTTGGTCAAGATAGCTTTGAATTTTGATTGACAAAATACATTCTCTAGGGCTTCCCTGGTGGCGCAGTGGTTGAGAGTCCGCCTTCCGATGCAGCGGACACGGGTTCATGCCCCGGTCCGGGAAGATCCCACATGCCACAGAGCTGCTGGGCCCGTGAGCCTGTGCTCCGCAACGGGAGAGGCCACAACAGTGAGAGGCCCGCATACCGCAAAAAAAAAAAAAAAAAAAAAAAAAAAACATTCTCTAGCAGTATCTCTCAGCCAGTGTGGTACTCAGAAGTTATCTAGATGAAACGTAGCATTTTCAAAACAGTTGCTAAGGCATATATTTATAAACATCTTCCTTGGGAAAAGGAGGTTTTTGTTTCTGTCATGGTAAGACCCAAGGTTTGTGGGGAGAATGACATAACACATGAAAAATTGGGAAGCCATTATTGTGTATGGAATTACCAGGTGAAAACTGCTTTGCAACTCCTCCATCTTAGGTTTTTTCCACATGTCCTACCAGCTCTTCCATAGATTCTAATTTAAGTTAATGTGTTGGAGCAGTATAAAAATTAAATTTACCTGTTTCTTCTTTAACCATGGTTATCTGTAGGAAAGTAATGTAGGATTATCACTGATAAGTTAAAGCCATTTTTCCTAAATCTGTTTAGCCATTTAGTAAGTGGATTGAATAGAAAGGTTTAAAATGTCATACAGGAAGTATTGTCAGGGAAAGAATCTTGGCTCTGCTGCCTTGCAAGCCTAGGTTGAATCCTGCATCTCCTGCTTATTGGTTCTTGACTATTGTTAACCCAATACATGAGTCTGAGCTGCATCATTTGACATGAGGTTACCACACATCTTACCCAATGGCTGTGAGGACTAAATGCAGTGTTTGTAAAGTGCCTAGAGTATGTTAAATGTTTGGAACTAGAAAAGTACCTGTTAACTCTTAAAATCTTAGTAAAGCTTTCTAAAGTTTACAGTTTAGCAATAATGACCACCTTATAAAAAGCATGTTCTCTCTTGTCTCATTCAACATTCATACACTTTGAATTTGTATAATGTCTTGTGCTCTAAAATAATGAAATATCATTGAAGTATATTTTATTAACCTTGGATTTATAAAAATTGTCTCTACTTCTCTGTATAACTAAAATGCTAATGAACTAAACTGTTTTGGCAAAAATTTTGGTAGTATATGAAAGTACCTGATAATGAGGGTCTATGTGACTTAATAAGAAAGCTAGCTTTTTGGCCTTGTTTGAGTTCAATATGTTAACTTAGGTTTATTTTTTCTTTCTTTCTTTCTTTTCTTTCTTTTTTTTTTTTTTTTTTTTTTACAGAAATTTTTTTTGACAGAAAAAGAAGCTACCCAGTTCATTTCCAGCTGGAATGGATGTGGACAAATTTTTGTTATCATTGCATTATGATGAGTAAATATTCTGAACATATAAGAACAGTAGCTATTTAAAACTACTATTCCTTAAACTATGAGTGTAGGGAATGAGATACTGACAGAATCTGAAAGCATGACCTGCACTTTCATTGTACTGAAATTTCACTTTATTTCTAAATCATGCTGTTTCTAAAGCAGCTTCCTAGTTTGTAAATAGCTTTACCTTGGTATATTTTTATTGTGGAAAAAACATTTGCAGAAATGTGAGTAAAGCCAATCTGCAAAACTGTATATCTTTGACAATTGTATATTGTAAATACTGTGTAAATCTTGTTGAAATAGAGCTTAAATCAACCTAATGTTCTTACATTGTATTTTTTGGCTTCTTATGATCTCTAATTCTGAGGCTTATTCATCTGGAATAGTTTCTCACTTTGAGTGGGAAAAGTATACTTTTCCTTATAAATTGCCTTCAGTAATTGTCCCACAAGATATCTGAAGACATAGCCACTAATTAGTACAAGAGTGATAATGAATTCAAATGGTAATAAAGTAACCAGAAATTAACAATTTGGGGTTTTTTCTAGAGTGAATGAATACTCTGCCGCCCCTTCTTATAATTGCAGTAAAGATAATGTTCCTAAAATTGTACACTTTATTTCTTCTGGTTGTTCTGGTCTCTTTGTTTTAAAGAGAGAATTTTGTAAACCATTTGAGTGTTCTGATCTTTTGTTTATAACTTTTAAGATCTTTTACATAACTTTAAGCGTTTAGACTGTTGAGCCATAAAAAGTTTGGTTATGTAGTAGTTGAGATTTCTTGGTATGTATATACTTTTCCCCTAAATACTGGGGATTTAAAGAACTGCACTAATTCATAGAACTTTTTAAATAGTAGAGACCAATGCACATTTAATTTAAATCTTGTGTTCTATGTTAAAGCTTGTATGCAGGATTATCTTCTGTTGTCCTTTTAGAAAGCCATGTCCATCATAAGATGTAAAAAGAGAAATCATAGTTTTCTATTTTAATTTAGTTTCTCCTAAAATGGGCTGTGTTACACTTGGATATAGTACGTTGTCTCTGTACCCCTTAAAGTATTATAGAGTTTCTCTCAGAAAGTCCTTAAGGAGAATGAAAGAGGTGCCTTCTCTGTATTAGACTCACACACATCAGTCAAGTTGAAGAATTGGTTTAAACCTTTAAATGAGTACAGAAATTATAATTCGTACCAATTGTGCCTAGATATTAAAGTATGTTCTCTTAAGTGCTTTCTGTTTTGTTAAATATCAGTATACTAAGGGTTTTTTCTGCAGGTGTATATATTTATGAGTCATTTTCCTCAACCATTTTTTTTTTTAATACTGGGCCTTTAAAAAACTAAATCCATCACTACATTTCTCAATGTGGAAATCACGTCTTACTAGCTGAACCTTACTGCAGAAATTTGTGTTGTAATAAATTTTTATGATGTGGCAGTGGTCTGTTCCTAAGGAACTAGGAATTAGTACAGTTAATGTTTATTTAACTCAGCTTGATACTGTACTACAGTTAGGTTTGAATAAATATTTTCATTAACTTCAAAAGTTTGAATTCCTTCATATTGGCAATCATTCTCTTTTAGATACTTTGAAGAAATTCCTTTGCAAGTCAATTCTTGTTTTCGGAAGTTTACATAATGCTGAAAATTATAGATTTTCTTCTCATTCAGTTAATTTGTATGTGCTAAGGATTCATATACAAATAAAATAAGCTCACTTTCTTCAGGATTCTTAGTTCACTAGCCAGGAGCCACTAGATATAGTCCAAAGACAACTTGTATTTGGAGCTTTCATTTATGTTCAAGAATAAAAACATAGTCCCCATTTTATCCTAAAAGTCCCAATGTGCTAGACTTAATTATTGTACCCAGTAATCTATTTTAACAGTCAGATGCCCAGTTGACTACATTTCAGGGTTAAAGTATACCACAGACAACTTGTGGCTACTTCTGTAACTACATGTAAGGATTCATGCACTGTTTATTTTTGGACATTACTTAGTGCAGCAGTCCCCAACCGTTTTGGCACTAGGGACCAGTTTCACTGAAGACAATTTTTCCACAGAAGGGGCGAGGATGGTTCAGGGTTCAGGCGGTAATGTGAGCGATGGGGAGCGGCCCATGAAGCTTTGCTCACTCGCCCGCTGCTCACCTCCTGCTGGGCGGCCCGGTTCCTAACAGGCCATGGATTGGTACTAGTCCAGGGCCCGGGGGTTGGGGACCCCTGACTTAGTGTACTCAGTTGTATGCCAAATTTGAGAAGTCTTGTAATTAAAATATTTGATTAGTTTAGCCCTGGATATTGTTGGAACCCTTTAGTAAGTATGTTGAAATTTTACATGAGTAAAGCATCCATCAGCATTCAGCCAAAGGCTAGATGTGATGACTATTAGGAATACCAAGATTAAGCTTTGATAAGGAGTAATTTCAAAAGCATGGTGCTATATATTCTACATTCATCATTTTTCAAGCCACCATCTTTCAGCCTCAGGCTTAATTTATTGAAATTATATATCAAATTTTGACCCTGGTAGTATGCATTCTCTTTTAATAGACTTTCCTATTTTTATAAATATTGGTTAACATTTTTGCATACTTTACTAGTCTTTTTTCCCTAAATTATTTTTTCTATATAATTGAACTTAAACTGTAAATATAACTTCCTAATGCTTTTTTTACTTCAGATAATATCAGGCACTATCCAGTTTTTAGCTATTATTTTTAAAAAACTAGCAGTGAACATGTTTGTAAATAAATATTTATGTTGTCAGTTATTTCCTTAGGGGATGCTTTAGAGAGTAGAATTACCAAGTCAAAATTTAGTGTACATTTTTTTAAGGACCTCAATACATTTTGCCAAATTTCTTCCGGGAAATTACTTCAATTAATATTCCTGCCAGGAAATTGTCGTTTCTTCCATAGTATATGCTTATACCTTACCAGAGATATATTCAACTGTATCATTACTGGTTTCTATTGGTTTTTTATTTCTTGATTTATTGAAATTAGGATAAGCTCCTAATCCATATATAATTTAGTTTGATACCTGGTGTGAAGAAAGAATCAGTACATTTTTTCCCTAAATATTTAACCACTTGACTCATAAAACTGCTTAAAATAAGGTTTCTCTCCTCACACACATTTATGTATAATGTCTCTCTTATCCTCTACTGATTCATAATCTTTTTTATTTGCAATTCTAAAATCCAAAATGTTCACAACCAATTTTTTCCCTTAAGTTGAGCATCAAAACTCATTTCAAGGCAAAACCTGACCTGATTTGGTGTGAGGCTACATTACTCTTTATCTCATTTGGTATGAATATTCATATTTTGCTGGAAAAATAGCAATGTGCTTAATTAGTGTACCATTTCAGATTCAACTGAGGTATATGATATATACATTCTGTTACTTTTTAAAAATCCTAAATATTCTGAACTATGAAACCCAGCTAACCAGAGAGGTATAAAATCAAAGGTTTTGGACCTATATTAAATTTATACACATATACATGCACTACATAGTACAGTGTATAGATTATTTTGTGCCATTGATGAAAGCGTTGTAGCTTTATGTCCATTATAACTTTTCTGATTTTTTTCAGGTATTTGTCTCTTTTAAGCTTCTGGATTTACTTTAGAATCACTTGTATTTTTTCCAAGTTAAAATTCTATTGGAATATCCATTTGAAGTACATTAACCCTATGAGTTAACTGATACTGAAAAGCTAATGGTAACATGGTATATATCCATAATTTTGTAGTTATCCCTATCCTCACAAATGTCTTATTAAACTGGGTATTTTGTTGTTTGTTGCTATTTTTAGGGAAGTCTGCATTCCTTTGTTTTAACTGATTATTGCTTTTTTGGTAATGTAAAATTTTTATGGAAGGATAAAACAGAAAAAGTGCAGAAACTTATTATACAGTTCAATGAATTTTCTAAAAGTACACAAATCCACTTAATCACCCAGATCAAGACTACAATTGGTACCCTAGAATCCCCTCATGCTTCCTTCTAGTAACTAACTGCTAATCCCAAGGATAATTATTCTGACCTCTAGAGCCATAGTTTCAGCCTTTCTTAACTTTGCATAAATAGATTTATGCAGTATATAGTCTTTTTTAACTTCTTTTGCACAAAATTATGAAAACCATTCATGTATGTAATTCAGTTGTCATTCTCAGTGTTGTGTTTTTTCATTGTATTTATCCACAATTTATTGTACCACAGTTCATCTATTTTACATTTGAATATTCTTGTACATGTTTTTTGGTGAATGTATTACACTTTTCACTTGGATATATATTTAGGAATGGAGTGGCTGGGTCATCGGGTTTCATATACCCAACCTTATTCAGATTTTTCAGTTTTCCAGAGTGGCTGTACCAAATCATGTTACTATCAACAGTGTAAGGAGAGTTCCAATTGTTCTACATCATTGTCAGTACTTGGTATTTTTGTTATAGCCATTTTGGTATCACATTGTGGTTTTGATTTGCTTTTTCCTGATAAAGTTGAAAACCATTTCAAATGCTTTTTGGCCATTCAGGTTGTCTCCTTTGGTGTAGTATCTGTTTATCTCTTTGCCCATTTTTGTATTGGATTGTCTGCCTTTTTCTTACTGATATGTTGCTGGTCTTTATGTATTCTAGATTTAAGTTCTTTCTCGGACGGATATCTAATATCTGAATATTTTACCATTTTTTCTTCTAGAAGTTTTTTGTTCAGCCTTCTGTATTTTGATCAATTATCCATCTGTATTGGATTTTCTATCTGAATGTCTAATTAACTCAGCACCATTTATTGAGAAAGACTATCCGTTACGAAATACGTTCCACTGTTACCGCTGTCATAAGCTGGTAAACTGAATATGTGTGGGTTTGCTCTGGACTCCCGATCTGTTCCATTGATCTATTTTTCTAAAGATGTGCCAGTAACACAACATCTTAAGTACTATAGGAAATATATTTTGTTTTATTTTCTAATTAGGCCCCTTACTGAATGGACTTTATTAGAGCTAATGACTTTCCTGATGCTTATTTTTTATTTACTAAAGATATATCATCTTGAAATAATTATTTTCCAGTTTCTTCTTACTACACTCATAGTATTTCCAGTAAAACTAATAATGATCAAGATAGGCTTTCTCGTCTTATTCTTTATTTTAATAGAGATGTTAAGTATAATTTTGGCTTTTGTTTGTAGTGTTTTAAGTATTTATATCAGGGGGGCGTTCCCTAGTGTCCTAGTGGTTAGGATTTCGGACTTTCACTGCCATGGCCCGGGTTCAATCCCTGGTCAGAGAACTGAGATTCTGCAAGCCATGCAGCACAGCCAAAAAAAAAAAAAAAAGTAAAAAGAAAATTTATATCAGGAGTATTTGTTCAACCTAATTGGATGCTCTTCTAACATCAATTAAACTGTTTTCATTAAATCCATGAATTTCTTTTTATATTGATAACCCTAATATTGTGTACTTTGCAATCTTAATGATTCTTTAAATATAATTAAATTTGATTTGTCCACTTTTTATTTAAATGTTTACTTCTAGTGAGATTGGTTTCAAGCTTATTCCAATTTTTTAAATGAACTTGAAACTTTGTCTCTTTCTAGTGTATCTGAATATTAGAATAATAAAGGGTGCCTACTTTTAAATTAATGTGATGTTTAAATAAGGTAATATATGTAAAGCATTTAGGTCACTGGAACATAATAAGCGCTTTAACATCTAGCTGCTACTCTAGCTGATGCTGATTTTTATTCTTATTTTCTGCAACAGTTTTTTTTTAATTGAAGTATAGTTTGTTTACAATGTTGTGTTGGTTTCAGATGTACAGCAAAGTGATTCAGTCATATATATATAAATACTGAGTATAGTTCACAGTGCTATATAGTAGGTATATAGGTCCTTGTTGGTTATCTCTTTTATATATAGTTGTGTGTATACATTAATCCTAAACTCCTCATTTATCTCTCTCCCCCTTTCCCCTGTGGTAACCATAAGTTTGTTTTCTATGTCTGTGGATCTATTTCTATTTTGTATATAAGTTCATTAGCATCTTTTTTTTAACTTCACATAATAAGCAATATCATATGATATTTGTCTTTCTCTGGCTTACTTCACTTAGTATGATAATTTCTAAGTCCATCCATGTTGCTGCAAATGGCATTATTTCATTCTTTTTTATTACTGAGTAATATTCCATTATATGTCATGCCTTCTTTATCCATTCATCTGTAGATGGACATTTAGGTTGCTCCCATGTCTTGGGGCAACAGTTTATTCAGTAGAGTGGGATATGTGTTCCTTCAAACTAAAATCACCAATAAATCATCTAAGCCTGAAGGCTTTTGCAGAAGAAGTTCAGGTTTTTCTTCCCGATTTTCTTCCAATCTTGTCAGACTTACAAGTCTTTTTACTGAATTAAATTATATTTTTCTCTGTAATTTTTGCTTGTGTTCTCTTTAAATTAGATGTGACTAATTTTTTTCTGACAAAATCACCTCTTAAATTTAACAACTGTATACTTTTCTGATTCACTGATTTCTTATTCTTTGTCTCCTGTTCTCAGAGTTCTTTTTTCATATTCAACTTCTTAAATTGAAGAGTTTTGATTTTTTTCCTAAGCATTTAATTAACACTAAGAACTTGGTTCTGGGCTTCCCTGGTGGCACAGTGGTTGAGAGTCCACCTGCCGATGCAGGGGACATAATTTATTTATTTGCTTATTTTTTTGTCTGCGTTGGGTCTTTGTTGCTGCACACGCACTTTCTCTAGTTGCAGTGAGTGGGGGCTACTCTTCATTGCGGTGCACAGGCTTCTCATCGCAGTGGCTTCTCTTGGTGCAGAGCACAGGCTCTAGGCACGCAGGCCTCAGTAGTTGTGGCTCGCAGGCTCTAGAGCACAGGCTCAGTAGTTGTGGCGCATGGGCTTAGTTACTCCACAGCATGTGGGAGCTTCCCAGCCCAGGGCTTAAACCCACGTCCCCTGCATTGGCAAGCATATTCTTAACCACTGCGCCACCAAGGAAGTCCCCTAGCATGCTTTTTAATTTAAAAATTTACAGTATTTTTATTATTGTGGTCAAAAGATAGGTTAAATTTTCTGTAAGTGTTGCATGGGTGCTTAAAGACAGGTGTTATGTTTATAAAGGTACAAGGTTTGATATTTATTTAATCTTATCAAATCCCATCTAACTTTGTTTTTAATACTTGGCATAAACATTTAATTTCCCATTATAACTATCTTGGACATAGTTTTTACTTCGGTTGTTTGGTATTATTACTCAGTGATAGTCTGTAACTTACATAACTTTTTTTTTTTTACCTTTATTGAGATATAATAGGCAAAATTGTAAGATATTTAAAATGTACTGTACATCATGATTTGATCTACATATACATTGTGAAAGGCCCCTCTAGTTAATTATCATGTCCGTCACCTCACATATTTATCCAGTTTTGTGTGTGTGTGTGTGTGATAATAGTTGAGTTCTCTCAGCAAATTTCAATTTCAATTATATAATACAGCATTGTCATCTCTAGTCACCAGGTTATACATTAGACCCTCAGACTTTATTCATGTTATACCTGAAATTTTGTACTCTTTGACCTCTCCCTATTTTCCTCTATACCCCCAACCTCTAGCAACTGCTTTCCTACTGTTCCAGTTTTTTGTTTCTTTTTTCTTCCAGATTCCACATGTAAATCATACCATGCAGTATTTGTCTTTCTCTCTGGCTTATTTCACTTAGCATAATTCCCTCAAGATCCATCCATGTTGTCACAAGTGGCAAGATTTCCTTTCTCATGGTGGAATAATATGCCATTGTATTTACCACATCTTTTACTCATTCATCTGTTAACTGCCACTTAGGTATTTCCTTACTTTGGCTATTGCAAATAATGCTGCAATGAACATGGGAATGTAGATTTTTTAATATATATATATATATATATATATACACACACACACGTACACAATACACACACACGTGTGTGTGTGTGTGTGTGTGTGTGTGTGTGTGTATCCTGTGTTCATTTCCTTTGGATATATACCCAGAACTGGGATTGCTGGATCATATTTTTTTCATTTTTAAATTTTTGAGATATCCATACTGTTTTCCATACTTGCACCAATTTACATTCCCACCAACAGTGCACAAGGATTCTCTTTTCTTCACATCCTCAACAACACTTATCTTTTGTCATTTTGATGATAGCCATTCTAATACATGTGAGGTGAAATCTCATTGTGGTTTTGGTGACTACTGATGTTGAACATCTTTCCGTGTACCTGCTGGTCATTTGTATTTCTTGGAAAAATGTCTATTCACATCCTCTGCCCATTTCTAATTGATTTGCTTTTTTGCTATTGAATTGTGTCAGTTCTGTATATACTTTGGACATTAACCTCTTGTCATATAGATGGTTTGCAAATACTTTTTCCCACTCCATAGGTTGCCTTTTCATTTTGTTTATGATTTCCTTGGCTGTGTAGAAGCTTTTAAGTTTGATCTAGTCCCACTTGTTTATTTTTGCTTTTGGTGTGAAATACAGAAAAAAAAAAAATTCTCAAGACCCATGTCAAGGAGCTTATCTCCTGTGTATTCTTCTGGGAGTTTCACGGTTTCAGGTCTTGAATTTCAGTCTTTAATCCATTTTGAATTGATTTTTGTACATGGTGTAAGATAGTGGTCCAATTTCATTCTTTTGCAAATGGCTGTCCAGTTTTTCCAGCACCACTTATTGAAGAGACTGTTCTTTCCCCACTGTATATTCTTGGCTCCTTTGTTGTAAATTAATTGACCATATATGCATAGATTTATTTCTGGGCTCTCTATTCCACTGATTTATGTGCTTATTTTTATGCCTATACCATACTGTTTTAATTACTATAGCTTTATAATATAGTTTGAAATCAGGAAGTATGATTTCTCCAGCTTTGTTCTTTCTCAAGTTTGCTTTAGCTATTTGGGGTCTTTAGTGGTTTCATACAAGTTTTAGAATTGCTCTTCTGTTTCTTTGAAAATATGCCATTGGAATTTTGGTACAGATTGCAATGAATCTGTAGATGACTTTGGGTAGTATGAACATTTTAATAATATTCTTCCAGTCCATGAGCATGAAATATCTTTCCATTTATTTATGTTTTCAATTTCTTTCATCAGTGTCTTACACTTTTCAGTGTCCAGATCTGTCACTCCCTGGTTAAATTTATTCCTAGGGTATCTTTATTATTTTTGATGCAGCTGTAAATGGGATTATTTTCTTAATTTCTCTTTCTGATAGTTCATTGTTAGTGTATATAAATGGAAAAGATTTTTGTACCAGGCATACCTTGGAGATATTGCAGATTCAGTTACAGATGACCACAATTAAGCAAATATCACAAGTCGCACAAATTTTTTGGTTTCCCAGTGCATATGAAAGTTATGTTCAGACTATACTGTAGTCTATTTAAAGTGTGAGATAGCATCATGTCTAAAAAAAATATACATACCTTAATTTAAAAATCCTCTATTGCTGGGAGTTCCCTCGTGACCTAGTGGTTAGGATTGCAGTCTTTCACTGCCATGGCCCAGGTTCAATCCCTAGTCAGAGAACTGAGACCCTGGAAGCTGTGCAATGTGGCCAAAAAAAAAAAAAAAGGAAAAGAAAAGAAAAAGGTAGCTCCAATAAACTAAAATTAAATAAATAATAAGAATAAATTTTTAAAAGTTTTTAAACACTTTATTGCTTAAAAATAATGCTAAGCATCATCTGAGCCTTCAGCCTTTGCTGGTGGAGGATCTTACCTCAATGTTGACCGCTGCTGGCTGATCAGAATGATGGTTGCTCAAGGTTGGAGTGGCTTTGGCAGTTTCTAAGGCAACAATGAAGTTTCCTGCATCAATTGACTCTTCCTTTCATGAACAATTTCTCTGTAGCTGTTTTATAGCATTTTACCCACAGTAGAACTTCTTTCAAAATTGGAGTCAGTCCTCTCAAAACCCTGCCACTCCTTTATCAACTAAGTTTATGTCATATTCTAAATCTTTAGTTGTATTTCAACAGGCTTTACAGCATCTTTACCAGGATTAGATTCCATCTCAAGAAACCACTTTCTTTGCTCATCCCTAAGAAGCAAATCCTCATTCATTCAAGTTTTATGATGAGATTGCAGCAATTCAGTCACATCTTAAGCCCCAATTATAATTCTAGTTCTCTTGCTGTTTCCACCACATCTGCAATTACTTCCTCCCCTGACATCTTGAACCACTCAAGTTATCCATGAGGTTGGAAACAACTTCTTCCAAACTCCTGTTAATGTTGATGTTTTGACCTAAAGGCATGAATCATAAATACCCTTTTTTTTTAACATCTTTATTGCAGTATAATTGCTTTACAATGGTGTGTTAAGTTTCTGCTGTATAACAAAGTGAATCAGCTATACATATACACACATCCCCATATCTCCTCCCTCTTGCGTCTCCCTCCCACCCTCCCTATCCCACACATCTAGGTGGTCACAAAGCATTGAGCTGATCTCCCTGTGCTATGCAACTGCTTCCCTCTAGCTATCTGTTTCACATTTGGTAGTGTATATATGTCCACGCCACTCTCTCACTTCATCTCAGCTTACCCTTCCCCCTCCCCATGTCCTCAAGTCCATTTTCTACATCTGCATCTTTATTCCTGTCCTGCCCCTAGGTTCTTCTGAACCATTTTTCTTTTTTTAGATTCCATATATATGTTAGCATACGGTATTTGTTTTTCTCTTTCTTACTTCACTCTGTATGACAAGACTCTAGGTCCATCCACCTCACAACAAATGAGTCAATTTCCTTTCATTTTATGGCTGAGTAATATTCCATTGTATATATGTGCCACGTCTTCTCTATCCATTCATCTGTCAATGGACACTTAGGTTGCTTCCATGTCCTGGCTATTGTAAATAGAGCTGCAATGAACATTATGGTACATGACTCTTTTTGAATTATGGTTTTCTCAGGGTATATGCCCAGTAGTGGGATTGCTGGGTAGTTCTATTTTTAGTTTTTTAAGGAACCTGCATACTGTTCTCCATAGTGGCTGTATCAGTTTACATTCCCACCAACAGTGCAAGAGGGTTCCCTTTTCTCCACACCCTCTTCAGTATTTATTGTTTGTAGATTTTTTGATGATGGCCATTCTGACTGGTGTGAGGTGATACCTCATTGTAGTTTTGATTTGCATTTCTCTAATGATTAGTGATGTTGAGCATACTTTCAGGTGTTTGTTGGCAATCTGTGTATCTTCTTTGGAGAAATGCCTATTTAGGTCTTCTGCCCATTTTTGGATTGGGTTTGTTTTTTCGATATTGAGCTGCATGAGCTGCTTGTATATTTTGGAGATTAACGTTTTGTCAGTTGCTTCGTTTGCAAATATTTTCTCCCATTTTGAGGGTTGTCTTTTCATTCTTTTTATGGTTTCCATGAATGCTGTTAATGGCATCTAGAATAGTGAATGCTTTTCAGAAGGTTTTCAATTGACTTTGCCCAGATTCGTCAGGGGAATCACTATGGCAGCTATAGCTTTACAAAATATATTTCTTAAATAAGAAGACTGAAAAGTTGAAATTACTCCTTGATCCATGGACTGCAGAATGGATGCCATTTTAGCAGAATTTAAAACCATGTTAAGCTTACTGTACATCTCGATCAGAGCTTTTGGGTGACCAAGTGTATTGTCAATGAGCAGTAATATTTTGAAAGAAATTTTGTTTTCCTGAGGAACAGTTCTCAATACTGGGCTTAAAATATTTGGTAAACCATGTTGTGAGCAGATGTGCTGTCATCCAGACTTTGTTTTTCCATTTATAAAGCACAGGCAGAATAGATTTAGCATAATTCTTAAGGGCCTTAGGATTTTCAGAGTGGTAGATGAGCAATGACTTCAAGTTAAACTCACCAGCTGCACTGGCCCCTAACAAGAGAGTTAGTTAGCCTGTCCTTTGAAGCTTTGAATCCAGGCATTGACTTCTCCACTCTAGCTATGAAAGTCCTGGATGGCATCTTCTTTCAATAGATGTTTCAATAGCTGTTTCATCTATGTTGAATATTTGTTGTTTAGTGGAGCCACCTTCATGAATTATCTTAGCTAGATCTTTGGATAACTTGCTGCACCTTCTGCATCAGCACTTGCTGAATCTTGCACTTTGATGTTATGGAGCTGGCTTCTTACCTTAAACCTCAAGGACCAATCTCTGGTAGCTTCAAACTTTTCTTCTGCAGCTTCCTGACCTGTCTCAGCCTTCACAGAATTTGAGAGAGCCAGAGGCTTGCTCTGGATTGGGATTTGGCTTAAGGGAATGTTGTGGCTGGTTTGATCTTCTAGCCAGACTAATAAAACTTTCTGCTTACAGTAAGTCCCCCACATACAAACCTTCAAGTTGTGAACTTTCAAAGATGCGAACATGCGTTTGCATGTCCAGTCACATGTTAGTTCACATGTCTGGTGTATATTGTCACATTGCGTGCATCCTCTACAAGTGGTTGTGCTTTCGTCCAGACCCTCCATCTCCTATTGCTGACAATCCTTCAGCTCTACCATCTCCCACCTCTTCTCTGTCCTCCAGTCAGTAACCTGTTCACTTGATGCCAGCCCCTGTATGCCACCTGTTATACTGTACTACTATACTTTTCAAGGTGCTGTACTGTAACACCTAAAATGTTTTATTTTTTGTGTTTGTTTTTTATGTATTTGTGTGAAAACTATTATAAACCGATTACAGTACAGTACTATATAGCCGATTGTATTAGTTGGGTACCTAGGCATTGGACTTACGAACAAATTGGACTTATGAACTCGCTCTCACAACAGAACTTGTTCATATGTATGAGACTTACTGTATTAGCAATGAGGCTGTTTCACTTTCTTAACATCCCTGGGTTCACTGGAGTAGCACTTGGTAACTGGCACAAAAGGCCTAGCTTTCAGACTATCTCGGCTTTGTACATGCCTTCCTCACTAAGCTTAATCGTTGCTAGCTTTTGATTTAAAGTGAAAGACATGTGACTCTTCCTTTCACTTTAACACTTAGAGGTCATGTAGGGTTATTAATTGGCCTACATTCAATATTGTTGTGTCTCAGGGAATAAGGAGGCCTGTTCCCTCCCCTCAGGGAGAAGGAGAGAGATGGGGAAGTTGCCAGTTGGTGGAGCAGTCAGAAGACACAATATTTATCAAGTTCACCATCTTGATATGAGTGCAGTTCATTGTGCCCCAAAACAATTACAATAGTAACATCAGAGATCACTGGTCACAGATCACCATAACAAATATAATAATAATGAAAAGTTTGAAATATTGTGAGAATTACCAAAATGTGACATAGAGACACAAAGTGAACAAATGCTATTGGAAAAATGGTGCTGACAGACTTGCTTGATACACAATGCAAGGTTGCCACAAAGCTTCAATTTGTTGAAAAACAAAAAAATACAGGCATATCTTGGAGATATTGCAGGTTCAGTTCTAGACCACTGCAATAAAGCAAATCACAAGTCACGCAAATTTGTTTCCCAGTGCATATAAGTTATGTTTACACTATAGTCTATTCAGTGTGCATTAGTATTATGTCTTAAAAAACAATATGTATACCTTAATTTTACTGCTAAAATATGCTAACTATCATCTGACAACACAGGATTGCCACAAACCTTCAATTTGTTTAAAAAAACAAAACAAAAAAACCACAGTATCTACAAAGTGCAATAAAATGAGGTATGCCTGTATATTGACTTTGAATCCTACAACTTTATTATATTCATTTATTATAACAGTTCTTTGGTAGAGTTTTTAGGGTAGTCTATATATAATATATCATCTGCATTTCATCTACTTCTTCCTTTTGTGGAAGCTTTTTATGTCTTTTCCTTGCTGGCTATTTTAATTGTTCTGCTTAGGATGTCTAGTAATATGTTGAATAAAATTGGTAAGAGTAGGCATCCTTGTCTTGTTCCTGATCTTAGAGGAAAACCTTTCAGCTTTTCATCGAGTATGATGTTAGCTGTGGGCTTGTCATATATAGCCTTTATTATGTTGAAGTACATTCTTTCTACACCCCCTATATTGGGAGTTTTTAACAAGAATGGATGTTGAATTTTATCAAATGCTTTTTCTGCATCTTGAGATGATCATATGATTTTTATCCTTCATTTTGTTACTTGGTTTATAACATTGACTTATGGATACTAAACTATGCTTACATCCCTGGAATAAATTCCACTTAATTATGGTGCATGATTCTTTTAATGTGCTGTAGATTTTGGTTTGCTAATATGTTGTTCAGGATATTTGTATCTGCTTTCATCAGAGATATTGGCCTGTAGTTTTCTGTTCTTGTAGTGTCCTTTTTTGGTTTTGGTATCAGGGTAATGATGTCCTCATAAAATTTGTTTGGAAGGATTCCCACTTCTATTTGTTGGAAGAGCTTGAGAAGGATTAGTATTAATTCTTTAAATGCTTGGTGGAATTCACCGATGAAGCTGTCTGGTCCTGGACTTTTCTTAATTTGGAGGTTTTTCATTACTGATTCAGTCTCCTCACTAGTAATTAGTATGTTCAGATTTTCTATTTTTTCATGCTTCAGTCTTGTAGGTTATATGGGTCTAGGACTTTTTCCATCTCTTCTAGTTTGTGCAGTTTATTGGTGTATAATTGTTCAGCATACTCGCTTATGATTCATTGTGTGGTACTAGTTGTAATATCTCCTCTTTCATTTATAATTTTATTTATTTGAGGCTTCTCTATTTTTAAGTCTAGCAAATGATTTGTCATTTTTTTTTAAATCAGCTCTTCATTTTTTAAAATCTTTTCTATTATCTTTTTAGCCTGTATTTCATTTCTTTCTGCTCTGATCTTTATTTCCCTGCCTTCAACTAACTTTGGGCTTAGTTTGTTCTTTTCCTAGTTCCTTGAGGTGTAAAGTTAGGTTGTTTGAGATCTTTCTTGATTCTTAGTGCAGTATGAAGTTCCCTATTAGAACTGCTCTTGCTCCATCACATGTCTTGGTGTGTTGCATTTCTATTTTCATTTGTGTCAGAATATTTTTTTATTTGTTTGGTTTTCTTCTTTGACCCATTGGTTGTTCAGTAGCATGGTTTTTAATCTCCACATATTTGTGAATTTTCCACTTTTCTTCTTATAATTGATTTCTAGTTTCATACCATTGTGATCAGAAAAGATGCTTGATGCAATTTCAGTCTCCTTAATCTTAAGACCTCTTTTGTGGCCTAACATATGCTCTATTTTGGAGAATGATACATGTGCACTTGAGAATATGTATTCTGCTGCCCTTGCATAGAACGTCATAATGTATCTAAGTCCATCTGGTCTAATGTATCATTTAAGTCCAGTGTTTCCTCATTGATTTTCAATCTGGATGAAATATCTATTGTTGAAAGTGTGGTATTGAAGTCCCCTATTATTGGATTACTGTCTCTTCCTCCCTTAGGTCTCGTTTCCCATCCCCCCACCACCACCGGCCATGCTGTGCAGCTTGCAGGATCTTAGTTCCTCAACCAGGGATTGAACCCAGACCCCAGCCATGAAAGCACCAAGTCTTAACCACTGGACTGCCAGGGAGTACCCTCAGGTCTGTTAATAAATGCTTTATATATTTAGGTGCTCCAATGTTGGGTGGATAAATATTTACAATTTTTTATTCTCTTGTTGGATTGACTCCTTTATCATAATATAATGACCTTTTTATCTTCCTACGTTCTGTGTCTTAAAGTCTATTTTGTCCAATGTAAATATAGCTACCCTGCTTTCTTTTGGTTTCCATTCATGAGATATTTTTCCATTCCTTCACTTTCAGTCTCTATGTGTCCTTAAACCTGAAGTGATTCTCATGTATGCAGCATATAATTGGGTCTTTTTATTTTTTTCCATTCAGTCATTTAAGGTTACTATTGATAGATATGGACTTACTATTGCCATTTCGTTCATTGTTCTCTGGCTGTAATTCCTTTGTTCCTTCATGTCTTGCTTTCTTCTTTTGTGGTTTGATGATTTTTTTTGTAGGGGTGTGCATAGACTCCTTTATCTTTTGTGCATCTATATAGGTCTTTGCTTTGTGGTTACCATGAGGCTTATATAAAACATCTCATATTTATAACAGTATATTTTAAGCTATAACAACTTAATTTCAAATACTTAAGTTCTACACTCTACTCCCCCCTCTATTTTATGTTTTTGATGTTACAGTTTACATATTTTTACCTTATGTATCCATTAAAAATTTTTGAAGTTATGCTTTTTTTTTTTTTCTGTACGCGGTCCTCTCACTGCTGTGGCCTCTCCCGTTGCGGAGCACAGGCTCCGGACGCACAGGCCCAGCGGCCACGGCTCGGGCCCAGCCACTCCGCGGCATGTGGGATCCTCCCAGACAGGGGCACAAACCCACGCCCCCTGCATCAGCAGGCGGAACCCCAACCACTGCGCCACCAGGGAAGCCCTATGCTTATTTTTAATCATCTTATCTTAGCCTTCACACCAGAGTTATAAGGATTTACCCACCACCATTACAATAAAGTATTCTGAATTTAACTATATATTTATCTTTACCAGTGAGACATACTTTCAAAGGTTTGTCACTAATTAGCATCCTTTGATTCAGGTTGAAGTCCCTTTAACATTTTAATAAGGCTGGTCTAGTGGCAATGAACTCCTCCAGCTCTTGCTTGTCTGGGAAACTATCTCCTTCAATTCTGAAGGACAGCTTTCCTGGATAAAGTATTCTTGATTGGCAGTTTGTTTGTTTTTTCTTTCAGCCCTTTTGAATATATCATACCACTCCCCTCTGGCCTATAATGTTTCTGCTGAAAAATCTGCTGATAGTCTTATGGGGGTTCCTTTGTTCATGACAAGTTTTTCTCTTGCTGCTTTTAAAATTCTCTGTCTTTTAACTTTTCACAATTTAATTATAATGTGTCTCCATGTGAGGGCTCTTTGGATTTATCTTTTTTGCATTTCTCTGTGCTTCCTGAATCTGGTCTGTTTCTTTCTCCAGGTTAGGAAAGTTTTCAGCTGATATTTCTTATAAGATTTCTGCCCCTTTCTCTTCTACTTCTGGGACCCCCTATAATGCATATACTTGTTTGCTCACTTGATGTTGTCTCATAAGTCCTTTAAGCTGTCTTTACTTTTTTTCTTTGCTCCTCTGATTGGATAAATTTCACTGCCCTGTCTTTGAGTTCACTGATCCTTTCTTCTACTTTGCTGCTTAACTCCTCTATTGAATTTTTCAATTCGGTTAGTGTATTCTACAGCTCTCTGATTTCTGTTTGGTACTTTCTTATATTTTCTACCTTCTTTGAAATTCTCACTTTCTTTAAACATTGTTCTCCTGATCTGTGAGCATCTTTATGACCATTATTTTTAACTCTTTATTAGGTAAATCACTTATCTCTGTTTCATTGAGATCTGTTTCTAAAGTTTTATCTCATTCTTTTGTTTGAAACATATTCCCATTTCTTCATTTTCCTTGACTGTGTTGGTTTCTGTATCTTAGATAAAAGAGCCACCTCTCTCAGTCTTCACAAAGTGATCTTAGGTAAGAGAACCTTATACATCAGCCTGACCAGAGCTCTTTATCTCTTAAACATTTGTGATTTTCCATGCTGCCTTCTTTGTTCTTAGTGGCTCCCAAAGGGGAAGACTGCAGTCTGTACCTAGATGCAAGTTGATTGAAAGCTGTACTTGTAGGCAGCAACTGGGAAAGTATGTAGTTAGGGCCCTCTCACGGAAAAAACTGGGAGATGGGCTTTTTTGCATGTTGCCTCTGCACTGGGCCCAGGTGTATACCCTTGGGAGGTGTGGGCAGGGCTGCTATACCCATTAATGACTGATGCTTTGCTACAGTTCTGTGGCACCCATAAGTATAAAACCTGCTGGCTATCAGAGCCAGGTGATCCAGGGGCCTATCCCTTCGGTGGCAGCTGCAAAAGCTGGGGCACCAGATGTGTACTGGGCTCAAGTGAGAACATAGAGGTGGTATCTGCTGGCTTCCCCAGTCTCCAGGGAGGATGCCAATCAGCTCCTAAATGCATGCTAAATTCTCATGTCATCCTTCATAAAAGCCACTTCTTCTATGACCCTCTTTGGATTCTCCATAACTTCATTTTGAGTAATCTTCTTTACATGGAATAGTTCTTGTCCTATTTTAACACTTTCTGCCTTGATGTCTAATAATTTGTGATATACACCAGCCATCTTTTACTTTGTAATTGGGTTTTTCAGCTTTTATCTTCTATAGTAATTTAAAATGTGGAACTCCTTTTTACATTCCAATGGCATTTCCCTTTATTTAGCATATATACATATATATATATTTTTTTAAACCCCTGTTTCACCCCATCTTCCCTTGCTCCCTAGTCAGTCCTCAATCATTTTTTTAAAATTTAACTTTCACACTCCCAAATTCTTGATTATTCTTTCCATGTGCTGATAAACCTTTGTCATTTTTGGAGGAAACATCACAGTGCTACATTTTCTAAGCTTTTGCATGCCTAGACACTCCTTCTAGTATCTTTATCACTCTTACTCCATTAAAAATATGTAGATGTTGGTCACTTGTCTTCTGACAGTTATAGAAATAAGGACTAAGGTTACCAATTTTTCTACCTAGCTGTTTGAAGAATTTTTTTCTTTACTGTCTTTTCCATAGAACATTAGTGTGATTCTGTTAATTCTGTTAATGAAATAAGGCCTTCTAAATCTGCACACTTAGTAAAAATCTGAGTTTTTCTCTTATATTATAATTATTACTTCAGAGTACCTTTCTTTTTCCTTTTTAATAAATACCATTTACTTGTTGGTTCTGTGTCTTTTCTTTTTCTCTCTTCATTTACTCCCAGATTTAAGTTTTCCAGATGACTGACTTTTGGATTCATTGTTAATTCTGCTTATCTTCAATGAAGTATTCTAAATATTTTGGGTTGGATTTTTTTTTTTCCCATGTATTTTACCCAGTTCCTCTTACAGTTAGGGCAGCTACTTATCTGAGACTGAGAAGCCAAACATACTGAGTTAAGAACTTGGGCTCTGGAGTAAGACTGCCTGGAACTGAATCCATCTCAGCTACTCACGAGGTATTTGACCTTGAGAATTTATTTTACCACTCCACGCCTCAATTTCCTTATTTTTATAGGAGGGATAATAATGGTACCTACCCTATTGAGTTTTTGTGAGGATTAAAGGAGTTAATATAAATAAAGACTCTAGGACACTACTTAGCACATAATGAGCTGCAAAAGGGAGCTGTAATTACTATACAGATATTTTTGAAAGTAGTCTTTGAATCTTAAGAACAATTTTTTTCCATGTTATCTTTTTTTTTCCTTCAACGATAAGGATTCACTGAATTATTTGCCATGAGATATATGTAATACCACTTTTCTGTCCTCTCTACTCCCCAACTATTGTCAACATCAACTTAAACAGGTTTCCCTTCTCAGAACTGCAGCTGAGGTTGGTGTGCATAGCCCCTGCCTACAGTGTGTTTTTTTTCTAGATGAGCTGCAACTCAAGATACTTGTGCTGCATTTTCTTCTGCTTAAGAACAGGCATTGTGGCATAATGAAAGTGGCGATCTCTTCCCTTCAGAAATCCATTCAGTTGAGCAGTTTAGTTTCCACCTTCTTTCCCACTCTGTGCTACTGTAGTAATTCAGAGCAAAAACCCTAACCCCCACGCCCAAACAAATTCTGAATGATGAGGTTATGAGAAATTGCACCCACTTCAGACCTGAGCACATGGGTTCCTCCTGTTTCTAGCAACACTACAGTCTTTGGCTTCTTGACTAATGATATGAGGCATTCCTAGTTTGCACAGAATAACTGCTCTTACTTTGAAGGGTCTATTAAATCTAAATTAGTGACATTCACTTAATCTTTAACAGTCCTCAAAAATGTAAAATAAGATTTATTCTCTAAAGTGGAAGCTTCTAGCTACTTATAAGTCACTAATATTGCACAGTGGTATTTTAAACAGTACAGCCTTATAACAAAAATGTGCTCAAGGTTAGAAACAATGTAAATTAGAAGAAAAAATTACTGTGTAATCTCAAAAGGTTTGGGGATTTGATTTTTTATCTTATTTTTTTAAAAAGAGTTGAAAATAATAAAAAGTGAAACATTATTTTCATACAAGCTGACCCAGGGTAATCAGTCACCCTGATTACAGCAGGCCTTTCTGGCTACATAGGGTTGTTGCCTTAGACAACAGAAGTTGTCTACAGCTTTTGGATCAGCATGGCAGAAGCACCTCCTCCTCCGTTGCAAATACTGGCAAGACCATATTCTCCTTGCTTCAAGGCATGAGCCAAATGGACGACAATCCTGGCTCCAGACATCCTAGGATTAAGAAAGCATTTTGGTACTTTAATGGTTTACAGACTGTATGAATAACCAAATTAGCCATTACTTATAGCTGAATTTAACTACTTTACTTTAACTTGGGAGACTTGTTTCAAGAAGGGTTACAGCTTTTTTTTTTTTGGCTGCAATGAGCGGCACGCAGGACCTTAGTTTCCCAACCAGGGATCGAACCCATGCCCCCTGCAGTGGAAGCGTGGAGTCCTAACCACTGGACCACCAGGGAAGCCCCAAGAATGGTTACAGCTTTTTGAAAAGCCCAAGCATAGATTTTACTCTTAAATTATCTTCTTCAACATAAAACAATATTAGTTTTCAAGGAACAGATGTGATAGATCTGTGTTCAATGGGGATCCTATCAGAAATGGTATTTGCCCTATGAAGGATGGGTGGGAAGAAAAACTGTTAAACCAAGAGTAACAAGAATTATCATGAAGCAGTTTAAGTTTTGATAGGAATATACAAAGGCAGCCATTAACCTAGGTATATTTTTCTTTATAATTTTACCTACCCAATTGGATGTCCAAGAGAAACAGCTCCTCCATTGATATTCACTTTTTGGGGATCAATCTCTAGCATTTTAATGTTTGCTAGTACGACCACACTAAAGGCTTCGTTTATTTCCCACATTGTAATATCTTCTTTTTTCAATCCTGCATCTTTAAGAACCTAAATTTTTTAAAAATATAGATTATGTTCAGATAATTAAGTCAAAACTTATTTTCATTATCTTCTTGAAATTCTGCAATTTTCGTTTATAATTCCCTTTGATGTAATACATAAATATGGAGTTTCTTAGTTTCCAGGAGGAAGGGCCCTTTTATTTTCTGATTTTAATTTCTCATCTTTTGTTTTTGTTTTTGTTTTTGTTTTGCGGGGGGGGGGGGGGGGGGGCTGTGCTGCACAGCATGCAGGATCTTAGTTCCCTGACCAAGGATCGAACCCGTGCCCCCTGTAGTGGAAGTGTGGAATCCTAAACACTGGACTGCCAGGGAATGCCCTAATTTCTCATCTTATTGCATTGTAATCAAAGACTTGTTTGCATTATCGTATTTCTATTACTTTGGAGAGAGAAAACTTCATTTTCTTGAACATTCCATGGATAACTGAAAAAAATATACTCTTTATTTAGGGGTACATAGTTGATACATATTCTTAAGATCTACTTTACTGATTATATGTTGCTTAGTTCTAGATTTTTTATCTATCAAATGAAAGAGGTATACTAGTCTCTACTAATTTTTCATTGCATCCCCTAGAGTTTCTGCTTTATAAAAGTTGCTGTGGGGTTATCTGGGGCACAGTTATTCAGAGCTATCGTATTTTCATTGTAAATGATTTATTTAAAGTCTTATTATATGATCTCTTGTTTTGATAGTTCCTCAGCTATTGCAGGAGGGTGTTTATCTTTAGAAATTTTTTTGTTCTGAGCAACAATAATATTAACATGAAACTTTTGTTCCTCCTTGCTCTCTTCCTCCAGCAGGCTCAGGTAGCTTTCTAAGCTGCACAGCTCCAACAGCTTCCTCTAGTTCCAACACCGTGAGACAAAACATGGTACCTACCTAAGTGTAGCCACTTTTCTAGCTCTCAGAATCTAGCTGAGAAGTGTTTATCACCCTTCCTTTCCAATGTGATGCACATTCACTTTCAGAAGCTGTATAACTGTGTTGCTTTCTGAGATCTGCCACCTCTGGACAGATCATCACTCCCTGTTGTTTCTGATCCTTCTCTATCCTTATTTCCCACTGATTTTTTTTTTTTTTTTTTTAATCTGGGTGCCACCCTCAGACATTTTCTTTCAGGGTGAGGCCCTCTACTTCTGAAAGGGAACATTTGCTGGAGTCTTCTGAGATCCCTTAACCCCTAAACGAACACAACACTGTCTCCTTTCCTGGGACCCCTTAGTAACTTCCCACAAAGACTCAGACTGACAATTGGAGCAGATAGGTCCTCTCCATCTCCAGTTTTACTCTGAGACCAGCTCCCGTGAGTTCCCTTTCAGGATGAAGACTGCTCCTTCTAGTAATGAATATTTGCTTTGAATTCTAGAACCCTGGACCCTCAGCATTCCCTTCTTTTCTCTGCTGCACCAACCTCCCACTTTGCGGTTGCCATTCCAGGTATGTGAGTTCCACACAAGGAATTCAATCATGTAGTTTTTATCTGCTCCGCTGAAAATATAGTTTGTGGGCTGCCCCTTTACTTTTGTTGTTGTTATCCTTGTTGCTCTCTAATTGTTTTCAGGAGAAGTGAGAAGATTTGAAACTAAGCTACCTCTATGCTTTGGTGGATGAGTAACATGTAAAGTCTAAAACATGCAACCTTGGTATAAGCAAAAACAGAAATTGGCACAATGAGTTATGGTCTGTTATTTTGTTCTCACCTTAGGTACAGCATATGCAGGTGCAACTGGAAAATCAATAGGTTCTACAGCAGCATCAGCAAATGCTTTATTAAAAAAAATACATCGTTAAAATCTTTTTACAAGCACCCAAAGCTATATCTAACAACTCATATAATATGCAAAAATGCAAGTTTCCTAAACATTATAGTGTATTTAAATGTATTTGTGCCTTTTCTAAGATTCTACACTTTACAAGATTATACCAGTCATCTAAGCCATTGACTTTCACAGATAGGGAGTTAGGGGAAATTGCCTCCAGGGACACTGACATTATCTAGAGATATTTTTGGTTGTTGCACAGGTGGAATGCCACTTATTGTAGTATCTAATGGGTAGAAGCCAAGCTGCTAAACATCTTACAATGCATAGAATAGCTCCTACAACACAATTATTTGTTGTGAAATGTCAATGGTGCTGAGGTTAAGAAACCATGATCTAAACAAAATGGTATCTGTTTAACTCCTTATGAAGAAGGCAAGGCAGATTTTACAGCTAAAAAGTCTTAAGGAGACTGAGGACATGCCAAGACCACACAGTTAATAATTAATGCCAGTACAATTAAATTTTTTGTATCTCTATACTCCTAAGCCCATATTCTTTTTATTCTACCTGGCTACCTTTCCCCACAGTGCCAGGGGAAAACATGTACCCTGTAGTCTCCCACACATCATCCAGGATAGGGAAAGATTTTTAAAAGTTTTCTCTTATACAAATCAAATACTAACGAAAATATTGAAGGAGGTTCTATCTCAATTAAAACATGTACTAGTTAAATTCTGTCACAAAGTACAACCTACAGACAGAAATAGCCAACTTCAATATTACGTATAATATTACTGGCAAAGAACCTCAATTTCAGGAAGAATATAGCGGTTTAGGAATAAACAAGTTCAGAACATTTTCTACCTGCTATTCTTGCCAGTGGTTTAACACTGAGCCTCTTGGCTGCATCTGCAGTCATCAGAACCATAGCAGCTGCTCCATCATTCAGTGTGCTGGCATTGGCAGCTGTTACTGTACCTGAAAGTATCAATGAGCATGACATCAGAACATTCTTTCACACTGAATTCGTTTGGATCAATTTAACAAATTTCTGCAGAATACTGCCTGGGTTGCTAGATGCATGAAGATATGGATGGAGATAATTCCTGCCCTCAGGAAAATACACATAATTAAATGTGTATGTATATAACACAATTAATGTCAGTATGCCTTTTTACATTAGATTTTTTAAAATATATATTTATTTACTTATTTGGCTTCACCGGGTCTTAGTTGCTGCCCCCTGTGGGATCTTCGTTGTGGCATGTGGGATCTAGTTCCCACACCAGGGATCGAACCCAGGCCCCCTGCATTGGGAGCGTGGAGTCTTAACACTGGACCACCAGGGAAGTCCCCTTACATTAGTTTTTTGTAACAGTTTATTCAAAGCTACCTCAAAAGGCATGTGTGATGGCACTGGGTAAATGCTGGTTCATAATTCCTCAAAGATAAGGACCACTTCATACTTTTCCTAACAAACAAACACTAAGTCTTTGCTTATTCACAGTAGAGCAGGCACTCATATATTTTTCAAATCAGTGTCAAAATCAGGTATTTCTTCTTCTCTACAATCACTTGAAGTTAAATGAATAATAAAAGTCACTAAACTGTACATTTTAAACAGGAGAATTTTATGGTATGCAAATTATATGTCAATTAAGCTGTTTTCTTTTAAATACCAATGAAGACCCTAAAATAGACTGCTGCTAAAATTATAAAACTATACTTTTGCAATATAAATTTTTTTTTCTTTTTTTGGCCAAGCTGTGAGGCTTGTGGGATCTTAGTTCCCCGACTAGGGATCAAACCCGTGCCCCTGCTGCGGAAGCACAGAGTCCTAACCACTGGACCATCGGTGAATTCCCTGCAATATAAATTTTTATATGATGCTTTAATAAAAAAGATTAATCCACTCCTATAGTTAGTATTGAGAAATTCAATCAAAAAAGGGAAAAAAGTTATTTCAGATTATTATCGCAGCTGTATACAGCCAATTTTAAAAGCAGAACTGACCTTTTTTCCTAAAAGGATTTAGTAACCTGGGATCCCACTTACACTAACATTCAACATTTATTTGTTGAGAACCAGGCACTAGAGATACAAAAATGAAAAACATCTATCAGCTTAGTCCTCCAGAGGCTTACAGATATTTAACATAATATGTAAACTTGACTTTCATATCACGAAAAACTTTCAAGAAGAAGTGCATATGAAAAACTGTTCTACATCATTCTACAACCTGTTCCAGAGGCTTTATATATTGAAAGTATTAACTGTTTATATAAAATAAATAACTAATAAAAAACATACTGTATAGTACAGGGAACTCTACCTCAATACCCTGTAATGACCTATATGGGAATAGAATCTAAAAACCAGTGGATATATGTATATGCATAACTGATTCACTTTGCTGTACTGCAGAAACTAACAACATTGTAAATCAACTACACTCCAATAAAAATTAATAATAAAAAACAAGTTCAAACACACACAGACACGCAAAGAAAATATTAACTGTTAAGCAATTTTAAATATACTTTGGATAAATATCATATGTTTTGTTAACTTCACTTGGGCCTGATACATTGAAAATGTTAAATACCATCTAGTTGTTTTCTAGAATTTTTTTAAATCCTCAGGCAGTTCTAAGACGAGATATGGTATACTGACTCTTTTTTCTTATGCTTCATTTCTTAATACTAACCATTTTCTTTTTGGAAAACCGTCTTCAGCTTTGGAACTCTGCTAAAATCAACATGTTTATATTCTTCATCTTCTTTCACCACTACATCTGGTTTACCTAAAACAAAAATCTTTTAAATTAAGTAATCTTAGCAGTGAAGATAATAATTAGTTGCTCAGTAAGAAATGGTACACAAGGTACCTGGTAGTCTGTGCTTCCCTGTATGCCCACATACCTTAAACCATCCCAAGTAAATTCCACTCAAGAATCTACCATCAATAATTTCTGTTAGTGTCTTAAAGAAGAGTTTATTAAGTAGCCTGATGCAATTTAAATCTTCTATTTAGCCACATCCCATTCTCTTCTCTCAGCCTCCTTCTATGATCACAGACCTCATTCTTCTAACCCCAGGGGTAGATGTCCAACCTAGGCTGGATAAGTTTTGGTACTCCATCATTCTTATCACAGTAATTATTTCTAGAATCGAAATGTAACCTAAACCAAGTTAATTGAGTCTTTACTGTGGATTTATTTTGCTGCATTTGGTGAGGAGGTCTCTTTCCTTTGTGACTGAGAGCCCTACAGATGTGACCCTGGAGATGGAGGCAGCACCACAGAAAAGCTGAGACAATAAAGAACAAAAGCAGCACAGAAAAGCCAAGACAGCATGTCCTAATGGTACTGACTACCCACTTCCAATCCCTGAAGTTCCCAGAGCTGACTGGTTGCTGCCATATATCTTTCAGTTCTGGGACGAATCCCCAAGTGGCCTTCTAATAAATCCCCGCCTTTTCACTTAACTTAGTGTGTTGTCTGTTGCTTATATTAGGAAGAATTATATTAGAAATTAAATTAAATTATATTAGAAATTAAATTTACCTCTGAATTAGCAACATTTCCCTTTAATAACCATAAGCAGCAGTGTCAGCGTCCTCAGTTGAAATTAACAAAGATAAAAATGTACTAAAACTCAAACAAAATATTTAGCAACACATAAAGTCTACTAAAAATTAAAATCTATTTATCCTTCAACCTTTTACTGTAATTGTGACAGGAACAACTTCATTTCCAAATTTTCCAGCTTCCCATGCTGCTTTACTTCTGGTATAGGAGTTAATAGCATAAGTATCCTGTTCATCTCGTGCAATATTCAGCTTCTTTGCAGTATTTTCAGCACAGTTGCCCTGATAGAAGTTGGAAGTTTTAAAAAACTAATTAACTTTGCATAACATAAAATAGTGGTTAGTAGTTAAATTTAGTTTCTTAAAATATACTTCTTTCTGTACTAGGTAACTTTTTTACTCATGTCTCATCCTCAAATACTTGAATTAGCCCAGAAGTTGCTATTTTGAAGACAAATAATTAAACACCTATGGAATCCATTATTAAATGTCAGAAAATGTCCTATTTCAGTGTGGGGCAATTTATTCAACAGTTGAGCCAAGTTGATGCAATGAGCTTAGAAAAACATTTCCCTAAAATGAATGGCTCAATCAACATTTATATCCTTCAGTTCAGTTTCTGAGATATATATATTGGACTTTCCTGGTGGTGCAGTGGTTACGAATCTACCTACCAATGCAGGGTACATGGGTTTGATCCCTGGTCCAGGAAGATCCCACATGCTGTGGAGCAACTAAGCCTGTGCACCAGAACTACTGAGCCTGTGCCCTAGAGCCCGCGAGCCACAACTACTGAAGCCCGTGGACCTAGAGCCTGTGCTCCACAAGAGAAGCCACCGCAATGAGAAGCACGCACACTGCAATGAAGAGTAGCCCCCGCTCACCACAACTAGAGAAAGCCCACATGCAGCAACAAAGACCCAACGCAGCCAAAAATAAATAAATAAAAATTAATTAAAGTATATATATATATTTTTTAAATCAAGCAGTATTTTATATACATGGCATTTCTCCATTAAAAAGCAATAATTACCATATGAATTTTATTGTAGACATCAGTTAGCCCATCTTTTACAATCAAATCTTCAAGCTTTATGCCACCATATGGTGTTGCTCCTCTGTTCATTACATAGGGAACATTGGACATGCTCTCCATCCCACCTGCCACCATCACATCCTGCTCAGCAAAACACAAAAACCCAATGTCAATTCAAGTAGTACTGTTGACTTCTGAACAACACCAGGATTAGGAACGTCAATGCTCCACACACTTGAAAATCTGTGTATAACTTCACAGTCGGCCCTCCCTATCCATGGTTCTACAGGTTCACAGATTCAACTGTAGTACATGTTTATTGAAAAAAATTTGCACATTTAGTGGACCCAGGCAGTTCAAATCCATGTTTAAGGGTCAACTGTAGTTGCAAACCCATTATACCCTTTACACAGCTAGAACAAACAAGTATTCTACATGGACTTCATTAAACATTTGCTATACAGTCACTATAGGAAGTACCCTCTTGACACTGGTAAAAGGAAATGGTCTGAAACGTGTAATGATAATTAAGATCAGAATCAGACATTAATAAGAATGCCAGGAATCTTTAATGTAGAACCATCTTCTGAAATTCTTCTAACCCTTCATTTCACTGACACTGCCAAAAACGTAATCTCAGTTCTCGGAAATAATCCGACTTCCTTGATTGTGATCCTCCCAATCAGCTCTTCCCAGATAGCTATAGTAATTTTCTACTTGATCATCTGATATGCAGCCTGTCCTTCCACCCAAGTGTCATCTATACTCATCTGAGTCATTCTGGCTAGACTGTAAGTCTGGTCATTCCACTCCTTACAGGACTCACCAGCATAGCACATAAGGCCCTTTACAATCTGACTTCTCATTCCCTTTCCAGTCTCATGCCTGGACCTACACCTGAGGTCATACAGAACTGTTTAAATATCTTCAAAGAGATTTCCCTGGTGGTCCAGTGGTTAAGACCCTGCACTTCCACTGCAGGGGGCACAGGTTCAATCCCTGGTCGGGGTACTAAGATCCCACATGCCACTCAGTGCAGCCAAAAAGAAAGAAAATCAAGTCTTCAAAGATACCATGCTAATTCACACCACCTCTGCACTTCTGACCTATCCACCAACATGTAAAACACCTACATTTCCTTTAAAACTAATCAAAACACAGCCACTTCATGCTTTCCCTGACCACGTATTTCTATCCCTTTTTGGAACAGTTTCCCTTCCTTCTTTTGTGTTCCCCAATTACTGTGCATTGCTTTTATTAATAATATTACACTGTACTGTAGCTATATTTATGTGTCAAATCTTCTCACTAAACTAAGCTCCTTTGAGGCCAGAAACACTTGTCATATCTATTTTTATGTCATTAGTGCCTGGCATATATAGTAGAAGTTTAATAAATATTAATCAACTAGCCTGTAATTACAGATTAACAAAAATTCATTTGCATTATAAGCGCTAATTTTAAAAAATAGTTTAATATAAAACATTAATATAAATATAAAATTAAAGCCAATATTATATTCTCACAGTCTTTAATCAAGAATAAAGACATGGGCTTCCCTGGTGGCGCAGTGGTTGAGTCCGCCTGCTGATGCAGGGGACACGGGTTCGTGCCCCGGTCCAGGAAGATCCCACATGCCGCAGAGCGGCTGGGCCCGTGAGCCATGGCCGCTGAGCCTGCGCATCCGGAGCCTGTGCTCCGCAACGGGAGAGGCCACAACAGTGAGAGGCCCGCGTACCACAAAAAAAAAAAAAAAGAATAAAGACAAACAAGTTCTGTACCAAAGAAACCTAAATATTTTGCCTGTTTTCAAATATGGAGAGCCTCAAATCGTTCTCATATAAGTTTTATTCTGTTATCCTGAACTACTATTTTCTGGGGATGATGGCAATAATAAGTGACAGAAATTAAGCTATCAATTATTCTACAGAATATAATAAAAGTGACCATTCAAAATAAGGCAATTCCTAGTATTCCTCTAAGTCAGATAATTTTATACATGCACAAATGAATCAAAGAACACTAACTGAAAGCATTTGCTAGAGAACCACAAAAAAATCAACTGAGACAAAATTTTCCTTGTCATTCAAACCATTCTGAAACATCTAAACAATTTCCTGACTGTTTGACAAGGGTTTGGTAATACCTGATGTCAGTGTTACCTTGTGTATAGGCAAACAAGCTCTCATAAGCTATGGAAAATATGTAACTGGTATAACTTTCATGGAAAGCATTTGAAAATATCAAAATTTTTAAATCTCTGAATCCGAAATTCTCCTCTTAGGAATTTTTCCAAAAGACAGATTTGCACATGATGAGATTTTTTAATATTTTGTTCACCAATCTCCAGTGAATGTCCACATAGTAGATCCTCAGCTAATGATAGGCAAAACCAGGATTTGAAATTAGTCTGGCTCCAGACTTTTTGTTCTTAACCACTACACTATACTGCTTAGTACAGTGAATTAACAAGAATTGATTTAAGTATAATTACACAAAGATATATATAGGGGTACTCTCTGCAGCATTATTTAAAATAGTGAAGAACTGGAGACAACCTAGATGTCCATTCAATAAGGACCCATAAGTATATTATAGTTGTTCAGTTCAATAGAGTACTATCTTATGTGCTGATACAGAATGACCTCCAAGACATTACATGGGGCACTGAGTTTAAGAAACTTCCCCAAAGTTTCTCTGCTCTTCGGTGGCAGAATACACAAAAAAGTGATGAATAAGTCAGAGATTCAAAGTGGGGCAAGAAGAAAGAAGATTTTTCATTTTATACTTTTCTATACCATCTCAGTTTTTAGCATGTGTATCAGGTATCACTTTTTTTTCTCTTTGGCTTGCCTTACAACTGGAAACAACGCAAGGGAGGAGTAACAGCAAGGGTATGCATAATTATGATTCTTGTCCGTGTAAGAAATAATCTGCAAACACCTCACAACTGATTTTTACCTTGGTGTGTTATACCCTGATAGGCTGGAATGCACTAGACAGGGATAGGGACACCTGTTTTCTAATTTTACCCCTGTAACTGTGTTTGTAGTCCACTCAACCTCTTTCCTCAACTGAAAAAAAGGCTTGGATCTGATAAACTCTTAGGTCTACGAGTCCAGGTCTAGACTCCTAACATCCAGCATATGTTTGCTGAGCAGCCTATCTCTTGCTCAGTCTCAGGTAAAGACAAGATCAAAATCATCAAGGCCAATAGAAAGCCTGCACAATTTTACAGCTGAACCTGAACATAAGGAGCTATAAATTAGTCATCAATTTTGGGCTCAATCAATGATTTGATTCCCAGGGTCAGCACCTTATTCTCATTTATGATAAAAACCCTTCTCATTCTAGCACAGACAAAATTTACAGTGTCTTAAAATCAACCAGAATCTCTAAGTAAAGGGGCACCCAAAGACAAAAACATCCTGGCTGAAAACTACTTTTTAATACCAGACACTTGAGCTATCATTTTGACCTCTACTTCAAATGGAATTGGCAAATCCAGACACTCCTGAGTGTCTGAAACAACAGAGCAACTGCACTTATGAGAAAGAATCTCACTTCTAGAGTATGAATATGCTTAGATTTTTAGTGTTTTTTAGTACTGCATATTATTTTAGTTATAAAATGGAAAAGAAGGTACTTCTTACCTGATGTCCACACATAAGATTCTGAGAGGCCATCATGATGGCTTTCATTCCTGAGGCACAAACTTTGTTTACAGTGGTACATGGAGTAGAAATAGGTAAGCCTAAAACCAATATAAATCATACTTTTGAAGAACAAAGATATTCTTCAAATAAACTGTAATAAAATAGAGCATGTTAAACTATAATCTGCAACATTTCTTCTGCCAATATAAGTCTATTATACATTTTATTTAAGCTGAAATGACCTCCATTTTGCCATGTCAAACATTTAAGTATAAAAGCAAAAATGTAGTCCTAATACCTGCACCCAGTACTGCTTGCCTTGTAGGGGCCTGTCCTTCACCTCCTTGTAGAACATTACCCATATATGCTTCTTTCACTTCTTCTTTTGGAATCCCTTTTTAAAAAAATCAAAAAGACATTTCCATATTTTATTCAATTTAATAATTAGTAATTACCTAGTAAAGTACGTGACATTATATAGCAGGAATGGTTTCTTTTTCTTGTCAGTTTTGAGCTTCATTCGTAACACTCTAGTACAAGGATTTCTTTTCAAGGGAATTCAGAAATGTAGGCATTAATTCGTTTCTAAGTGTTACGTATATAGTAAGTGCAAAATAAACATTTGTTCCATTGAATCACTACCCCTCAACACCAAAAGTAAAGCACTACTAACCTGCCTTTTCAATGGCTCCCTGAATTGCAATGGAACCAAGTTTAGTGGCTGGCAGAGAGGAAAGGCTGCCTAGAAAGGATCCAATGGGTGTTCTTGCAGCACTTACTATGACCACTTCCTGGCAAGACAGAAGATGGTAAAAATTATTATATTTAAATATTTTACCCACATCATCTTTCATAAATA
Source organism: Neophocaena asiaeorientalis asiaeorientalis (assembly GCF_003031525.2). Taxonomy (NCBI): domain Eukaryota; kingdom Metazoa; phylum Chordata; class Mammalia; order Artiodactyla; family Phocoenidae; genus Neophocaena; species Neophocaena asiaeorientalis. The sequence continues at coordinate 269,953 of NW_020175405.1, forward strand.
AACAATTCATAGATATATTATCCAAAAAACAGACTTTTTATGAATGACTAATTACCCATCAAAGATGAAAATAATATTAGAACAGCCCTAAAATCAGTTCAATTCTGGTACTTTATGATTTAAGACCTAATAGAAAACCTAAGAAAAACCAGTTCTAAAATAGGCATAGACCAGAAGCTTAAGGTTCAATTCTATTCCTTAGTCAAAATTTAAGAAATGATCAGTTTACCCTTGTTAACTGCATAAAAAGCCCTAATTAAAGGGCTTCCTTACTGAAGGCAAACTCTGGTCTAGGGTCAAGACCTGTATGTTAGTGGGGGCATACCACTTAACTAGGACACACCCAGAGCCATATTTCTTAAACTATTAATAAGACAATATAAAATTTAAGAAAAAGATAAAAGCTCTCTTAAATATTGCAAAACACTATTTTAACAATTCTCTCCTTACGCCTTACGCTTGCCTTCTACATGCTCTTAGATAAATACATACATACATACATACATAAATTCTCATAGATAATAAGAGAACCATTCCCTAGATTCTGGTCGAAGGCTATTACTAAGTCTTTTTAGAAACCGTTATGAAACAAAAGGAGGACCCCTCAGGAAGCACTAGGTGACCAGGTGATGGTCCTTCCTGTCTAATCCCCAGTCTCCTTCAGCCCCTTTCTTCTAGTATCTTCCATGTGGCCTCTGCAATGACCAACCAACACAATATAATGGGGGTTCCCAAAAGTAAAGGAAGAACACTGCCTAGTTTTAGAGAAGGTTGTTTACCATAGACAATGACTGGGGAAGAAGCAGAAATTATGCAGGGCGCTAGACTGAAATTTTTTAGGGTAATTTGGGAGTCTGACTTATTTCAATAATTAGCTATTCCTAACCACTGAATCATCCCAAGCTGACCCTCATCTATACATGCTTTAGAATATGCATTTTCAATAGACTACATTTCCTTTAAATGCTTGAAATTTTAAAGCACAATTTAAATTTATACTTACATTCAAAGTGGGTTTTGATACATAACTTCGTTCCACATATCTTATTTCCTGTAATATAAATATTTGTTATGATGTAAAAAATATTAACCTATATCACTTTATACTTCTCAGTAATGGGATTATGGTTATTTCTTTTTGCTGCATTATACTTTAATTTCCAAATTTTCCTGTTCACATATCACTGTTACAATTTTTAAAATTACTACTTTTGTAATATTCTCATCTGATTAACTGTTCATTGGAAATGTATGTTTTAACTTCTGATGAATTTATCATCTTAAAATTTCTAAGCCTTTTTAAGTATAAGCCTTATAAAATGTAATTTTAAGTTAAATCTAAGTTCTAAATTAAGTAAGCCCAAATCGGGCTGCTGCTTATATAACCTACTTACACTGAAGGATTCTAGCGTATTATCTGTGACCCAACTCTGAATTTAAACTTCCTACTTGTAGTAAACATGCCAGTCATTGCCTCTCCAGCTACACCCCTTTCTCCAAAGGGTCTGGAAGGGACAGCCCTAAGTACAAGGTGATTCCCATCGTCCTCCCACTGGCCAGAGCTGACAGGACCAAAAATGGAATGGACTTCTAGCACTCTGAGAGACCCAATCAACTGAATGATGATGAGCACTTGAAGTGAAAGGCCCAAGGGGCTGGAGTTAGTCAGCAACACCATGTAAAAGCAGAGGTTACAGCAAAGAGAAAAGCCACAAGTAAGCAGAGAAGCAAAGGAATGGAATATATACACTCAGAAAAGGAAGAAAAGACCATGCCACACTACAAGAGACAAAAGAAGATAACATAGTTAGTGATTTTCTAGTTAGGGTCCCAGCAAGGCCAGCTTTACTTTATTTCCTAAACTTGGATGTCCAAAGAGCTTGCCTATTGTATATCTTCAAAAAAGTCCCTTTCTACTTAGCTAGTGTGAAATGGGATATTGTTCCTTGCAATCAAAGGGCCTTTTCTAAACCACTTTAAAGTCTCTGGTTCTGTTTAGTTGAAGGTTCCCTGGTTTCTCCACTTTGCCCTGGATGCCATTCCAGTTGCCTTTTCAAAGATGCCACATCTTCCGTTATCCCTTCCCTCTCCCCAGTATCATTCATCCCCTTTACTCCTGGATTATTCTGTAAGCATAGTAATAGGCTTCCTCCCACCTGAAAGAATTAAAAACAAACCTCTTAACCCGGACTCCCATTGAGCTTTCACCTCATTTCTTAGTTCCTCTGTACAAGAGAAGTTCTCCAACAAGTTACCTACAATTTGCTTCCTTGTCCTCACCTCCTATTTACTGTTCAACCCCACCCAATCTGACTTTTATCTATCCTTTTGTTGGCTCTGACCAAGATCAACAATGTCTGGATAGCAAAATCCAATAAAGACTTCACTATACTCATCTTATCCATTCAGCAACCTGGGACTCACTTTTCTCCTTGGGGAAACACGCACAGTGGTTAAGAGCCTAGGCTTACTAGCTGAGTATTCTTGAGCATTAAGTTTTCTAAAATACTCTCCACATGTTGTTGTGAGAATCAAATGAGGTAATATGTGTAAACCACTACACAAACCCTCCACTTTCTTGGCTTCCATTTTAACACAATCTTATAGTCTCCCTCCTATCTCTCTAGTTATTTTTCTCAGTCTTCTTTGCTGTTTCATCCTCCCCTTCCCAACCTCTAAGTGCTGGAATGTCCCAGGGCTTTGTTCCAGGCCCCTTTTAATTTTCCATCTTCACTGTCTCCTTAATCATATCTAGCCCTATAGCTTTAAACAGCAATTATGTCCTGGTGATTTCAAAATTTCTATCTCCAGCCTTGACCTCCAGACTCATATATCCAAGTGCCAACTTGATAGCCTGAATTTAATGTCCAACTCATGTCTCTCAATTTCCAACCTAGAAAACTAGTTGTTTTTTTTTTAATGGTGGGAGTGTGGTTTATTAAGCTGTGCCTTAGTACAGGCTCTGAGGTTTGCCCATGGCACTTTTAATGTACAAAATGTTCTGCCAATTTTTTTTTTTAAATAAATTTATTTATTTTTGGCTGCATTGGGTCTTGGTTGCTGCACACGGGTTTTCTCTAGTTGTGTCAAGTGGGGGCTACCCTGCGTTGCAGTATGTGGGCTTCTCCTTGTGGTGGCTTCTCTTGTTGTGGAGTACGGGCTCTAGGCGCATAAGCCTCAGTAGTTGTGGCACGTGGGCTCAGTAGCTGTGGCTCGCGGGCTCTAGAGCACCGGCTCAGTAGTTGTGGCGCATGGGCTTAGTTGCTCTGTGGCATGTGGGATCTTCCCAGACCAGAGATCAAACCCGTGTCCCCTTCACTGGCAGGTGTATTATTAACCACTAGGCCACCAGGGAAATCCCCTGCCAATTTTCTTAAGCAATGACACCAGGAAGTTGACAGCTAAGTGGATGTTGTACACAGCTTATCATCTGTCATCTGCATGTGGCCAACAGCCACTGCCAGACACAGCACCTTCTTCATCTGGAACTTGATCGTGGACTTCACTTCATCAACTTTGGCCACCATGTTCTCATTGTGGGTCATCACGGAAGGGAACTTGCCAGCCTTATTCAGGCATGGGTCCAGGATTCATGGGATCTTCTTGATCAGAGACTCTGAAGCCAAAAAGGCATCATACTTCTTGGCCAGCTTCTTGACCAGTTTCTTATTCTTGTTGAGTTTCCTTAGCACCTTGATGCCCATGTGGGGTATATCCACAGCCTTGGCCTCATCACAATGCTGCTGGTCCCCCAGAACACATATGGAGAACTTGGGGCAGGGAGTGGACTTAAGCCCAGAGCATCCACATTCACCAACAGCTAGTCTGGCTTCCCAAACTAGCCGGCAGGCTCAGCCAAGGCCTCCCCATACCTCCCCTCTTGTTTTTTTTGTTGTTGTTGTTTGTTTGTTTTTTAATTTATTATTTCTTGGCTGCGTTGGGTCTTCATTGCTGTGCACGGGCTTTCTCTAGTTGCAGCGAGCAGGGACTACTCTTGCGTTGCGTTGCACGTGCTTCTCATTGCAGTGGCTTCTCTTGTTGTGGAGCACAAGCTCTAGGCACACAGGCTTCAGTAGTTGTGGCACACGGGCTTAGTTGCTCTGCAGCATGTGGGATCTTCCAGGACCAGGGCTCAAACCAGTGTCCCCTGCATTGGCAGGCGGATTCTTAACCACTGTGCCACCAGGGAAGTCCCTCCCCTCTTGTTTTAAGACCCAGTGTGGGGGTCTGTCCAGCCACACCTGCCTGGAGCAGGGGGTCTGAACTACCCGGGCACTTCAGTGCCACATGTGCCAGGCCATCTCAGCCTCAACCAGAGCCTGAAGGGAGGAGACGGGCACAGGGACACTGAGGGCTGGGTGGGATGAGAATGGTGCCAACCTGGCAGTGCCCAAGAAGCGTTTGTCCTTCTGAGGGTCACAGTTGTTCAGGCTGATCTGAAGCTCCACCATCCCCAAAAACTTCCGGGGCTTGCGGTGGTTCCCATGCAGGACTTCCCGTACCGCCTCATAGAGGGTGTCACGGGAGACTTTGCTGCTCATGGTGCCTCACGCCGTGATAACCGGAAAAGTAGAACACTAGTTTCTTTCCAGCATTTCCCTCCTCAAGACATCACATCACAATCTGCCCAGGTGCTAAGCCAAAATCTTAGGACTCACCTCCATCTGTGCCTAATACCTAGAGATACTCTATCACAGGTACTATCAATACTGTCTAAAATATACCTAAATTCTTCCACTTTGCTTCATCTGCACTACTGCCACCTAGTCCCAGCCACTATCTCTTGCTACTTTAACAGCCTTTTACTTCATTTCCTGCATCCCCAGCTTCCCTTCTTCAGTCCATTCGGTTTTTAAAACGTAAATCAGGAAGTTCCCTGGTGGTCCGATGGTTAGGATTTGGTGCTTTCACTGCAGTGGCCCAGTTTTAATCCTTGGTGGGGAACTGAGATCCCAGGGGGACTGAGATCCCACAAGCTGTGTGGCGTGGCCAAAAAAAACACAAAAAAACAAAAACAACCCCCCCACACACATACACACACAAATGTAAATCAGATCACATCGCTCCCCTGATTAAAATCCTTTGATGGGGCTTCCCTGGTGGCGCAGTGGTTGAGAGTCCGCCTGCCGATGCAGGGGACACAGGTTCGTGCCCCGGTCCGAGAAGATCCCACATGCCGTGGAGCAGCTGAGCCCGTGAGCCATGGTCGCTGAGCCTGCGCGTCAGGAGCCTCTGCTCCGCAACGGGAGAGGCCACAACAGTGAAAGGCCCGCGTACAGCAAAAAAAAAAAAAATCCTTTGATGGCTTTCCATTGTTCTTGGAATGATATCCACAGTCTTACCCTTATCGTACAAGTTCCTGGCTCCTGGAACTGGAGCTCCTGATGATCTGGATGGTATGGTATGATCTGGCTCCTAATGTTCTTTCCTTTTTCTTTTGGTCTTCTTTTCTAATGTTCTTTCCAAACTCATGCCACTCCAGCCTCCTCTTTGTTCTGAACCAGCCACACCAGCCTCCTCTTTGTTCTGAACCCATTCCCACCTCAAGCTCTCTGCAGTGTGCCTCTGCCAGTAACAGTCTTTCCCCAGCTTGCCTTGGCTGATTCATTTTTGTTCTTCAAGTCTCAGCTCAAATGATACAACCCCAGAGTGCTTCTCCCTGACTATTTAAAGTTGGCTTCTATTTCAACATGATTATTTCCTTCAAAGCACCTCTCACACTGTGTAAATACAGGGTTCACATATTTAATCTCTCTTTCTCCGTATAATGCAAGCTTCTGAGAGCAGTCCCGTCTTTCCCCCTTCCCTTCCTCCTCCTTTCTCGTTCACTGCTACATCCTTGTCACTTGGCATAGTGCCTAGAGCTCATTAAATATCCCAGGAATGACAAAATTATAGTAGGATCAAGACACTGAACATAATGTGTGATAAATATGTGATAAATGAACACAACTAGTTAAGTTTTATTTGCATATCACAATCATCTTTCAAGGACAGCTCAGCTGCCCCAAGAACTCTAGAGACCACCCTTGACAATGCAGGCAGAGGTAGACACTCCAGTCTTAGCTTCTGCACACCCTGAGCACACTCTATTTGTCCCAAACACATAATTCTGTAACCCTCACTGGCCTGTCTCCCCACTAGACTGTAAGTTTCAAGAAGAGACTGATTTTATTTTTTATCCCAATGATGGCAAGAAACGCTAAACAAATGAACAAAGTCTGGTGCTTACTAGCAGCTCTGAAAAACATTTGAGGGGCTTCCCTGGTGGCGCAGTGGTTGGGAGTCCGCCTGCCGATGCGGGGGACACGGCTTCGTGCCCCGGTCCGGGAGGATCCCACATGCCGTGGAGCGGCTGGGACCATGAGCCATGGCCACTGAGCCTGTGCGTCCGGAGCCTGTGCTCCGCAACGGGAGAGGCTACAACAGTGAGAGGCCCGCGTACCGCAAAAAAACAAAAAACAACAACAACAAAAAAAACACATTTCAGGTAGGGTAAATATATTTTGAAGCCAACAAAATGGGATAATAAGCTACAGAGTGAGGGCCTATTTTACATGGGATGTTCCACAGAGGGCTCTCTGGAGATGTCACTGGAGCTGAGAAACTGAATATTAAAGAGTCAGCCTGGGGGGACTTCCCTGGTGGCGCAGTGGTTAAGAATCCTCCTGCCAATGCAGGGGACATGGGTTCAATTCCTGGTCCAAGAAGATTCCACATGCCGCGGAGCTACTAAGCCCATGTGCCACAACTACTGAGCCTGCGCTCTAGAGCACGCGAGCCACAACTAACTGAACACACATGCTGCAACTACTGAAGCCCACGTGCCTAGAGCCCATGCTCTGCAACAAGAGAAATTACAGCAATAAGAAGCCCATGCACCGCAATGAAGAGTGGCCCCTGCTTGCTGCAACTAGAGAAAGCCCATGCACAGCCACGAAGACCCAACACAACCAAAATAAATAAATTTAAAAAAAGAGTCAGCCTGGGGAAGATCTAGGGAAAACAACATTTGATGCATTGGGAAGAACTAGGACAAAGGCCTTGAATTAGAAACAAACTTGGCGCATGCTAAGTATAGAAAGTGGAACGGTATAGTGGGAGCCACATACTCAGGAGAACACAGTCTGAGCTGAGACTAAAGAAACAAGCAGGGACTAAAGAGGCCATGAGAAGGACTCTGGATTCTAGTCTGTGCAATGAGAAGCCACTGAAGGCTTTTCTATTATAAAAAGACCACTCTGGCTGAAGTATAGAGAACTGATTGTAGGAGCAGGAGCAGAAAAAGGGAAGGAGACCAGGCAAGAGCTCATGTGGCTAGTGCTAAGGAGGTCACAAGAGGGGTGGATACAAACAGATGTATATGGAATATGTTTTAGATATAGAACCAGCCAATGGGTGGGTATTAGTATTCTTATTTTACAAGTAAGGAAACTAAAGCATAGGCAGGTCAAGTAACCTGCCCAGAGTCACAGAGCCAATATGGGGCAGACCTGGGATTTCAAATCCAAACAGTCTCACTCTATTATACATATAGTTTACATATTATACATATATGCATATTATATATTTGTTATACATATTATATATTTTATTTAAAATAGTAATAAAATTTAGGAAGCTGAGGCAACTGCTCTTTCCAAAGTACTGCACTATTTTTGAGTAATTAATGATTTGCTTATGATATTCTTCACTAATCAAGCGTGTCATCAGTGATACTAATTTTTCATTATTTCTGTTCACAGGAGACAAATTCATGAGAACTATCCATATGCCAAAATAACTATAAAAATCAGTAAAATGATTTAGAAATTGAGCCATTATCAAGGAAACATTTTGAGAAAACAGATTAATCATTTAAAAAATTTTTCAACTTCTTAGAGGATTTAGCAGTTAGTATTCAAAATACCTTGTGTTTATGCATATTACTGTCTGTATGCAGAAGCAAAGTTCCCTTACATAAAACTGATATCCCAAATCTGTATTTCTTCAGGCCTTTATAAAGTTCTCCAAGTATTAAACAGTTATGCTAATTTCAATCAACGCTTTTCATTTTATGTATATGTTCATTTTATGTATTTCATTTATATAATTCCTTTGTTAAAATCTTATATAAACACTTATATTAAATTTTTACATCGTTGAATGCTCCCTCTGTTATGGGTTGCATTGTGTGCCCCACCCAAAAGAAGTCCTAACCCCCAGGACCTTAGAATGTAACTTTATTTGTAAATGTGGTCCTTACAGAAATAATCAAGTCAAAATAAGTTCATTAGGGTGGGCCTTAATCCAATATGACTGATGTCCTTATAAGAAGGGGAAATTTGAACACAGAGACGGATGCAGGAAAGGGAAGTGAAGACACAGGGAGATTGCCATGTGCAGATAGAGGACTGGAGTGATGCATCTACAAACCAAGGAACTCAGATTGCCAGCAAACCACAAGAAGCACAGAAGAGGCACTTGATTTCGGACTTTCTAGCCTCCAGAACTGTGCAACATATCTGTTGTTTTAAGCTGCCTGATATGTGGTATTTTCTTACAATGGCCTAAGGAAACTAATACACCCTCCTTCTTGGAAATCTACCCTCCCTTGGCTTTCAGGTGACACTACATTCCTCTGGTTTTCTTCCACAACACCATCCTCTCTTTTCATTCACCTTCACGGGTTTCCACTTGTTTTGTCTGTCCTGAAATAGTGTCTCCCAAAGGCCCTGTACAAAGCCCTCTTCTCTCCTGTCTACACACTTGCTGTAGCTGGGCTCATCAAGGCCTGTGGAACTCCTCTCTCAGCCATTCACAGCCAATCAGTCATTAAGTTCAACAGATTCTATCTCCATGCTATCTCTTGAATCTATCCATTTCTCTCGGTGTTTACTGCCAATCAGATCACTATCACCACTTACTTGCTTACCAAAACATTCTGTTCTTTTTTTCTGTATAAGAAAGGGCTGAGAACTGAGGTTCAAAACTCCACAGGGTGAAAGGGAATGGGAAGGGAATGCAAAAACCACGAGTATCCATCAGGCTTCAACCAGGAAAATAAAAACCATTCTATGTGAAACAGAATTTAATGCAGAGAATTAAATGCACAGGTGAGGGACTTCCCTGGTGGCACAGTGGTTAAGAATCCACCTACCAATGCAGGGGACACAGGCTAGATCCCTGGTCTGGGAAGATCCTACATGCCGCGGAGCAACTAAGCCCGCGAGCCACAACTACTGAAGCCCGCACGCCTGGAGCCCGTGCTCCTCAACAAGAGAAGCCACTGCAATGAGAAGCCCACGCACTGCAACGAAGAGTAGCCTCCTCTCGACACAACTAGAGAAAGCCCACACGCAGCAACAAGGACCCAACACAGCCATAAATAAATAAATAAATAAATAAATAAATAAATAAATTTTAAAATAAATGTACAGGTGACCGAAGAGCTGAGAACAGGAGACAGCAGCACAGAGATTAGCAACAGGAAGGCACTAGCATGCTCAGGCTGTTAAGACAAAGGGAAGAAGCAGGGTTACCAAAGCCAAGGGGTCAGGGTCACCTGGCAGAAACAAGAACCAAAGGACTGGCAGACATTGTCAGAAACACAATCTAAGGTAGAGAGAGGAAAAAAATAATTATCCTGACTTCTCCCTTCTTATCTCCCAATCTTCCACCAGTTTCTGAACCCAGACAGAAGCCAGATGATGCTGGCACCTGCAAGGGTCGGCCTCACAGAAATACAGAAAGAGAAGAGAAGATGAATCTGGGAACAAATAGGCTCAGGACTGGCACAATGCAGGATTTGGTTTTTTTTTTTAAGTCTGAGTATTAAAGGAAAATTATCTTGGTTCAAAATAGCAAGACAGGACTTTAAAGGAGGGAATGGTCAAAAGTGTCAAATATAGTACAAAGAAAAGTCAAGAAGAAGAAGAAAAAATACAGGAAAAGAAAATCACTGGTATTCTTCTGTTGAGCAGTACAGAAATCTAACTGCAAAGGTTTAAGGAGAAATGGATGTAAACGAAGGTGACGAGGAGGACTACTCTTTTGACCATAAGAAAAAAGCAATTCCAGCTGGAAAGCAACAAGCTCTGATAAAGTCCATAAAGGTTTCTTGACCATAAGGGAGACCTGTGTGTATTTGAAGGCAAAAGAGAAAAAGCCAGTTTAATGGGTTAGAGATCAAGTTCCATTCCACAAAATGGCACTGAATATTGAAAACCTGTTAAGACAAACGGATTTCCATGGTTCATTAAATGACCACTTAATTCAAGTAACAACCAATACAACTAATTCCTAGAGTTCAATTAAATGAACACCACAAGTCATATGCTACATAACCTACAACTTCATTTTTCTCATCAGCAACAATTGTGTTTGATTTTAAGCTCCCAGTTAAACTATAAATTAAGAGGGTTCTGCACTTGGTTTATGTTTTGTTTTGTTTTTTACAAAATTAGAGTACTTATTTCACCTAATTCACCAATAAATGTTGGTTAAAACTCAGCATGACCCAAGTACATTTTTGTGATTTCCAACATACTAACAAATATGCTAAGAACTCATGTTTCCTGGAAACCCACTCCTCCTGACTTTTCTATTATCTCAGTCACCCAGGATTAATTTTAGACACTTCCTTTTCCCTTGGCTCCCACCCTCACTCTGCATTTGTCAAGTTCTACACTTATTCTTTCACAATCTCTTGCATAGTGCTCCTCCCTTTCAGCTCCTACTGCCAACACACCAGTTCAAGTTACATCACACCTAAGAGACAATAGTTTTTTCCCCACTTCAATGCTCCTATACCTCTAATTATGACAAGAGCAAAAATATCAACGGTCCTCACTGACTTAAGTCAAATCCAAACTCTTACAATATGACTGGATTTCAAACTTTATTGCTCCAACCAAACTGGAAAAGTCAAGCTTCACCAACCACACCCTGAACTTCTGAGACCTACTCTTTAGCTTTTGCCAGACCCTAAACATGTGGTGCAAGCTAGCTTGCTTTGATGTACGGAAAATAGTAGATTCTTTCAAGGCTGTCGCTCCTGTGTTCCCTAAACACAACAGCCAGAGGAGAAACACGGCTCTGGACGCCCTTAATACGTAAGCATTACTCATCAAGAAAGTGAGTAGCCATTTATTTTCCCTTATAGGTTTGAAGTTGCTCCGAGTCGGTACACCTTTTTATTATCACCCTGTAAGCCCATAATGATTACCTATTGCATGAAATCAAAATCTCTTGACAATAACGCTCACAAACATGTTTTAAAGAAAAGCTCGAAAACAGTTTTACGGGCCTTCCCTACCCGTCCGGCAAGGTCAGAACCAAGCCCGCGCCTTTCTGCCTGTCAAAATACCTGCCCCACCTGACACACTAGAAAGCAATTATCACGATCCGGGAAAGCCCCTGAGAATGGAAACGCCCTGTGCGAGCCGGCAAGTCTGAGCGCGTGGCTTTCGGGGCGTGGGTCCCTCCGGGGGCTTCCTCAGGCCTGCACTTAGGGCTCCTTCCGGCCGCGAGGCCGCCGGCAGAAGACTTCCGAGGCGAGGCCCGAATTCCAGTCCCTCTCACCTGCAACTGCCTCCGAAGCAGGGGTCTGCGCCCGCGGGCGCCACCGCGCAGAAGCGCCGCCAGCACAGCCATGGTGGCCGACCGCCGAGCGGACAGATACCAGCGGAGAGATGTGATTGCGAGCGGCGGGTCCCCGACCCCGCTTCAACCGCCGACCTGGCCGCCTCCTCCAATAGCAGCCTCGGGCCGCGACGGCCGGCGGCCATTGGCCGGCAGCAGAGGAGGGGAGGGGCGGAGCCTGGCGCTGGGACGCCCGAGCGGCGCGTGGAAGGAGGTGCTGGCTTAGAAGTCTGCTGATAAGGTGCCAGGTCCCCTTTCCACTACTTCTGACCTTCTGAGACCAGCGGTTTATGTGTAACCTGGGCCTTTTCTGTTCACTGGGCCTGCCTCTCTCACTTAGTACCCACAAAGCACAAAGGAAATTCATGAAAATATTTTCAAGCAATCCAGTTAGCTTTTCATTTATGATGAGATAATTTTGCAATTGTTTCTTAGTAGGAGGAAGAAGAGGAATAGGAAACATTAATGCCTAACTTTGAACAATTAATAAAATTATATTAACCTTCACAAAAACTCCATGAATTAGATGCTATTATTATCCACCCTTAACTAATGAGATAACTGAGCTACAAAGAAGTTAACTTATTTTTCCATGATGGCCTGGAAAGTGGTAGAGCTGGGGTCTGAACTGATAGCATTACATGGCATTGCTTTCCTGTACCTGGCATTGCTTTCCTGTACCTATTTCCAGAGAATGATGTGTTAGGTATGATGTTCTCACGTTTTGGGAACCCACTGCTTAATTTTGGATCTTCAGCTGGAGACAGCAAATTTTTGTGTCTTTGTAACATTGTTTTCGTTTATATTTATTTTATTTATTTATTTAATTTTTTTCTATTTCTTTAATTTTGCTTGTTGTTGTTGTTTTGGCTTTTTTTTGCCCAAGTGGCTTGTGGGATTTTGTTCCCCAACAGATATTGAACCCAGGCCCACAGCAGTGAAAGTGCGGAGTCCTAACCACTGGACCACCAGGGAATTCCCTATACTTACTTTATACAGAAGATAGGAGTGACAACATACAAAGTGAGCACTTTAACCCTACTTACTCCAAGCCAAACCCAGGTTTTTCCTAAACTAAAATCCCCACCCTTAATTATGTTTTGTAACAAGTGGGAGATTGTATTTTTCAAAGTTGGCCACACCAAAAGTTAGTGTTGGGCTGCACCCCAGCAGGACTTCAAAGTTTGTAATTGCCCAGCCTCAAGATGGAAAGAATCCAGAGTTAGCGACAGAGACATCAATGGTTTATTGGATAGGGGATCTTACTTACACCCAAAGCAAGAGGGTCCTGGAGAGACACACCATTGTTGGCAGCAGATGGCAGGCTGGCAGTGGCAACAGTCTTCCCTACCGGAAGAAGAGGGAATTGTTACGGGGGAATTGATATCAGGTTGCCTCATCAGTTACCAGGGAAACCAGCAGAGGAGACAACCCTCACTGCCCCTTTGATAAACCATCTTTGTGGAGCTGTTCTGATTTAAAGATTACAACACTCACTAGCTGGGGCCAGGGCAAGTAGGTAGGCATTTACTGATCAGGCTCTATGATTAAGAGGGAAGGTCAGTCAGGTGAGTAGGGTATAGGTGAAGCAGGGTCTGGTTGAGGGATGTACAGAGAGCAAGAGAACAGCCATCTTGGGTGGCCTAATCATACAATTAGCCTACCCTACAAGCTCTTCTTTCAATATGACTCATGCTCACTCCTCCAACCAGAGGTGGGGTCGGTGTTCCCTCCCCTTGAATCTGGGGAGGGAATACTGACTGCCCTGACCATGGAGTATCACAGAAGTGAGGTATGTGACCTCCCAGGCTAGGCCTAGCCAGAAATATGGATTAAAAAAAGCTCTCTGATGATTTCCAGTCCCAGCCTTCAACCTTCCAGCTGAGACCCCAGACATCATGGAGCAGAGACCAGCCATCCCTTCCTGTGCCCTGTCTGAATTCATGATCCACAGAAACGAGAGAAAATAAATGGCTATTGTTGTTTTAAGCCACTATGTTTTGGGGTCATTTTTACATAGCAATAGATAAATACAGCACCCCTAACTTTACTTTCCCAATCACCCTAGGTTGGTCCCTTAGAGTGGTGTGTAGTACCTTCACCTACCAGCTCCTCTATAATCAATAGGTCACCAAGTCCTGCCTACTTCCTTTGAATGTCACACTCAAGCCTTCTCTCTTGCTGACCCTACTGTAGGCCAAGCACAAACTTTTTTGTACCTACTGCTTTAATGGCTATGAAATCATTACAATGTGTACCAGTGCTGAAATTTTGTTTGTGTGTGTGTGTTTGTGCATGTGTGTGAAATGTACAAGATATATCACATCTTTATCTGAAAAAGTTGAATTTTAAAGAAATAACTGAGAAAATTAAGCAGCTAGTCTGGCCTAATAAACAGAGGCCAAGGCTAATAAATACACTAGGTGAACAAACAGCAAAAGATGACTGGTTATAATAATAGCTCCTTACATAGTTCTTAGTATGGGGCATTTCTTTCACTGTTTAATTCTTTAATCCTCACAAAAACCCAATGAATTAGGGAGCTTTGTTACTCATTTTACAGATGAGGAAACTTAGATTCCATAAATTGTCCAAGGTCACAGAGCAAGTAATTAGTGACAGAGCTACAATTTGACCCAGGCTGTCTGGTTGCCAGAACTAGGCTCTTAACCTCTACACTAGTTTTGCCTTATGAGAGACTTGCCTTAGAAGCACAGGGGTCAGCTGTGGACAATTCTGCTGTCAAAAGCACTATCAGGAAATATTGCCACTGTGTTGGACAGGATGACTTCTAGAGAAGTTCAAAGAGACTTAGGGGCAGTTGGGAGAGAAGGAGAACAAATTTACTCCTGAGCTACAGCAGATAGCTTCCCTTCAAACTAAAATTCAGAAAAATAAGGCAGCCAAAATGTAGTTAATAATTTCATTTAAGAATCTAGGAATTTGGAAAGTCAAGTTTTTTTTTAAAGAAAATAGGGAAATTCACTGCAACAAGAATAATTGTAGCACTTGAGTGGCTTACACTTAGACTCCTAAATAAATAAAATCTAATTCTGATCTTTATTTACATTTATCCAAAAAATTTAATTAGGAATCCATTCAAAGCATAGAATTGGGAGTTAGGGCAAAGAGGTAATTGTTGACGGTATTAAATAGATGAAATTACCCAAAGAGTCTACAGAGAAAGAAACTTGGGGAACACCTGCATTTAGGTGGAGGAAGAGGACTCACCAAAGTAGATGGAGCAAGAATTATAAAAAGAAAGGTAGCAGAGAATCAGATTATGCTGTGAGCTGTGTCACGCTGCACCCTCCACCTCCACTTCTTTATACATCTGTGATAATCCCCATTCACACCCCGGATGTGAAGCCACAACCACCCTGAGGGGAAGCAGAACCAAAGCAAACAGACAACAGGACACTAAACTTTTTATTACAGAATTCTAAAGTCACAGTTCAGGTAGAAGACAACAAGTATTTGAAATCCATTTTTCCTACCCCTATCCAATACTAGTTAAGTAGAACTCAGGGGAGAAAGGCTAGAGCTGGAGAGGAAGCCAGAGGATCAGCCTCTGAGGAGTGTCCCTGATCTCTGTCTCCTGCTGCAGCCCAGCCACAGGGGAATGTGACGTTAGACACACACACACACACACACACACACACACACACACAAAAAAAGTAAATTCAGTGGTATGACGGAGAGTGGATCTCACTCAGTTCCCTGATTCAAACCAGCTTGTCTGAAAAGGTAGCCCACATGAGCACTCGAGGTTAAATGGAAGATTGCTTAGGGTGCTTGGATATGAGGAGCCTAAGGTAGCCTCACAGAAAGTCCCCATGACCCAAAGAGCCCCCCCATACAGCTAAATGGGTGATTTTCCTGTTATAGCTGTGAAGAGTACAGAAGTTAGCTGAACTGGAGCTGGTGATCCTCAAGAGGCTCCACTGTTGGGAAAGAGGGCCTCACCATACAAGTCATACAGGCGTTACCATGCTGGATATGAGGCAGACCAGGACGATATCATACCCAAGATAGAAGGGGTGAAGGGAACAATCCTGAAAGTGACAAACCTTTAACTTAAAATTTATGAAAAGATAACTGAATTTGACTGAGTTTAGGTGAAAATGACTAGATTAAAATTTCTTCCATGAGATAGAAATAAAGTGTTTGAATAAAAAAAAAATTAAGTCCAGTTTAGAGAGAATTTAAAGCTTTTTTTTTTTTGCATATCTGAATTTGTAGCTTCAAGTTATCATTCCTATCACATTAGATAACACAGTGTCTGGACATAGAGTCGTTAATAAAGACTACCTCTTTCGAAATGTACCTAATCTTGGATTCTAAGTTAACTACATTTGTTAGAGATCTAGCCAATAAGTGTAAGTGGAGTCTTATGTTTTGGAAAGTATACTATCAGTATTGATAAAATAAACTTTTTGGCCTCTTCCTCTTTATAAATGTCCATAACTATAGTCATAAGCCCCAGAGTGCTTTTCTAAAAGTATAAGTTAGTTTTAGGAACATTAGAATAATATTTTCATAGCAGAGAACAAAGTGGAAAATAAACAATTTTCTTAAGAGTTTAGAAAAAATGCATGTATTCGATTCACAATACAAGGATATTTGTTATTCACTTCGAATTAAATTCTTCTGTAACAAGTAACTTCTATCACAGTTAGTCTGTTGGAATAACTCGTTGTACTAGCTTGACTAGTGTCCCCCACAAATACTGCCTGTGAATGACTTTATTTGTAAATAGGGTTTTTGCAGATGTAATCAAGTTAAGATGAGGTCATACTGAATTAGGGTGGGCCCTAAACTAAATACAATGACTGGTGTCCTTATAACAAGAAAGGACACACACAGTGAGAGGGCCATGTGGAGGAGGCAGAGACTGGAGTGATGCACCTACAAAAAATGAACCACCAAGGAATTCCAACAACCACCAGAAGCTAGGAGAGAAGCATGGAATAGATTCTCCCTTAGACCCTACAGAAGGTACCAACCCTGCCAACACCTGGATTTCAGACTTCTAGCCTCCAGAACTGTGAGAAAATAAATTTGTTTGTGGTATTTTGTTATGGCAGCCATAGGAAACTAATATACTCATCCTGAGTCAAATTACATGTCACTTCCTTATGTTTCCTAATTATATACCCCACAAAACATCTCCTTTCTTGAAATCCTGGGAAGGACAGTGTCAAGAGCTTCTTTAGCAGATATCTAGAAATGTTTGTACCCCATTGTTGAAATAATTTTCCAAGCCCAGGGTGAAGCTCCTCCTGCCTAGGGTGCCATGTCAGCAAACTGAAACTTAGATAATTTTCATGTCCCTGTAAATGCTTCACTTGACCAGAAATAGAGTATATCAAACCAGCCAACCCCCAACTGCCAAGAATTTGTAATAACTTCTTTGTTCTAAGTAAGGTCAGATATGCAAACTCAGACAATTAACTAAGCCAAATACTCTTTCCTTATTCCCTGATTGACCTGCTAGTCTTATAAGGAAATCCCTGACCTCCAAGCCAATCATGCTGTTTCCACTTCGCCACTTCTAAAGCTCTATAAAACTCGCTCTTGCCCCAAATCCCTCAGGAAGAGTACTCCGCTGCTTGTGAGGCACTGTACTCCCCCAAATCCATGGGGAGTATAAGTTTTCCCTTGAATAAAGGATATCAAACTCATTATTAAATTGTCCTATTTTTGTCATTTGACAACAGGTATTCAACAAGAAAATGATTACATTTTCATTGTAATGAAAGATGGCGCAACAGAAGAGAGTTCCTAAAAATAACTTTCATATGATTTATCTTGGGGTTTAGAACAAAAAGATACAAAAGAAGATATTTTAGGAAGTTCTTAGTAAGTGTAAGACAGAAGTCCTACTTGTCCCAAGAATGACTTTTGGGCTTGTTACATGTTCCTCCACCTTTAGGAGGTCTGCTCAACAGTGGCTCCCAAGCCTTTCAATTCAATTTTACAAGTAGTGGGGCCCCTAACTCAGCAAGGAACTGCACTAAAAAATGTGGGAAATTTTTTAAATGATGAAAGTCCTTTTCCTGCTTTTATGTTTTAGATTTGGAGTGGCTCCTCAGCCACAGGCTAAAAGGAATGACCCAATTTACATCTGCTGCTGTCTTAGGCCTCAGACATTGAGGTATGAGCTCAATTAAGAGAAAAATTAGAGCTAGGACAGTGGTCCAGAAATGCCACAGATTTAAAGCAAACATAATCTTACTGACCACTACTTATCACTCAGTACACTTAGTCTACTTCCAAACGTAGGCTAAGAAGCAACCCAACAGCTAGTCCCTACCTACTTCACCTAGTATAAGCATACTATGAAATGTTCTTATTCATTCAGTGAACACAGAAGTAAAGGCGAACAAAGGTCAGATTCTAGAGACAATACATAACTAGAATCAATAATGTGGTGTGGGGAGGGGGTCAATAGACAGTCAAATGAAGGTTGCTAACCTGGAAGATGGAGATAGTTATTAAGTGGAGCAAGTCTGTGATGGATGATGAGATGTTCAAGAAATACCTGGAAATACATGTTGATCTTGCAAGCAGTTGCAGACAGTCTGGAGCATCAACATGCAGACGGTGGTTGAAGCCACAGAGGTAGATAAAATTACCCAGGAAGAGTATGTAGCTCAGCAAGAGTAGAAATGGAGATGAAATTCTGGGATGTGCAGGCAGAGGAAGAGCCAGAGAATGAGACTGAGAAAACAGAGATAAATGTGGGACCAGGAAAGAATGGCATCTTTGAAGTCAAGAGACGAACAAAATTCAATAACCAGGAGTGTTCAAGGTGCAAATGCTGTAAGGAGGTCAAGTTAGAGGAAGATTGAAAATGAGCTTCTGATTAAGCAATAGGAGGTCACTGATGACCTTGGCAAGAGGACCAGTGGGGACATAAGCCAATGAGTACTAAGTAGAAGAAATAGAGACAGATTGTAGACTATTCTTTCAAGATGTTTAGCAGAAGATGGAGGAAGGAGGAAAACAAGGGTCATAACTTGACCAAGGTAGGGGAAGGCATTTTTTTTAAGGATGGCGGATACTTCAATGTTTGTAAGACAGTGGTTCTCAAACTTTAGTGCATCAGCATCACCTGGAAGGCTTATTAAAATTCAGATCGCTGAGACACTGCCCCCCGACAAAGACTTTCTGAATCAGTAGGTCTGGGGTGGAGCTCAAAAACTTGCATTTCCAACAAGTTCTTGATAATGATAATGCTGCTGGTCTGTGGACCAAAACTTTGAGAACCCCTGTTGGAGGCTAAGGAGGAAATAACTAATAAAAAGATGTTTGGAAGATACAGGAAATGTAGGTATTCTGGAGCAAAACACAGAAGCAGAAAGAATTCAGGAAAAGATAAAAAAAACAGTTGGCCTCGAGTAAGAAGTGAGGCGTAGGCAGATGAAAATGGACACTGTTAAAGTTTAGAGGTAGAGAAAGCAAGTTATGAAAGTGCATGCCTGAAAGCCTTATTTTATTTTCTCTGCTTATATTCCCAAAGTAAGGTCATCTGCTGAGAATGGAAGAGGTAAGGTAGAGTAGGGGGCAAGAAAATTACACACTTAGCAGCCATAGGAAAAGGGCCTTGTAAAGGTAGTCCCAAGCCCCACCCTTTCTTAGAGGTATAATTGTGGTCTCTTAACAGGAGTGTTAATTTTCAAACCTGGCTTGCTGCAAAGTTGGCTCTTTCCTCTCTGCCTTCCTGGTTCCCACTGCTACCCTTCAACCATCAGCCAATGTCAAAGAAACATCTAAGTAGTATCAGTCTGCTTCAGCAACCACAATAATAAAATACTGCATTTATCATTAATGAAAATAGCAAACCCCAGTAACACCCAGGGAAGTCTCCTGTCATTCTTTAGATAAAAACAGACAAAAACTAGTATAGATCTAAGTTTGAATCAGCACTTGTGACATTAAGCTGTTACCAATTCAGAGAGCAGGCTGCTACTTACTCTCTTTACTCACTGTGGGATCTCATTATCAAAGATTTTTAATCTTGAGTGTTAGAATACTTAAAATTTATAAACAGAATTGTCCGTATCTTTATATGCATGTCTTTTTCTTTAATCAGACGCTCATAAAAGTCTGTAACTCCTCAACCGTCTAAGACCCCTGTTCCAGACTGTCCATTGGTTAAAATAGAAGTTTAGTGACATGGCAAAGTCCGTATTTGATTTTACAGTCTAGAATAGGCAATTAGAAAATAAACTCTTCCCATTTAAAACAAAGTATTAAACTCTACTCTGTTCTCAGGCACACACACCTCATTCATTCAATCCACACATGAATGCCTTCTGTGTGCCAGACACGTTTCTTTTTGCATTCAGTTTTAGCAGGACTGGATTTAACCTTGGATATTTAGGGGATTCTCTTTGAGAAAAATAATATAAATCACAAATACAAAACTCTTAGGGCCCCTCCCAGCGCCTTGGGAGACATGGGCAAGTAAGGGGCCCAGAAGCTTCTGCCTGTTTCTATGCCTAACCTGTTTCTACGTTCTGGGGGATCTTAAACTGAGGCCACACTTTTCTCTGCCTTCATTTCCAAGTCAATTTCCCCCCACCTCCAAATCCCAGAAAGTCCAAGGTTGATTTTAGGGTCATTATGAAGTGCTAAAGACTGAATGTCTGTCTCTCTCCAAAAATCCTATGTTGAAACCTAATCCCCAATGTGATGTTATTGGTAGGTGGGGCATTTACTTTGGGAGGTAATTAGGTCATGAGAGTGGAGCCCTTGTGAATGGGATTAGTGCCTTTATAAAGGAGACCCAGAGCTCTCTAAACCCTCTTTCTGCCATGTGAGTACACAGTGAGAAGTCAGCAGCAACCTGAAAGAGGTTCCTCACCAGAACCAACCATGCTGGCATTCTGATCTCAGACTTTGAGCCTGCAGAACTATGAGAAATAAATTTCTGTTGGTTTATAAGTCATGCAGTCTATGGTACTTTGTTACAACCACCAAGACTACGACACAGTCCATCTTCGTAACCTTATTACAACTATCTCTAGCTTTGAAATTTAAATATTCACAAACTTCCAAAAATATACAAAACATGAAATAATTTGTGATATATTTTTTACTTTTGTCTGATATAAAATTTAAATTTTGGTTATGACATGACCTGTCTAAACGGATGAATGAATGCATTAATTACTTTCAGGTTTGAAAATTTTGACCTCTTCCAGGCATGATAGCCCTATGCCATCATCAATGGAAAAGCTACATTCCTGTTAGCTTTCATTTTGAACTAGATTTTGAAATTTAAAAGAAATAAGTGGGTTACTTTTCATATTTCTGATTCCTAAGGTTGGCTAAGATTTACTATTTCACAATTAAATATATAAATATACCTATTATAAAAATTTTAACTAAACTCTCAGAAACTATTTTACAGTAGAACATCAACATTTTCTTGATAGGTGAAAGCTTTTATATTACATTTTTATTTTGCAAGAAAATAAATTATACAACTTAAAAAATAAAATCCAAAAATTAAGCAGTTCATCAAAATATTTCAGCCTACTGCATACAGAAACTGCTACCATTTAAAATTGTACAGCATTATCATCTCAGTATGTAGTGGCACACATTCAAAATTGTATATACGAGGATAGATTACAACTTAGGAACTCAAATTTGTTCAACACTCCAGACAACATATATAGTGTAGATGACAGGAAAGCTCTCATTGTAATGTTTATTTCACAAACATGACATTGGAAGAGTTTATAAGATAGCATCCCAGTCATTTACATGAAAATAGAAAAAACAAGCTTGAGTTTAAGATAGCAAATCTTTCTGGAAAACTAGCAAAACTTTCACCCAAATTGAATTTTTAAAATTTGCCCTTTGAGCAGGGCCAATGACATCCTACTGCAAATAATACAAAATACTTTTAAACTACTCCGGTCATAGTTTGTACTAAATTTAATAAAAGGTAAAAATAAGAAAGCTAACATTTCATTTTTGGAAATTTTAACATTTATGCACAAAATAAGAGAAAGAGAAATAAAGTTTGCCAGAATGCAGGGACCCCTCCAATAAATGTAAAAATTGGAAGACTTCAGAATTTATTTCAAGATACTCATTAAATCATTAGAACAGTAATACTCTAAATATTTAACTCATTGCAAGCATTAAAATTGTTCTGTATTTTCACTTTGTAAGTTTTGTTTCATATCTACTTACTCTGGCAATGAGATGGCAATAAAGGTTAACATTTTCAAGATGGCTCCACCTTTATATTAGAAGATGAATGTTCAAATCTTAACCTCTGAAGTGTCCTATTGCCATACTGCTCATGAAAAAAATATATGCATATATATGTATATATTTTTCCCCTTAACTATGTCAGAGTTCATCCCTGCTCAGATAGCACTAATTTTAAGTGCACATTAGAGAAAAGGGACTTAGTAATAAAGGATACTAACTGTGATTCTGTATCTTTAGCAAATTGCTGGTAGTTTTTTTTCCAGATCCTTTTTTTTTTTAAATTAGCAAATCTGTTGTCAAAATATATTTAAAGAAAATTCAACAATGGTATAGGCACCTTGTCAACTAAATGGTTTTCATAAACACCAAAAAGTAGTCAGATATACTTTTGTATACATAATGAACAAAATGATGAAAACTGTAAGTCTACAGTATTTGTTGCTGTTCTATTCCCCAAAATACAATTAGGACATAATTAGCAATTTAAAAATTTATAAAATTATTAGAAAACTTTGCTATGGATTTAGAGTTACCCACTTTTGCATTAAATTTGCCTTTGTAAATCAAAACATCATGGCTCTCATTCTTAAATGACTAAAAAAAGATTAGAAATTCCAAAAAAAGTTCTGAGAACTATTCTGGTTTAAAACAACAACAAATCTTAAACTTTAAGAAATGGCCTGTAATTTTCCTTTCCATTGCTTCCTCCTTTGGCGCCCCTTTATCAGATAAGCAAATATGCCAATACCAAACTATTTATTAAACATAAGGGCCACAATTATTACCAAATTATCAGTTTTTAAAAATTTTGAATTTATCCATTGTTAACAGTCATCTAATTAGAGAAAACAGTGAGTGCTAATTTAGTTTAATCTTCACAATATGCTTGGTCTAATAACTGACATATGCTACCTTAGAGCTCAAATGTAAGATTTTAAATTAGAAACAAAATTCCAATTTCTTATGAGTTTCAGAATAGGCCTTTGACTATAGCCAGCAAAACCTTAAAAATGTTTTAAATTTGCTGTCCTTCCTTTCAGCAGGCAGCTCACAAAGTCTCTTGGGATTGGGGACAGATTCCATGAAATGCTCTTGAAAGCACTCTGTAATAATACTGTACGCCTTTCAACACTCTGGCACTCCATTTCCTACTATCATCAAAATAATTTAAAATATTACTTAATATCAAATAAAATATAAAATAATTTGCAAGAAAATTTGAAATGTGCACCACAATGAATAAAATCCATGTTGAGCCATTCTTCCCCAAAGGGGAGTAAGTTTTTCTCTTTTAAGTTGTTCATGTCCTCAAGTCCTAAAATCTCCATTACTCTGGGTATTCAGTTGCCAGCAACTAGTAAGTTGCTACTTTGGATTGACTAAAAGGAACAAGGTAAGTGTTGCCTTCTGAACATTTTTTAAATGCTTATTTTTAAAATATATAAATATATATGTACATATATTTGGCAAGTTTACTGCTCATATTAAGATTGCAACAATTTTGCTTATGCTTTTCAGGTCTATGTTGTGGTTTTTCTCTTCCTCCTAGGTGACTGATACCTAATTATTACTTTTTAAAACAGAATGTCTTCCTTTCCAGAAACCTGAGGTTATAAATCCCTAATCATGAGACTTTAAAATTTCAAAATATTTCTATGCTACAGATTAAGTGGTCAGTTATATAACTGTATTATATTAAAGCAGGAGATTTCTGTCTTGTTTTTAATAAATTTGAATATGGCATAATAAATATTAAGTATATAAATACTAAGTGTCTTAGTAAACACTTAATATGCTTATTTTGCTGTTTTGACTCTGCAATCGACCAACCTATCTCCATACATTTTTTTAAACAATTAAAATAATAATTAATATGAGCTTCACTTTTTCAAAACAAGCTCTCTTAGCCATGTAAGATTTAAAAAACTCTTCATCATTTAACAATAAACAACTAAGACAGTAGTCTCCTGCTTAAAGAAAGCCAACATTTTTTAGTTGGAAAAATTTAATACCATTTTTAAGTCACCACTAAAATCCAGCTGCGATACTGAAGCGGTGTTTGAACATATAATTTGATACTATTATAAACTTATCTTTTCACCTATACCTGCCCTGTCCCAATGTTGTGTAGACCAGCTCACTCTTTTGATCAAAAGAAACCAAGAGTGCTATTTCTAGTTTTAATTGCATTTTTTAAAACAAAACGTAACAGCATTTTTCAGCACACAAACATCTGAAGATCCTTCCTTGTGCAAGTACATTTTTGTAAGAGAGGAAAAAAAGAAAAAAAAAAAAAGAAAAAAGAAAAGCAACAAGAACCCCACTTTCACCCTTCCCAACTGTATTTCTTCCGGTGGGTATAAATCAGATTTTTAAAAGTTCATCATGGGCTCTTCATGAATGCAAGTTTCTCCACAAAACGGCATGCTGTTAAAACAGAGTGTGCAACATGAAGGGAATGCCACCATGCTAACTAATGTGATTGGCAAAATATAGTTGTTTTGTTAGGTAAGGCAGAGATTTTAATATTTATGTAATCAAAGTCCAAATAAACCTTCCTCTAGCACAAACTGCAAGAACTTTCTGCCCAAGCACTCCAAAATTTTGGTTCTTAATACTGTCCATGATATTCAAAATTATGCCATATATATGAAAGTGTTGATATCAGATTCATCTCTTCTGATGTATTTGTGCTCTATTAGCCATTCTATTTGCTCTTTTATCATTTTCTTTTGTGGCAAGAACATGTTTTTCAAAATTTCTACTAATTCAGTCTGCAGCTGAGCATTACTAATTTTCTTTCTCATCTTCATTATTTGTATGATAGCTTCCTAAAAGAAAAAATAAAATATTAAATTATTTTAAGTAAAACAAAACAAAAAATGACTTTTAATGTATTTTATCTTCTATCCAATACCTATCCAAATGATTAGCAATCACTAGATTAATCTTGAGACCAGTTATCTTTTTTTCACTCTGAAAAATAAAATCTGCATATTATGGAGATTTTAAAAAATGAGGAAAAACAAAATTACCCATAACTTCTCTGATGAAAAGAAAATCACACCTAAGGTTTTGGTGTATTTCCTTTCATTCCTTCGTATCCACACTATGTACATTTAAAAAGTTTATTTTACCTGTGAACACAATATGTATATAACCTGATATTGTGTTAAGAATCAACTATCAACTAAGATACAACAAACCCCTTACACATACTTTTTCCCTTGTATTCACAGTTACTTCTTTGTATAGCAGTAGAGGCCAGTTGCTGTCTGTTTCAAAAATTAATAATTACTATTCTTTATAAATTTATCAGATTAATAAACTGTACTTGTTATAAGTATCTTCAGTTTGTACTGACTCAATTAAATGGTTTAACTTTCTGTAGGAGTAAGCACTTTTCATCTAAATCAATTTTATCAATAGCTTCCTTAATGATTTCTTTAATTATTATTATTCTTTTAATAAGGAAAATTAGAAAATTACTACATATTTTCTCTTTTGCCTTTTCCAGTACAAGGTGTCTGCTTAGTCAACAAAAGGTATTCATCTGCCTTAGTGGAGGTTAGAATTCATTATAAAAGAAATGTGAAAACAAAAAAAGGAATCAATATTTGCTTTTTAACATTGAAAATGGAGTTTGGCTACAAGGCAATAGGCTTGGGAGTCAGGCACTACTCAGTGTGAGAAAAGTATACCTTCAACTTCCCCTGTACAGATATGAGGATTCCTACACTGCCACTAGGAGGTCAGGTGAATTACTCCCAATGTCAGTATGTCCAGATCCAGGCTCTTGATCACAGGGGTTTATGTCAAGGGTCCAGAGAGAAAGAAAGAAGATGGAAAAAGTCTGTCCCCCTACAGGCACTTGTACATTACAGAAACCAGTAAGTAGGAGAGGAACAACTGTAAATATTCCAATTTCTCCTATTCTAGCTTGGGTAGAGGTGAAGATGGCTGTCTTAGAGATATTAAGAGAAAAACAGAGGGGTTCTGGCCCTGGTCCCATTTAATAGGTTGGAGGTCACTTGAAAAGTGGCATGATATGATGGAAGTAATTTGCACTCCTGAATTTCTCTCAGTTCCCATATGATTAGAGTTTAGAGCCAATGGACCTGCCACAGGGCCTTCAGTGTCAGGAGAGGGTGATCCTGTAACAGCAGAT
The DNA here is from genome assembly GCF_003031525.2 of Neophocaena asiaeorientalis asiaeorientalis. NCBI lineage: Eukaryota > Metazoa > Chordata > Mammalia > Artiodactyla > Phocoenidae > Neophocaena > Neophocaena asiaeorientalis. Next base: position 295,982 of record NW_020175405.1, read on the forward strand.
GATAACAGTGTGCCATGTAGGCCAAGGGCCACAAAGAAGATGTAGCAGAGGCTCAGAGGGCTCAAGAGCTCAGTAAGAGCAGAGGACAGGCAGCCAGAACAGGAAAGATGCCACGTGGTCCTTACCAACTGGAAAAAGAATAAACCATAGTTCATCTGCTACAGACATCAGCAATAGATAGCAATAGAAAGTCAAATTCCCATAGGTGACAGATAAAGCACTCTAGAGCTGACAAGACCAAAAACCTAGAACACTGTTACAACTGTACAGATAGGACAATCCCTTCACTGTCACTATGAAGTCAAGTGAATTTCTCTCAACCTCAATACATGCAGATGCCATCTGTGAAAACAGCAAAGAACAAGGATGGGTAGAGTAGAATCAGGGAGAAATAAGTCTGAGCATTACCTAAAGGGATAGCTTGGATTAGCAGATTGAGCATTATTATGAATCAGTTTTAGACAAAACAAAAAAACTTCATTTTCTTTGCACATCTTATAGTATGACTATACCTGCCCATTCCACTTCACATCTCAACTCTAATCCATCTGTATTTATCCTGGTGTAGCCATAAACTAAGACTATATCATGCTTTTTCCTCCCAGAAGTAAAATTTTCCAAAATCTCTTATTGAATAATACATTCTCTTTTCATGGGCCACGGAAATGATTTCCTTTATTGCAAAGTTCATCTACACTTAAATAGGAGGTTTAATTCTGAGCTATTTTCTTCTATTAATCTGTATGTTATGCCATTTTATTTTTGTAGATATTTTAATAAGTTTTAATATTTGGCAAGGCAAGTTCCACTACCATTAACACCTTATTTTTTTAAGGTTCTCAATTACTCTCATCTATTTGTTCTTTCTGATAAAACTGAGAATCAATTTTTAAAATTGCAAAAATATTCCTAGTTGAATTTTTATATGAAATTCAGTAGACTTGTTACTAGTATGGGAAGTTATTCAGCCTTATCATTAAAAAATATGGTATTTCAGACTTCCCTGGTGGCACAGTGGTTAAGAATCCATCTGCCAATGCAGGGGACACAGGTTCGATCCCTGGTCCAGGAAGATCCCACATGCCACAGGGCAACTAAGACTGTGCACCACAACTACTGAGCCTGCGCTCTAGAGCCTGTGAGCCACAACTACTGAGCCCATGCGCCACAACTACTGAAGCCCGTGCGCTCTAGGACCCATGTGCCGCAACTACTGAGCCCGTGTGCTGCAGCTACTGAAGCCTGTGTGCCTAAAGCCTGTGCTCCACAACAAGAGAAGCCACCACAATGAGAAGCCCGCGCCCTGCAACAAAGAGTAGCTCCTGCTCTCCGCAACTAGAGAAAGCCCGCACGCAGCAATGAAGACCCAAAGCAGCCAAAAAAAAAAAAAAACAACAACAAATGGTATTTCATGTTAAAAAGAAGCCAGATACAAAGAGTACACTGTCTGATTCCATGTATATGAAGACCAAGAACAGGCAAAACAAAGCAATGGTGACAGGAATCAGGTGGGTTGAAGGTGGAGATTGGCTGAATGGAGACATGGAGAAATTACTGGAGTGATAGAAATGTTCTGTATTTTAATTGAGGTGATGGTCACACAGGTATACACATTTAGCAAAACACACTGAAAACTATGAAATATGTATTCTATTATATGTAAGTTATACCTCAATTAAAAAATTTAGTAAGAAAGAAAGGAACATGATCTTTCTATTTATTCAAATCTCCTTTTGAATCTCTCAGGTGAAGGCCCCTCTCTTCATACAGGTCCAACACACTGCTTTTTAAAGAAATGCCTGTGAATTCTATGGTTTCTTCTTTTATTTTCTTAAATTTATTTATTTGTTTATTGCTAAATAGAAAAGCATTTGATTTTTATTTATCTTTTCTCTGTTCCTTTATCATATTATATGATCTACAAGAAGTGAAAAATTTTAATCTTTTCTTCTTTTTTGTTTCATGCTTGACTGCATTGGCCAATAGTTACAAACAATATTAAATGAAAACAGTAAAAGTGGAACTACTTGGTTTTAATAAGACTATTTCTAAAGTTAAAACAGTCATACATTAGTTTGCAATAGGTATTCTTTATCATGTTCAGAAGGTATAATCCTAGTTTTAAAATACGTTTTTTAAAGTGTCCCTAATTTCCCATTACAATGGAATTAGAAGTGTTAAAATTAAATTTTAAATACTCAATCCTAGAATCGTACTTGTTGCTGATATACATTTATTCTTTGACATGCAGTCAGAGAAGCATAACCTAAAACCAAGGTTTCTGCCCAACCAACAGAACCTACCAGAGACCACCAAGTCATATAGACATCTCTTTGCGCAACTAAGAGAATGTTACTAATACAATTTTTATATTTCAGTAAATTGAAAATTAGCTCTTCTGCACGAAAAGTGTGAGTACCTACATTCCTTTAATTTTAAAAAAAGATTTGAAATTAAAAAAACAACATTTTTCAAAATTTAGACATTGTGTCTTAATATTACAAACCTGGGTTCTCAGTATTCTTAGTTGAACTATTCCTTCATTCTCTTCTTCTCTCATCCTTTCTGTAGTGAGCTGCAAGCGTCCAATCAAGTTGATTTTACCCCTTTTCTGAACTTTTGCATTTTTTCTATAAAAACATTAAATCAAATATTTTACAGTGAAAGGCTTTTTAAACATCATATTATAGCAACAATGTCTAAGAGAAAATATTTAGAAATAGTCTAAAAATTAATATCCAACACTGTTTAAGGGACAAATAACCAACATGTAGCTTTATTAAAATGAACCCTATGATTTCCCTCAAACATGATAAAAGCTCTGGTAATAAGTGTGACTATGCTCCCTGTAATAACAAAGTTAATATAATTTATATGCCATGAAAGTGATTAGATAATTGAAGATATGTAGGTTGTAATTCAACATTATCTTCTAATTGGATCTAAAGGAGACAGTACTCCGTGTGGATAAAGCTGCTTTAGAGTGCAAAAGGATGTTTACTTTAAAGATGAAAAGCAATATAGTATGTCAGACACCAAAATGTATCCATGAAAAATATGTAAAGAAATAATAAACATCTCTAGTTCATTAATATGTTTAATAAACAACTAAATGGCATAAATCTAAAGTGATGACAGCATACAGATGTTTTAAATATCATGTAAGGAAAATTATTTTGCTAAAAATAAAATATTAATATTCAAACAAGGTATTTTTATTTTAGATCAATCAACATAAACCTTACATTAAACTGAACTCCTGGTTCACTGAGAAGAGGGTACCTTCTGTAAAGTCTTTGGGTGAGTTGACTTGAGGTTCATACAATAAAACTTGCCGTTTGAGCTTTGGGAAAGCTACTAAAGACTATGAAGAATAAAGAGAAAACAATTAGCTTCTATAAACACTATAGAATACCAAGATCAATTTTACAACATGACCAATATAGGTGATAAAAAATTATGAGCACAAATTCATAATTCAAAATTTTATTTGGTACTTCCATGAATATAACAATGTAAATGCATAATGAGGAAAGAGAATGAGGAGAAAAGAGTTGGTTATGAGGAAGCAATAAATGCTCTCTTTACAATAAGACAATGAAAAAAACACAACAACAACAAACTAGAGGGATTGGTCATATATGACCACAGCAAACATCATTGCCGGTTATAAACCAGCTGTTTCTCTCTAGGTAATAATTTATTTTGGAACTTTTAACAGGCATATGGAGTAGGGGGTAAAATGTAGTTTTGAAGAGAAGGCTAATAAGTACATTTTACAGGGCCTCAAAAGGACCAAAGTCTTCTTATTCTTAGAATTTTGGTTATCATAAAAAACTTTGAACGCATTTTCAATATGAAATCTTTAGTCATGCTCTTCACAGGCAAAATTTAAACACGAACTCAATCTCTTTCTTTCTCTCTCTCTTGCCATTCTCTTAGTAACTTGCTTATTTTCAATTTTTTTTCCATAAATACCTCACTAGTGTATTTTTCTTGCTTAAAAGTCATTTGAGTGTTATGAATTCATAAATTTATTATAACACAAGCCAACACATGTTTCCTGCTATGTGAGAGGATGCAATGTTAAAAACAAAAAACATAAAAACAAACCAACCCATAAAGTTCTTCTAAGCTCAGCATCAGGGAGTTCAGTTGCAAGTTTTAGATTTTCAAAGCTGATTTTCTCTCTGGGTCTTTGGTTCCATGCAAACAATACAGCCAGCTGAAATGTTGTTACCTCCAAATCATATTGACCTACTTCATTCTTAAATGTTATCTATAATAGATAAAATAGTTAAAAAAATAAGACTCTCTTCATGATGATTACCATCTACCTACTATAATATCTCTTATATGAGATTATATACAAAAAGACTGCGAGCTGTCTTTCAATATCCATTCTTCCTTTCTTACATGGTAATAAAAATTTTAGCAGACTTTAATGACTGTCCAGAATAAAGGCTCACCTCCCAGCTTTCCTGAGCAAAAATGTGGCCATGTAACTAAGTTCTGGCCAATGAGATTTGAGTGGAAATAATGGGAGAAACTTCTAGAAGTTGCCGTTCAAGGAAGCTATACCCTCACATCTTTCCCTTCCCGTTGGGCTGGAAGACAGACATCGTGAGAGGATCATACTGGATTCTGCAGGCAAGGGAATACCTTAAGGATGGTGCTGTAACCAGAAGTCTATGTCCCTAACAACTTCATGGAACAGATCTACTATACCTCCTCAAACTTTCACTTGTGAGAGAAGGAAAGATCTATCTTGTTTAAACAAATCTTATTTGGAGTCCTGCTACTTTCAGCCAAACCAATATCTGAACTAACACACCATCTACTTACAATTCCATTTGACATGAGATGATGCCAATGTAATTTTCTACCACTATGGTTTTTTTTGTAGAATTCTTCTACTTCGGGTATCAAATCCTCCAGTTCAGTAGGAAGTGAGACAAAGACTTTTTCAGAGCTTCTTGACCAGGCACCAGCATTCAGAATTTTTATATTAACTGAATCAGCTATAGGAAAGTATATCAGAAAATATAAAGCAAATAATCTTGACAATGGGTAAAATACATACACAGAGGATAAGCTTTGGTGAAAAATAAGACTCTAAAGATTTTGTTAAAAGTGTCTTTCTGTTTCAAAATAAGAGTTAGTAAATCTAAATTCTGCTTTGTAGGATATTTTCAAGGAATGTGGACTTTTTAACATCTTTGTCTCTATTACTGCTTAGTTTTATTTTTAATTTACTAGAAAACAAAGATATTCTTTTGTAAAATGTTTTTTAAAATGTATGTAATTATAAAATAATACCTGGTAAAGCCAATTTATTATTTTTGTGCATTTCCTTAAAAGCTTGGTTCAAATCTTCAGATACTTTAATGTCCTGAAACATTCTAGCAAGCTTGTTTACATAATCTGCTGGCATACCAACTTCCTATGAAAACGAAAGACAGAAGTAATAAATAATAAATAATCTGATATACTATTAGGAAAAATTTTAACGGAAAACTAAGTTTTAGATGATTTAATACAAAATTCTTCTTCTCTCTTATATTTATAGAATGTTTATAATCTAATACCTATTAAATTTGATTCTTAGAACCTAAACAGAATATACAGGCAATCCTGGCTTTCTGTGCATGATTCCAATATGCATGAATTTCAATTACCACAGTACAGTTAAAAGAACACCAGTACCCCAACAACACTGTTCAACTTTCAATTACCATTATATATTAAACGTGAGTTATGCATAAAGCACAAATTTCACTTCTAGCTCCTCAATCTACAAATCACTAACAAAGCACATCACATCATTGACCAATCACAATATTTCTTTCAAAATCTGTTAGTCATCTGTTTATTCAGTTCACCCACAGACAGCAAAGCATGTAGCTTTGTTGCATCCATGTCTTCCACTGATAAATCCACATGACATTTTACAAAAACGGATAACTGAAAGAGGTATTGGTCAAGAAAGATGATAAAAGTACACCAAAAAAAAAAAAGAAGAAGAAGAAGAAAAGGAAAGGAAAGAAAAGGAAGGGAGGGAGGGAGGCAGGAAGGAAGGGAATAATGTTGGAAATGAAAATAAAATAGAACATAAATGGAGTTTCTGAAGAAAGAGCTAACTGTGGTTGTAATGTTTGTTGATAATGCCAATGCTGAAGAGTCTAAACATGCAGGTACAAGGAACTTAATGAAGGCAAATTATCAACATAAATGAGAAAAGTGGTAGTGACAAAAAAATTAAGAAGAGGAAGTGATGCCAGCAAAAACTTTGACGACTTTGAAAGACCAAAAGACAAAAGTTTGGAAGCTGATCCAAACTTACAGAGCATGAGAACTCTTCAAAGTATACAAAAGGTGCTCACTAAGTAACTTGTAAGTTACATGACAAGAAGGCAAGTACTAGTCAAACTACTCTTCATTTTAGTAACAGTGTTGAGATATAAATCACGTACCTCAAAATTTGCCCTTTTAAAGTGTACAATTAATCAGGTTTCAGTATATTTACAGAGTTATGCAACCATCACCACTATCTAACTTTAGAACATTTTCATCAGCCCCAAAAGAAACTCCATACTTACTAGCAGTCACTCCCCATGTTCCCCCACTCCTCCATTCCTGAAAACCATTAATTTATTTTTTGTCTCTACAGATTTGGCTACTGTGGACACTTTGTATTAGGGAATCATATAGTATGTGGTCTAACCGGCTTCTTTGCTTATTAGCATAATATTTTCAAAGTACATCTATATGGTTGCATATATCAGCACTTCATTTATTTTTATTACCAAAAACATTCCATTATATGAATAAACCATATTTTATCTATCAGCTGACTGACCTGGGTTATTTTCACTATTAGGCTATTATGAATAATGCTGCTGTGAACATTCATGTACAATTTTTTGTGTGCTCATTATGTTTTCACTTCTCTTGAGTGGAATTACCTAGGAGTAGAACTGCTGGGTCAACTTTATGTTTAACTTTTTGAGGAACCGTCAGTTTTCCAAAGTGGCTGCACCATTTTATATTCCTACCAGCAATGCATGAGGGTTCCAATTTCTCCTCTTCCTCACCAACATGTTATTGTCTGAATTTTCAGCTATCCCAGTGGTTTTACTTTGCATTTCCCTAATAACTAATGATGTTGAGCATCTTTGCATACACTTATTGGACATTTATATATCTTTTGTGAAGAAATGTCTATTCGAATTCTTTGCCCTTTTTTTTTTTCGGGTACACGGGCCTCTCACTGCTGTGGCCTCTCCCGTTGCGGAGCACAGGCTCCGGACGCGCAGGCTCAGCGGCCATGGCTCACGGGCCCAGTCGCTCTGCGGCATGTGGGATTTTCCCGGACCGGGGCATGAATCCGTGTCCCCTGCATCGGCAGGCGGACTCTCAACCACTGCGCCACCAGGGAAGCCCCTCTTTGCACATTTTTAACTGAGTTGTCTTTACTGTTGAGTTGTAAGAGTTCTTTATATATTCTAGATACAATATCAGACATGTGAATTGCAATAGCAGTTTTTTCAAAGAAATACACTTTAAATCTGAAAGTTTGTTTTAAATTACAGTGTACTAAATACATATTAATTTTACTAATTTTTTCTTTCTCCTATATACTTAGATAATAAGAGGTTTTTAATATTTTGACAAAAATTTCGAAGTCACAAAGCAGTAATTTTTCCCAGTGATTGTTAATATTAAGATCACCTGAACAGTAATTTTTACTATCCCACACTACCAGGCAAAACAGGGCTATCTGCAAATCTTTAATTTGAAATACACATATAAATGAAAAAATATATATAAAATACATATAATTATACACATTATAATAGATGTTTTATTATCATATATTAATGTAATATTATATATAACACCATATGTATAAATGAAAGACATTCATTTATGCTATACTGATATAACTCAAATTCCATTAAAATGGACAGAAAGGAACAGACGTAAAATATTTTAACATGGGAATTTAGCCATAATTAGCATTGATTAACCTAAATAAGCCATCAACTTTTACCTATTTGTTCTTTTTCCTTAATAGATGTATTTATTTACAAACATCTCTATGGTTAAATATTTAGTACTAAAAACATCTTAAAAATGAAACGATTTGTCCGTTAGTTAAGGTCAGTTCAAATGAGAGCAGAGATACAAAAGAGTGAAACAACAGAAGCAAAGCAAGAGCAAAGGTGCTTCACCAGAAGTCTTAAGAAAATATACTTTATTTTATATAATTGATGCTATATTCTTCTAAAACATTCCATATTTCTTCAATATTAACAATATCAACAAAATGCATTACTTAAGCACACATATGAACCATGTGCTATTTTAAGAAAACCAAATATTTTTAAAAATTTTACTTACTCTTAGCCACTCTACCATATTCTCTTCAATTTCACTATCAGCAGAGATGTCTAATATAAGACGTCGTGTCAAATGAGCTTTGTGATATCTCATAAAAACATCTTTGTTTTGTACATATTTAAGTACCAAGAGCTGTACAGAAAAAAAAGTTACTTTCAATTTACATACATTCTTAGCCATCCCTCTCATTTAGACCTTTCTACATCCTCAATTGTCAAAATTCAGAAATTTATATAATCAAATACAGAGAGAGGTTTAGTAAATTGCCCATCTCTGAAAAATAACCAGTCCTGAAATACTACAGTACTTTAATACTTTAAAAGTTAGCAAATTTGAGACTGTAACCAAATAACCTTTTAGTTCTTAGAAACATTAAGTTTTGAGATTTAATATAAAATGTGATAAAACTTTACATGAAAATCAATGGTTCTTCCCCATTTTTTTCTTCTACATTTCTTCTTCACTTTATTCTAACACTAATCTTCTCTCTAACCACCCCCCACTCCACCCCCCTGCTTTGCTGGCTGCGCCATGCAGCTTATGGGATCTTAGTTCCCTGACCAGCGATTGAACCTGGGCCCAGCAGTGAAAGCAGTCTTAACCACTGGACTGCCATGGAACTCCCCCCTCTAACCCTCTTTGTCTATACTTTCTCTATATCTTTACTTACTAATTTTTTCCTCTTTGATATGATGTCCTTGGCTTATATCATATTACAATAACAAGCAGAGACAAATAAATATGAAAGCAACTAACTTTTTATCTACACTCATTTATCCCTGGCTATCTATTTTGGGCTCTCACAAAAAGGAAGAAGTGAAAAACTCCTGGTCTCTCAAATATCGTTCCAAATACCACCAGCTAGCTCCATTTTCCCTTTTTTTGTCCTTTAATACAAGCTAGAATTTAACTGACTTTTAAAAATAATCAAGAAAGGGGAAGAATTAAATACTATTTCCCTTTCTGGCAGCTACAGAATAAAAATTTTCAGTAAGAAAAATAACTGCTCTATAGAGATCTTGCACTGGTAAAATTTCATAATATTAGTTGCTTAGAGATATACATTAAAAAAAAAACTGAGGCTATCACAGAAAGCCTTATAAGCAAAACACAAATTCAAAGATAATTTAAAAATTTCAAGTTAAAAAAATTTTATGTACCACTTCTTTAAGCTTTGCTTCAATCTCTTCAGAGGTTAGTTTTTTGCTTAATGGTGTTTTTCTTAGCAACATGTCACAGTAATTGGCAAGCAGCTCAGGGCATTTTGATTCAGGCTGAGTTTTTAATCCCACCCTAAAAAACAAATTAAAAGCAGTTGATGAAAATGACTGAATCTGCAAATATTTTTTCTAAAGCCAATTTTTCACAGATTTCTTATGTTGTATAGATCCAGTGGGACTAGGGTAAGCAAGTCTACATCTAGGGTGCATAGTTTAAGGAGGCACTCACTCTTAGGTTCCCATAAGTGCACTTGGAGAACACTGAGAGTGAGACCTCCTTGTATTTTGTAACCTATGTGCCACCTTGCCTCACTCTAGTGGCAGCTTTGCCAATGATCTTTAAAAGATTTTATTAAGATGCTTCTAAAATAGTTTTGAAAAACTGTGTAAATCCTTGCATATTTATAAGTTAACATTTAAAACTTTTTTTTTTAAAGCACTCAGTGTTTATTTGCAAGATGTCACACAGGTAGCATTCTCCCCTGTTTTTCACGATCTGATTCAGAACATCAATCAATTTATGTTAAAACTGTTACTTCACTCTTTGAGACATATCCAATGAAACCTAAATTTCACAGTGATATGATATATATCATCCTTCATTAAAAACAACTGTAAACAAACTTTCCTTAAACAATGAACTTACATCTCTATTTCACTTTCCTAACAAAACTTTAAAACGAGTGTATCGTACTTTATGTTTGAAAGTCTTTCATTTATTCTTTATCACACTTCTCTAAACTATATATGTAAATAAATTTAAATTCAACATTTTAAAACTTCTTATGTATAAAATTCAACTGTTATCAGAAATTAGTTGTCCAAATTATTATAAGTACACGACTTAACAAAACAACATAATTATATTGTGTGTGTATAAAACATATGCATATGCAAAATTTTGTCTATGAAGTGGATGAAACTTTTTTCCCCTCCCAATTATGAATGCAGGAAATCATCAATTTTACTTCTACTTTTTGTATTTATAAATTTATGTCTTTTACCTAAAAAATCTTATTCATATTTATAGATAGGACTAGAAGAAGTTTTTCTTATAATGTTACTCAATTCATTGAGCACCTCCTGAGTTATTTGCTAAAAAAACATATACTGATCTAACAAAAAAAGTTATTTTTTAATAATGGATCAAATTAGCCATCAATTGTGTTGAAAGCAAATAATTAGAAACCATTTTGCAAAAGGATATAACATCTAGTCATTAGAAATTCATTTTCTGTACAACAATACCAATATTTCAAAATATTCCTTTCTTAAACGACTTGGAGGCATTTTACAATTCAAGGCACATACCATAGTAAGAATGAAGAGAGATATGCCTTTCTTTACAAAATAGGGAAGAGTAATTCTGGAAAGGAGAAGTGAAAGGAGAAACTGCAATACTTCCACCAGAGGGTTCAATTTCAGAAAAAAGTAGATGTGGAAATTGAGGATTTAGAAAATGATTTCCTTAAAAGTATCTACACTGGCATACTCTTGGGAATTCTTTCTGTATCCCTCGAGGTAGATATAGCAAGTCTAAAGACCACTAACTTACTTCATAAGAATCTATCCATCTCCTCCAACCTATTCACATTGCCAATACCTAGCTTCTATATGAACTGCTGTAATAACTGCAGTGGTCTATCTCCCTTCCTCCAATTCAACAGGTTGAGAAGACAGTTTTCAGTCTTTTATTGTTGTTTCTTTGGTATTGTGTCATTCCCCCGATCTCTTTTTGTTTTGTTTTTTTCCAGTTTTTAGCTGTTTTACTATGATGTACCTAGGAATGGTTTAATTTGTAGCTATCACGCTTGAGATTCAAAGAGTTGCTTGAATACAGAAGTTGGCATCTTTTGGCAATTTGGAAAAATTTTGGTCAATAGCTCATGCCTCATTTTCCTTTCTCTATAATTCCAATTACATATCGCTATAGATATTTTACCTTTTCTCAGGTAACAATTTCCACCTATTTGTCTATTAATATGTATTACTTACTCATTATTATTCATGATCTATTTAAGATTACTGAGATATAATTCACATACCATACAATTTATCCATCTGAAGTGTGTAATTCAATGTTTCTTTAAAGTATATCCACAAGGTTGTACAACTATCATCAAAATAAAATTTTAAACATTTTCATTACCCCAAAAACAAACCCCATACTCATTAGTAGTCAAATCTCATTTTCCAGCTATCCCTCCCTCCCAGTCCCTAGTTATAACTAATCGACTTTCTGTCTCTATGGATTTCCTTATTCTGGACATCTCATATAAATGGAAGCATACAATATGTGACCTTTTGTGACTGGTATCTCTTACTTAGCATAATGTTTTTATGATTCATCCAGATCATAGCACATATCCATTCATTCCTTCAAAAAAATTATCTTTTTATCATGGTCAAAAGATTTAGCATATTAGCCATTTTAAGTGTACAATTCAGTGGCCTTAAGTACATTCACAATGGTCTGCAAATATCATCACTATCTATGTCCAGAACTTATTCATTATCCTAAACAGAAACCCTGTACTCATTAAACAATAACCTTCCATTCCCTCCTATCCCCAGTTCCTGGTAACATCTATTCTACTTTGCTGTATCAATAAATTTGCGTATCCTAGATACTTCATATAAGTGTAATCATAAAAAATTTGTCCTTTTGTGTCTGGCTTATTTCACATCTCAAGGTTTCACTCAAGTTGTAGCATGTATCAGAATTTCTTTCCTTTTATGACTAAATAAAATTCCATCGCATAGATATACCGCATTTTGCTTATTCATCATCAGATAATGGACATTTGGGTTGTTTCCATTTTTTGGCTATTAAGAATAATGCTGCTATGAACATTTATGTACAAGTTTTTGAGTAGATATATGTTTTCATTTCTTTTGGGTATATACCCAGGAGTGGAGCTGATGGGTCACATGTTAACTTTATGTTAAACTTCTTGAGGAACTACAAAAGTGTTACCACAGTAGCTGTGTACCAACTATAATGATCCCAATCTCTCTCCGCATCTTTACCAACACTTGTTAATGTCTTTTTAATTTTAGCCATCCGAGTGGGCGTGAGTGATAAGTTAAGTTATTAATCTTAATTATTTTAAAGTCCTTATCTACTAACTCCAATAGTGGGATCACCTGAGAGTCTGCTTCTGAAATTATTTTTCTCTTAGTTGACCATAAATTTCTCTGCCATCACAGGACTAGTAATGTACTGAATACTACGCACTGCATATAAAAGAATCATGAAGGGGGAGAGGGATAAATTAGGAGTTTAGGATTAACATATACACATTATTATATATAAAACAGATAACCAAAAAAAAAAAAAAAAAACAGATAACCAACAAGGATCTACTGCATAGCACAGGGAACTATACTCAATATTTTGTAATAACCTACAGGAAAAAAGAATCTTAAAAAAATATAAATGTATAACTTAATCACTTTGCTGTATACCTGTAATTAACAAAACATTGTAAATTAACTGTACTTCAATTAAAAAAAAAAAAAAAGAATCACAGAGGCACCAGACTAGTTTATCTTCCATTAAGAATGTGTGTTCACCCTTTGTTCTGCTATGGCAGAGGCTGATCACTTTAATCCAATCAAACTACTTTGGCTCAAGGATGGGTTGTAGTTTTGGTAAGAATCAGTCTACCTCTGGTTACCCACTGAATCTAAGGAATGTCCCTCCTGGGCTTTCACTTGAGAGCCTAGTTGAGTTTTGTCATTCCAGTCCTGTGTGACCACCAAAAGCTCTACTGTCCCCCAGCAGTACTGCTCAGCCTGAGTGAAACCTAGATTCTCAGTTACTTTTTTTCAGGGAAACACAGCTAACTTCTGAAGATTCTCTCTCATTTCTATAACTTTCATTATTTTGTTCTAGTTGCTTCTGTAGCTCTTTGATAATATTAAAGTGACTATTTCCTAAATTTACCTGATTTCCCTGATTGTTCTCAGTGGAAGCACTGGCTCACCATGAACTACTATATTCCTCCTCAGGAGTGACTCTCCCAAATAACCTGGATGATACTAGCAGCTTTATTCTTCTAGAACATTACCTCTACCACCTCCAAGAGCCACAACACTCATGTTCTGCTGCCTGAATCATCTAATAATACTCATTTTATTCCACAGAAATTTTCTACTTAATCTGGAGCTAAAGACAGGACCTGGTCACCTTAGAATAAAAAAATAAAGAGAAAGTAATCCCCACTTCTGGGAATTTAGACTGTAGAAACATATAAAATGGCAAATGTACAATATTATTCACTGGAGCACTATTATTAGTAATAGCAAAGTATCAGAAAATACTTAGTGTAGAAATAAAGGATCAATTAAATAAACTATGCTATATGTACCAGACATAACAGACATAACACCATGCTATTAAGAATAACAAAGTTATGAAAAAAACTACAGCTAACATACTAATCAGGAATAAGACAAAGATGTCAACATTCACCACTGCTGTTCATCACTGTGCTAGAAGTTCTACCTAGAGCTAGAAGTTCTAGTTAGAGCAATTAGGCAAGAAAAATAAAGACATCCAAATTGGAAAGAAAGAAGTAAAAGTATCTCTATTCACAGATGTCATGACCTTCTATATATGAAGTATTAAAGAATCCACAGAAAAGCTACTAGAGCCAATGACTAAATTTATTAGCAAAGTTGCAGGGTACAAGATCAACACACAAGAATCAGTTGTGTTTTCATACGCCAGCAATGAACAATCCAAAAGGAAATTATATAAACAATTTCATTTATAATAACATCCAAAAGAAAAACATACCTAGAAATAAACTTAACCAAGGACATGAAAGCCCAAGCAGAGTAAAAGAGCCATCCTTGCAGGGCTGCAACTTTGCATGAGGTGTCAGAGCCACTAGAAAGGCCTAGCATCCAGGCATCAAAGACCAAACAGTTAAGGGGTGTGTTGACATGAAGGAGTGGCCATGTATGGAGTATGAGAGAAGAGACCAAATAGGTAAGGAGGGTGTCCATGCAAGGAGAAGGTACAACGGGAGGCATTAAGGCTCCAGTTGGATGAGGAAGGCCTTCATATAGGGGGTGGTCCAGTCTGGGGAGTCAGAGCCTCAGCAGGGTGAGGAATGCATCCACAAAGAAACAAGGCCAGGTATTGTAGTTGTAAATGCATATGTGTACCTTTAGCTTGTCCACTGAGAGGCTCTAGGAGCAGTGACACCACAATAGCAATGAATACACCTAGCAACAGATTTTGTCCACTAAATACCAATGTCCACTAAAAGCAACTAGAGCTCTGTGAAAAAATGGCTAACCCTGAGGCTAAGGCAAGGGAAAGTACAAAATGAATCTGGAAATCTTCACATCCCAAAAAGAAAGAAGAATTTACTTTAAAAGGACCCAGAAACCAGCTCCCATTAGTGAAATCTAGGATAATCTAAAAATCAAAACAAAGAATAAAAGTAAATTATGGGAGCTCCCTGGTGGTCTAGTGGTTAGGATTTGGTGCTTTCACTGCTGTGGCCTGGGTTCAATCCCTGGTCAGGGAACTGAGATCCTGTAATCCATGCAGCACAGCAACCCACCACCCCCACCAAAAAAAAAAGTAAATTATAACCCATTGAATAAAAATAGTAAACTATGAGTTCATACTGAGATGATAAATCAATGTACGAATTGAAAATTTAATGAGCAATGATGGGATCTTTACAGTTTTAAAGTACCTGTCAAAAAATACTTAATTACAAAAAGAAAAAGAATGAGTGGATAAGTCTGGCATACACCAACTTAATTAGGTAATCAAACTAAACTAAATCAGTACTGGGATAAATCAAAATCATGCACCCTCCCTCAGATAAGATGCAATGACAGAAGTCCCTGGTGGTCCAGGGGTTGACTCCATGCTTTCACTGCTGAGGGCCCAGGTTCAATCCCTGGTCGGAGAACTAGGATCCAGCAAGCCATGTGGCGTGGCCAAAAAAAAGATTCAATGAGAATAATAAACTTTCACTTCTGCCAAAGATGCAAACCTGAATCTAATCATAAAAAACATCAGATTAACTCACACTAAGGGACATCCTACAAAATAATTGGACTGTAATCTTCAAAATGTCAAGATAATGACAGTCAAAAGAGAGAAAGTTCCACACCATAGAAAAAGGAATTATAAGAACTAAATGCAACACATGATTCTGCGATGGATCCTTCTGCTATAAAAAATACAACATGGTCAATAAATTTAAAGGGATCTGAGGAGTAGATGGTTATTATGCATCAAAGACAATTTTCTGACTTTGATAGTTGTATTGTGATTATATTTGTAGAAAATATACACTAGTGTACTTGGAATAATGAGCAACTTACTCTCAAATGGTTCCAGAAAAAAAAGTTTTAATGTATTTCCAAAGAGAAAAGGATAATAAACTTACAACTATATGTACGTTATTTCGACAACTGAGAAGAAAAGATTCCTTGTAAAGCACCATTTCACCAAAACTACAACCAGATTAAATTTAAAATTTTGAAAAGCCTGTATCTATTAAAGAAATCGAACTTGTGATCAGTACCTGCCCAAAGAGAAAACTCCCGACTCAAATGGTTTTACTAATGAATTCTACCAAACATTTAAGGAAGAAGTAATGTCAATTAAACTAATTCTTTTAAAACATACAAAAGGAGGGAATAACTCTCAATACTTTTTGAGGCCAGCATAATCCTGAAACCAGAAAAGGACAAATATCAAAAAAATGAAAATTGTACAAGGCACAAAGGCCAGAAAGAAAATGGTAAATCCACAAATATAGACAAAAAATATTTAACAAAACACTGGCAAATTAATCCAGGAATATATAAAAAGAATAATACAGCACGACCAAGTAGAATTTATCCCAAGAATTCAACCTTGGTTAAATGTTTTCTTAAAAAAAACAATGTATCCTGAAGAAGAAAAATGGAACTGAAGGAATCAGGCTCCCTGACTTCAGACTATATTACAAAGCTACAGTCATCAAAACAGTCTGGTACTGGCACGAAAACAGAAATATAAATCCACGGAGCAGGATAAAGCCCAGAAATAAACCCATGCACCTATGGTCAATTAATCTATGACAAAGGAGGCAAGAATATACAATGGAGGAAAGACAGTCTCTTCAATAAATGGTGCTGGGAAAACTGGACAGCTACATGTAAAAAAATGAAATTAGAACACTCTCTAACACCATACACAAAAATAAACTCCAAATGGATTAAAGACCTAAATGTAAGACTGGACACTATAAAACTCTTAGAGGAAAACACAGGCAGAACACTGTTTGACATAAATTGCAGCAATATCTTTTTTGGATCTACCTTCTAGAGTAATGAAAATAAAAACAAAAATAAACAAATGGGACCTAATTAAACTTTAAAACTTTTACATAGCAAAGGAAACCATAAACAAAATGAAAAGACAATCCACAGAATGGGAGAAAATATTTGCAAATGAAGTGACTTGACAAGGGATTAATCTCTAAAATATACAAACAGCTCATGAAGCTCAATATCAAAAAAAAACAAACAACCCAATCAAAAAATGGGCAGAAGATTTAAACAGATATTTCTCCAAAAAAGACATAGATGGCCAAAAAACACATGAAAAAATGCTCAACATCGCTAATTATTAGAGAAATGCAAATCAAAAATACAATGTCACCAGTCAGAATGGCCATCATTAAAAAGACTACAAACAATAAATACTGGAGAGGGTGTGAAGAAAAGGGAACCCTCTTGCACTGTTAGTGGGAATGTAAATTGATACAACCACTATGGAGAACAGTATGGAGGTTCCTTGAAAAACTAAAAATAGAGCTACCACATGACCCAGCAATCCCACTCTTGGGCATATGTCCAGAGAAAACCATAATTTGAAAAGACACATGCACCCCAATGTTCATTGCAGCACTATTTACAATAGCCAGGACATGGAAGAAACCTAAATGTCCATCAAAAGAGGAATGGATAAAGAAGATGTGGTACATATATACAATGGAATATTACTCAACCATAAAAAAGAATGAAATAATGCCATTTGCAGCAACATGGATGGACCTAGAAATTATCATGTTAAGTGAAGTAAGTCAGACAAATATTATATGATATCACTTATATGTGAAATCTAAAAAAAATTAATCAAACTTATTTATAAAACAAAGAGACTCACAGACTTCAAAAATAAACTTATGGTTATGAAAGGGGAAATGTGTGTGTATGGGGGTATAAATCAGGTGTTTAGGAATAACATATACACACTACCATATATATATAATGTGTATATACATATATATATATATATATATATATATATACACACACATATATATAAATAATCAACAGGACCCACTGTATAGCACAGGGAACTCTACTCAATATTCTGTAATAACCTAAATGGGAAAAAAGTCTGAAGAAGAATGGATATATGTATATGTATAACTTAATCACTTTGCTGTACACCTGAAACTAACACAACATTGTAAATCAACTATACTCCAATATAAAATAAAAATTAAAAAGCAGAACTGAGGTTTCCCTCAGGTTTCTTTCTGAGAAGAAATTCTGCCCAAGATGTCTAATAATTCCTGCCCAAGAATTTCCAGCCTGCTAGCCTGCCCTACGAACTTTGGATTTGCCAGCCCCCACAATTACATAAGCCAATTCCTTTAAATAAATCTCTCTTCTATCTCCCCACACCCCTCCCGCAAATCAATGTATTTCACCACATCAAAAGAATAAGGAAGAAAAACCTTCTGGTCATTTTAACACAGAAAAAGCATTTAATAAGTCAACACCAATTCATTATCAAACTTTCAGCAAATTAGGAATAAAAAAAACTCAATTAAAGGCCTCTATGAAAAACCCTCACCTAACTTTGTACTTAATGACAAAATATTAAGACTTTTCCCCTAAGCTTGCCAAAAAAGGCAAGGATGCCCACTCTCACTACTTCTGTTCAATACTGTACTTATGATCCTAGCCAGTGCATCAATCCAGAAAAAGAAATAACTGGTATAAAGATGAGAAAGGAAGAAATAAAGCTGCCTTATTCAAAGATTACATGATTTTTTACATAGAAAATCTCAAGAAATCTAAAAAAGAACTACTAGAACTAATAACTTTAATAAGGTAACAGGAGGTAAGATCTATATACAAAAATCAACCATATTTTTATATACTAGCAAAATACCAGAATATCAAAAGCACTCAAGGAAAAAAAAGAACAAAGTTATACCAGCTGACTTAAAGACTTACTGCAGAACTATATTAATCATGGCTGTTTGTAATGGCCAAAGGATACCCATTTAATTCAATGGAATAGAACAGAAAGTCCAGAAAAACATATTTTTAAGTCACTTGATTTTTCACATAAGACACTAAAGCAACCCAGTAGGGAATGGGAAGTATTTCCAACAAATGGTGATGAAACCACTTGCTATCCATACAGAAAAGAAAAAAATGAAAGTTAATCCCTAACTTACACTATATGCAAATATCAATTTAAGGTGGCTCTTAAATGTAAATATGAAAGCTAAAACTTATAAAGCTTCTAGAAGAAAACAGAAGGTTATCTTCTTGTCCTAGTGTCAGAGGTAGACAAAGGTTTCCTAGACAAAACATAGAAAGCAAAATCCACAAAAGAAAAGCATATATCTTACAAAGGACCTACATACAGAATATATAAGAACTCACAGCTCACTAATAAAAAGGAACAACCCAATAGAAAAAAAAACAGAAAATAAGAGTACCAAAAATACCAAAAAAGTGTTCAATATCAATAGACATGAGGGAAATGGGAATCAAAACTATACTGAGATAATACTACATACATCCAGAATGACTAAAATTAAAATGACAACACTAAACACTGGCAAGAACACGGATTAAGTGGTATTCTTATACTTTGCTGGTGGGAGTGTAAAACAGTACAACCACTTTGGAAAGCAAACCACTGTGATACAAAAAAAATGGATAAATCTTAAAAACACTATGCTGAGTTGAAAAAAGCTGCACACAAAAAGTACATATTGTATGAATTCCATTTATATGTAGTCCTAGATCAGGCAAAACTAACCTATGTTGAAATAATCAGAACAATAGTTGCCTTCTGGAAGGAGGTGGAACTGATTGGGAATGGACATAAGGTAATTCTCAAGGATGATGAAGATATTGTGTATCTTAATAGGGATATAGGCATTTGTCAAATCTGACAAAATTATACACCTAAGATTTGATTTATGGATATGACTGTAGGTAAATTTTATCTCAAAACAAACACAAAATTCAATTAATGACTGCATGCTAAAGTGTTTAGGGAGCAAAGTTTACTGATGCTTGCAACTTCTTTTGAAATGCATTTAAAAGTTGACTGATGGATGTATAGGGAGATACATATAAATAAATATACATATATATATAAATATACATATAAAGATACATATACATATAAATAAAGCAACAGAGTGACTTTACTCTTCAGTTTGAATATTTTCATTAAAAAATGCTGGGAGTAGTGGAGAATAAGTAAGACCTTTATGTATTCACATGAAGAGATCTCCAAGATGTAGTGTTATATGTTTCATATTTATAAAGAGAACACAATAAATGCCCTTCTAAACAATGCCAATAAAACTGTATGACCCAGGTAGGTGTCTTCCACTGTGATGGCACTCAAATAACTTACACGGTTCAAAAAAATACAAAATGAAAATGATTTTTAAAAAAAAACAACAAAGCCCTGAACAATTACTTTTCCTTCTTGAGAAATGCTATTTTTGAATATTTTAGCATTGTGTATAAAATTTATTTAAGATTAAGAAAGAAGTTTTTCCAATTAACCTTTAGCACTACTTAGTACAACTCTGAAGATACTATAACTAGCTCAGATTAATTAATATTTCATTAACTTTTCATTTTCAGATTTTCTGTAATAGTAGCACAAATAAATCTATCTTACTTGAGATTGAGATCTTACCAATGAGAGATCAACTAAAAAAAAAACATAAAAATTTACATTAAAATTGATTTCCCTTAAAATCATTATGGTGAATAGAGTCATATTCTATGCTTTTGTAGGTTATAAAATAACTTTGGTGAAAAACGAGGAGGGAAAATCAAGAAGAGATTCAAAAAGATTAAGAACAAAACGTTTTTTACTTAAAAAAATAAGGTCAACATTCTTTGGTCATAGAGGAGATAATATAAAATTTAAAATCAAGACAGAATTTTTAATAATCAAAGGTGGCAAAAATCATAAAAGTTAAAAAAATGAAAAACAAACCTGACAGGATTAGGGAAACAGGGCACTTTGCATATCCAATAACATATAATACACTCCAAAAAATTTAAGAATTTTAATGTAAGAATTTTAAACATATGATTTAAAAGACTTACCCTTTCTGCTTCAAAGGTAATTCAAGTTTAAATATGGTAGCATCATTAACAACTGCTTTATATGCCTACAAATAATATAAAATAAGATACGAACATTATTTTTAATACTTAAAATAGATAATTATAATTCTAAAAATACATAAAATACAAATTAGTTTTTATTTTTAATGATGTATCTGGCCAAGTCAATGATTTCAACATGCTCTTTCTCATGTTATGATTATCATTATTCTCAAGTGAGGTATTAATGCTGCCTGACAACCATAACATTTTCTCTTGTCCACACATTCTCCTAGAAAACATTTTCATACCACCTCCTTTCTCTTCAAACCTCCAGTATTTCCTCTCCCATACATACTCTCAGCTGATGATGTGGCTTCCTAATTCACAGAGAAAACCAAAGTAATCAGAATTCCCTCCTTTTTCTCCTGTATCATCAATTTTTCCCCCCTCCATTATTTCTACAGCCTCAATATGCATACATATTATTCTTTAAATCTTAAAAACTCTCTCTTGGCTTTGTCCACCTTCAGCTACTGCCCCATATTTCTCTCTCTCTAAGCTAAACTCCTAGAAGAATTATCTAACTCACTGTCGCTAATTTCTCTACTACCATTCTTATCTGAAACTGTTCTAAACAGGCTTTCACACTACTACTCCAACTAATCATTCTTGTCAACCTCCATGTTGCTGAAGACAACGGTTAATCCCCATCTTATCTGACCTATCAGCAGCATTTTAAAACAGCAGATCCTGCCCTCCTCCTGGAAAGTGCTTTTTCCACTTGTTTTCTAGCACAGCACTCTCCTGGTCATTCCACTCATTCGCCTCTCTCCTCAGGAAAGATGGCTGGTTCCTTATCGTTATGATAACTAACTTTAAAATGCCCCAGACCAGTCCTTGGATCTCTTCTCTTTGCTATCTTCACTCTTACTTTGGAGATCATAGCCACTGTCAGTGCTTTAAAAACCGTCTATATGCTGAAGCTCCCAGATTTATTTTTGCAGGCCCGTCCCCTCCCTTAAGCTCCAGATTTGATGTTGCCATATGGATGTTTAATAAGCATTTCAAAGTTAACTTGTCCAGAACTGAGTTCCTAATCTCTCTTCAACCATCTCCCCAAAACCTGCTTCTCACAAAGTCTTCATCTTCCCTCATCTCAGCAAGCATATACTTCTAAGTGATCAGAACAAAAATCTGTCATCCTTGACTGATATCTTTCTATCACATTCCACATCTGATTCCATTAGCAAGTCCTGTATAGCCTATTTTTACAATATAATCAAAATCCAACCACTTTTGACTACCTTCACCTACTATCGTTCTGGGCAGAGCTTCCATCATTACTTAACTGAATTACTTAAATCGATTCTTAACCCATTTCCTTGCTTCCTCTCTGGCCCCCTTCAGTCTATTCTTTCTGCAGCAGGCAGGTGATCCTGATAAAAATGTAAGTCAGATCCTGTCATTTGGTTCAAGATATTTCTATGACTTTCTATCCTACTCAGAGTACAAATGAAACTCCTTACCATGGCTCAGTCTTACGTGATCTGGCCTCCTGTTATCTCTGACTACTTATCTCTGATTTCCTACTATTCTCCCCCTCACTCAATCCACTATGGCCACAATGATCTCTTTCTTCTCTGGTTCTGGAACATGACAGGTATAATCCTGCCTTAGAGCCTTTGCATTTGCTCTCCCCTCAGGCTACAGTATTATTCCCTCAGAGAGCCACATGACATATTCCTTAATCAACTTCAATCTTGATTTGAATGTCACCTCATATAAAGCCCTTTGCAGGCCACTCAATTTAATATTTCAAATGATCTCATTACCTCCATACTCCCTTAACCCGTTTCCTACTTTATCTACCTAGGTACCTACCTATCTACCTTTCTTTCTACCCAAATATTTATCTAAAGGTAGACAGTAATTTTTTAAAAATGCTACTGGAGAAAGTTGATTGTGTTTTTAGAGTCTAGAAAATAATTTCACTTGGGAAGTAAGGAAAGGTAGTTGAAGAGGAGGAAAAACTAATGGTAATTCTAGTGATAGGTTTATGATATTTAAAAAGATACGGGGCTTCCCTGGTGGTGCAGTGGTTAAGAATCCACCTGCCAATGCAGGGAACACGGGTTCGAGCCCTGCTCTGGGAAGATCTCACATGCCGCGGAGCAACTAAGCCCGTGCACCACAACTACTGAGCCTGTGCCCTATAGCCCGTGAGCCACAACTACTGAGCCCTCGCGCCACAACTACTGAAGCCCACACGCCTAGAGCCCATGCTCCGCAACAAGAGAAGCCACCTCAAGGAGAAGCCGGTGCACCACAATGAAGAGTAGCCCCCGCTCACTGCAACTAGAGAAAGCCCACGTGCAGCAATGAAGACCCAACGCAGCCAAAATTAAATAAATAAATAATAAAATAATATAATAAAAAAATAAATATTTTAAAATAATAAAAATAAAAAGATAATGACTCTAAGGATAATACTGTTTCATTACCATTATCCTAGACTATAATGGGAAAGAAGACATGGAAAGCAAGAATAAATGTGATACAACTCTCACAAGAGCCCTATGAAAGGAAACAGGACAGAGAAATCAATTCTGCTTGGGATAGGATGTGGGGGGAGGCAGAGTATCAAGGAAATTCCAGGAGAAGCATACTTTGAGCTGAGTCTTAAAGGAAGGATGAATAAGAATTCAATAATCAATAATATTCAAAAACAGGAAGACATTCTTGAAAAATTAAGAAAGCAACTTTCTAGCTAAATTCTGGTTCACAAGCATACCCAATGCTTACAAAAGCATATAAGAAACCAAATATAATATGGTTGCCCTCCACTGATGAAAAATCAGAGTTGCTAGGTTTTTTTAGTTTGTAATTTAATAGCATCATGATGCAAGTTTCTTATTAAAATTAAATTATGACAAGTGTTAACATACAGGAATATATACCTTGTCTCTTGCAGTAAGAAATCGTGGATCATCTTGAAAAGCTTCTTTGACAAGTCTACTAAATCTATTAAACAGTGTAAGTAACTGCTCAACATATTTCTCAGAGTCCTAAAAATAAAGTGCTGTATATTAAGTTGAGTTTAAAACAAAAATACAAAAAATGAGAAAATATAAACATAATTTTCATAACACTATAGCTTTAAAATTTGGTAACTTTTCTGAAATATTTTTTTCTTATTAAGAAAGGTGTTCCAGCGTTACTGTTTTGCCATCAATTTAAAATACCCGATTTTAAATACCTTATCCTGCATTTACAAAATAACTTTGATATATGTCTATCATTGTCATTGAGGAGAACTTACAGTAGTAATAGTTTCAGCAGCTGCTACCATATCTGCCAGGCCTGCACTGATGATATGTTCCTCCAAGTCTTTCAACATTGGCTCTATCCCATTAGGAACTTTGTCCATTAATGAAAACATCAAATGTAATTCTGAAACGATAGAACACACCCATGTAATCATTTCATCCATCAGAACAGACTTTCTCTTTGATTTGTATCATGGATCTAGAATGCCTATGATAATAAGAGTGTGGGGAAATATTAGCTGGAAGTTGATAGCTTTAATAGTATTCTGTGGGTGCAATTAGTTTAGGACTTGTTATCGTTAAGTACTATAACTTCCTGATCTACCATATCAGTCTGACAAAAATTATTTTTAAAAGAAACTCTAATTAAAGTGATCACACACTGCAAAACCCAACTCCTCTTAAAAGGTGAGTCATTTAACCTTCAATGCAATGGAATATATTTATTCTAAGAAATACAAAAGTTTACACAGAAAATTAGTTACATTTCATAAAGTAGATGCAATGTTAAATACACAATACACAGTCACATCACTAAGGGGTAAAATACTGTCCTCAGATTGTTCAGAGTAACAAGGTAATATAAAACTGTATTCATAAAGAATTTTTCAGTTTGCAAAAAGCACTTTCTCCTATTATCCCATTTAATTGACCTTCACAATAATCTTACCTCACAGAATGGTTACCACTAAATAAATCCTTCTGAAGTGAGTCCACCTTGGATCAGACATAACTCTACTTAGTTTGGCATACAGAACTTCAAATATTTCATTTATGCCAAATGAGAAACTTGCTTTTACTCCAAAATACTTCTGAAGAGTGTAAGACTTAAGTGAACTGAAAAACGTACTTGAAAGACAACTAGAGATTAAGTAGGACCTTGCAATTTTATGCAATGAAATCTAGAGAGTAATACATCAAAATGTTAAAAGTGGTTGTCTCTGAGTGGTAAGTATATGGGTAATTTTTACTGTATGCTTTTTAGTATTAATGTACTTGTTACCTCCCAAAACAGAACTTTATCATATTTAAGTAATAAAAAAATAACATTTAAGTAATAAAAAATACACTTCAGAAATCTTGTAAGATATTTTGGGGGAGAGGGACGAAGATTACCAACATAGAGTGTTTTATTACTTTTTAAAAATATTTGCCACAAGGTTCCACACAAAAGTCAAAATACCTAGTTCTATCCTATACCATACGTTTACCATTTAAATTAGCCTTTAAAAGTAGTGTCCTACTTTTGGGAACAAATTGAAATTCGCATGTGAGCGCACACAAATATACTGATACCTAAGGGGGAGAAATGCTTAAAATATAAGTTTATAAAGAAGATTTTCTTTACAGTGTTTCTAACTATGCTAAATATTTTTATCATTTTCTTTACGCAGTTTGCCATAACAAAAACACCTATGTATAAAAGAATGATCTAACAGCAATTTACTAAAAGTGATGTGCTTCAAAGATATCCTCTTAAAAGAGTATGAGAACTTTATGTGATGTTTTACCTACTTTCAGTTTCATTTCTCTTGATCATGCCTTGGCACTCTGCTAAGATAGTCTCTTTAAAGGATGTCACCAGGGCATTTACACAGCATTCCATGAGCTGAAATACATCAAAAATTGGTCAAGGCTATTATAAGCAACAATAAGGACCAGATCTATTCCACTCCATTTTGCTTCATAGTCCCACAAAACCACAATGTTCAACAACAGCAAAAAACTAAGAATACTGAAAGTAGATTTTACTTACCTTTACTAGAGGATTGTTGAAGATGGATACTCTATTTTAGTTTACCAAAGCATACTTCCCCCTATGGAAAAGGCTATAGAACTTAGGTTCTCTTTAGAAATTTTAATGAAAGTCCCCAACAAGGGGAGGAAAAAAACTTTTTAATCTACAAAACAAGCTGAAAAACTAAACTTTAATGAACTCTCATCTGGAGAGAACCTGTGTTGGAATTAGATTCTAAAATGCTAGAAGTATGAACATCCATTCAACACATAGTAGGTTTCATTGCTGTGAGCACCAAAGAAGTGTTAGGATACAAAGGATAAGCTATAACCTCTGCTTTGGAGAAGATCACTGTCTTATTGAGGGTGGGGAGGGAAGCAAACTTTAATAAATACAACTCAGTTAGGTGGCAAAACACACACACACACAAACAGAAACAAACAAAGGAACTACTATTTTTTTCTGGGTAGTTAAAAAGGTCTCATCCACAAGATGAAATCTAAATTGGATATTGAAAAGTACAAATCTTAAAATGGATTGGGTAGTCTAAGAAAAAAAAGCTGAATATGAAGAGAGTGGGAGAGAAAGGTAGACTGGAGCCAGATTATGAATGAAAATCTATGGTTTGGGATTTTACTCTATAGGTAGGGAAGGTTTTAAACAGAAGATAAATGTAATGAGCTTCTATTCCCCCACCAAGTCATTTTTAAAAGGTCAGTCTAATAATGTCAGCAAGGTAGGTGGTACTGAGTGGTGGTGGGGAGACTGGCAAACATGGCTGTTGAAAGATTGCAAGTAAGATGGTCAGGGTCTAATGTTCTGGCTGGCTCCACTCCATCACTGCTCCTTCGTGTCATATATTTACTCTTCTTGCAGGTATCAAAATGAACAGGTTGTGATTACTAATACAAGGTACACTAAGGCTGATACCTCTCTTCTGAAAAACAGATCATCTGTCTGTATTAAGGAAGGGAATTGTGTGTGCCTTAAAAGTTCTTTGCTAAAAATTCCTCTTGGAATTGACATAATGTTGTTATATTACTGAAGTTAAATTTATGTAATGGAGATTCATTATATCATTGTTTCCACTTTTTAAAATGTTAAAAAAATTTCCATAATAAAAGGAATTTTTTCAGATCCCTCCCTCTATGAGAATTACACTAATGACTTTAAAGTCCATGTATGTAAATTTCTGTCCTAAGAACAACAACATACATATGAAATGGTTGAGAAATTTCTGCCAAGGTGGGAAGCTCTGCCCCAATTACTGAGTAATCTCATTCTATACCAGCCCTGGAATATGCACAATGGAACAGGCCCACCTTTGACAGAGAATAGGTAAATCTAACTATATACAACTAATGAAGAAGAAACAAAGTGCAATCAGATTAAGCTCTGTTTTCTAAAATAAGCTCTATTTTCTGTTTTCTAAAATAATCTCTGTTTTCTGTTTCACTGAAAATTTACACTTGAACATAATCTAGTTCAGGAGTAGTCCAAATTTTGCAGACTCCAAAAATCATGTGTCATGTGTTTCACACTGTTGTGAAACAGCTTGTTTTTTTTTTAATATAGAACAGAACAAAAAAAAAAATCAGAGTGCATCACATATAAAAACAACGAATATTATTTCATAACATTGTTTCAGATATGAGCAAATAAACAAAGCATATACTAAGTCACAATAAAAAATGTATTTCTTATTGTGGGTTACAATGAGGATTTAAAGGAGAGACTAGGGAGGCTAGGTGTCCAGTGGTTAGGACTCGGGCTCTCACTGCCATGGGTCTCGGTTCAATCCCTGGTCAGAGAACCAAGATCCTGCAAGCCACGTGGTGCGATCAAAAAAATAACATAACATAACATAACATAAATGAGAGGCTAAATTGACAAGATAGTTGAAGTAAACTGAGCAGAATTTGGTAACTGCTTAGATGAAAGGAGTTAGGGATATAAAGGTTACTGAAACACTTTCTAGCTTGAAAGGTTAAACAAGTTATTATAATAACAAACATCTTTTAATGAGCACCTACTCTGTAAATGCTTTACATACATTATCTGATTAACCCATATGTCATTTAACTCATGAAAACCTTATGAAGCAGATATTTAACATATGAGGAAACAAGCTTACAGAGGCTAAGTAACTTACAAATGTTACACAATTAGTTCATAAGGTCTTGAGCTGTAATATGAGGCCAGGTATGTGACTCCAAGCCTACAACTTTTGATACTACATTAAGAGAGCAAGTATATATTTAGTAATGGCTATGTGCTCAGAAATGAGTTAAGTGTTGTAAGGAATAGAGAAGATAAAACATGGTTTATACACTCAATGCTCTTACAATCCAGTTTGGGATATGTAACTATAGTGTATCTAAAATGTGTGCATACTTCATACATAACAGAGGTATATGAAAAGTTCAATTTCACCAATAAAGCAAAGAGATGGAAATAAACACATTATTACTACACTATAAATAAACTTCACAAGGACAGAGACTGTGTTCCATCCAGCTATATATTCATGGACTCAACACATTTGGTGCTTGATAAATAACACAACAAAGTAGCCTATAATTTGCTACTAAATCAAGTTGTAGAAACAATTGGTACAGTGGGAATTCAAATAACAGGAAATGGATGAAGGCTAGAGTATTTGGGGAGACTCGCAAGATGGGCTTTAAGAATTCTGAAGGATTTGAATAGGCAGAAAAGAAATGTAAAACATTACTTAAAAAGAATGAATCCAAGAAAAAAACGAATAGAATGAGGTATATGAATAAGAAAATATTCCTTATTGGGTAGAATGACTCTTACTGGACAGTATTAAGTTAGAAAAATAAGTTATGGCCAAATTATGAAGGGCCTTGAAAATCAGAGATAGGAAATCAAGATACTATGGTTTTTTGAATAAAGAAGTAAAATAATGAAAGAGTAGCCTCAACTCACAAAAGAAGAAATACAAATGGTCCATAATAAGAATAAAGTAGTGGAAAATCCAATGTTCTTAATGATAGGAACTAGCAGATGGATATTCCCTTGAATTAAACAATTAATGTCAATCCTAAAAAAATAAAGATACCCAGCCTCATTAGCATTTTTTTTTTTTTTGGGCTGCACCATGCAGCATGTGGGATCTTAGTTCCCCAACCAGTGATCGAACCCGCGCCCTGTGCATTGGAAGCGCAGAGTCTTAACCACTGGACTGCCAGGGAAGTCCCCTAGTAATTTTTAAATGCACATTAAAAAATATTTTAAAATCTATGATACTGGGAAATTGGCAAAATTAATAGACTGAAAAAACCCAGATCAGCAAAGATAAACAGGTATATTGTTAATGGGAATCAGAATTACAACATTTCTGAAAATCAGTTTGGTCTTATATAGCAATCTGTAAAAGGTGCATACCCTTTGCTTCAGCAATCTCATTTCCAGGAAACTCCATTCTAATAGAATGCCACATGTAAGAAAGATGTATACATAAAGATTTTAAAAATATATCAGGATATAAGATATAAACATGTAAATACATTCCAGGAAGTACTATTTATTAAAAAAAACCATAATAATAACAAATAATAATGAAAATTCCCATCATTAGAGAAGTAGTTAGGTATATTATAGTACATATATATGATGAAATATATACAGGCAATAAAAGTAATGTTATAATATAGAAGTGTTTAGAGTAAAAATGTACATCATAACATCTTTAAATGCTAGAGGAAAGGAAGAAAGAGAGAAAAGAAAGAAAAGATGGAATTCCCTGGCAGTCCAGTGGTTAGGACTTGACATTTTCACTGCCAGGGCCCAGGTTCAATCCCTAATCAGGGAACTAAGATCCTGCAAGCTGCACAGCCCGGCCAAAAAAAAAAATTTTTTTTTAATTTAAAAAAAATAAAGAAAAGAAGGAAAGGGAAGGGAAGGAAATGAAAGGATAGGAGAGGAGGAAAGGGGAAAAAGGAAAGAAAAGAAAAAAGGATCAACCAAGCAAGTATGACAAAATGATGATCATTGTTGCTGGCTAGGTTTGGAGGGTGGGGTTCATTATACTATTTTCTCTACTTCTGAAAATATTTGAAAAGTTTCATAACAAATATTTTTTAAAAAAATAAAGAGAAGGGCTTCCCTGTTGGCACAGTGGTTGAGAGTCCGCCTGCCGATGCAGGGGACACGGGTTCATGCCCAGGTCTGGGAAGATCCCACATGCCGCGGAGTGGCTGGGCCCGTGAGCCATGGCCGCTGAGCCTGTGTGTCCGGAGCCTGTGCTCAACAACGGGAGAGGCCACAACAGTGAGAGGCCCGCATACCGCAAAAAATAAATAAATAAATAAATAAAAATAAAGAGAAGAATCATGGTATAGATCCCTGTGTATTGAAAATCCTTTAGAAAACTATTTTATGTAGGCAAAAACAAGAAAGGGAGGTTGCTTGATAGAGTTCTCTCCTTATCTCCAAAGAGTCTTGTCTTAACAAGAGGGTCAGTTTCTTGAGGGCAGGGACCATTTTATTCCTCTTTTGTATTTTTCTCCCCATCATTTACCAAAGTTCTACATACAGAGTCAACCCTGAGTATATACTTGTTATTTGAAAAATACGTCTTGAATGGAAAGGATAGTGATAAACCATCTCTCTCACCTTGTATTCCCTTTCTGTCTCCTTTTGCTAGCTTCCGTGAAGAAAAAAACTTTTTGCCATATGTCATCAACTCCTGTATTTTGCCTTCTAAATCCATAGCAATCTCCCCAGAGGTCTGCAAGGTGAAACACTTTAACTATCAATGTGCTTGATGTTTTACCTTCCTTTATAGCAAAACTCTTCAAAGATGATGCCTGCCATAAAACACAGCAGGCACTCAGTATTTGTTGAATGAATGAATGCATAGCTCTGTGAAGATGAGAAAGGTGGGATACGTAGGCTAACTGATGTACTAGAGTCTTTTTTTAGTGATATTCAATTTGCACAATGCTACTTCACTGAAGTTTAATAAAAACAATAGGAACAGTTCTGATTTTTGTTAGTTATGTAATTCCCTATAAGTTATAATTTGCTTTTGCCTTAGCTATAAAATAGAGGAGTTGAATTAAAAATCATCCTAGATTACTCCACCTTAAGATTCTACTTTATCATTATCAGGTCTCTAACCATATAAGGATATGGTTATGTATTCAAGAATTCATTTATTCCATGTGTGGTAGGCTATTCTCAAAATTAACTTCTCTTTTTTTTTTAAAGGTTTTTTTAAACCTTTATAACCAGTGTTTCTTGCTTCACTTCTCAACTAGTTATACAAGTAACTCTCTACATAGACCAATGAAGTCAGACTCACCCTGACTTTTTAAATACCACCCTTAATATACTTAAATACTGAAGGTTAACAAGTACTTTACTTACTTTAATGTTAACAACTTATGACTTGTGACCTTGTTGCTAATTCCATTTTTTATCAATATTTTGCACAGGTAGCAAAATAGTGTCTATCTGTCTGAGAATCAGTAAGCAACATCTGTAAACCACAGCCCTAAACAGTAAAAACTACCATGCCAGGCACAGCACTTAATGTTTTGATATAGTAGTTCATTAAACACAAGTGGGTATTACCCCACTTTACAGTTAGGAAAACAAGGATTACAAAGGTTGAAGAAATTGACAAAGGGCACACAGCTGGTAAAATGACAATGGAATTCAAATCCTCATCTTCCAACATGTATGTCCCTAACCAGTGTAATACACTGCTTCCCTATCAGAGCTCTGGTCAATGAGAAGAAATGAAGACCTGCCATCACCATTTCACTCTCTATTCCATTATTCCACTGTATAAACAATCCATTTTATTCTAGTGTTACTTTGAAGATAGGAACCCGTTCTACCTTCTTATCCCCACTAGCACAAGGCCTGACATAGTTTAGGTGCACAATAAATGACTGCCTTCAGGTAAAACCAAGCTATACAGGACTATCACCTAAAATACTAATAGCCACAGAAAAAAATTTTTAAGTAATTTTTAAAAATATTTTTTCTCATTCTTACTGTTACGTGTCACTTTTCTGTCAATAATGCCTCTTCAAGCAGCACAGCTCTGAAGCCTCTTACCTGGTTTTACTAATATACGGTGCTCATTTGCTAGAGGCCCATCCAGTGATAATCAAGCTCATTAGAATTGTGTTGGGGCTAAGCTGGATCTGGGTGGGGCTAAGTTGTTCTCCTATAAGCAAAGGTTGAAGACTGGGCCTGTCAGACACCTAATGCAATGCAGCTGCTCAGAACTCTTGGCCTAACTTACTGTTTAAGTTCTCCACTGAACTGCAAGTAGCTAAAGTTGCTAAAAGGGTTATCTTCTGGATGAGTCAAGTATTACTATATCATACCTACTACAAACACATTGACAACTCAAGCATGCTTGCACATGTGTACAAAGACACACACACAAAGCATTTGATCCAAGTTTGGGCACTCAACCCAAGCTAGGCCAATTAGAGCTAGGCTAATTAACACCGGTGGAACAAGACTCCTCTCAGGTCACAAACTGGAGGGACAAACTGGCAGCATTCATGGTCCTGACTTCAATTTAACACAGGTTCATTGGTGACACAGATACCATGAGCAGTATCACTATAGATGATATAAATTTCCAACAGTGAAAAAAATTTAAGATTCCAAACAAAAAATATATTTTCAATGCTCAATTTACACAACAACATACCTAGAAAATGAAGTGTATTACTAATATCATGCAAAAATGCTCTGGTTTAAAAGTAAAATGAAATTAAATTCTAGACTCAGATATCTAAGTGTAAACAAGATTTTCATTTACATGAGTGGCTACGGGAGCACTGAATATTATTTTTGGGATATGGGCTAATTCTTATTTATGTGGGACAGTCTGAGCACTGTGAGACATGTAGCATTCCTGGACTCCATTCACTAAAAATCAATCATTGTGACAACCAAAAAAAAAAAAAGCCTCCACAAATTTCAAAAACACTCTCTGGAGATAGATACTATCTTCATTGAAAATCTCTGGCCTAGAGATTTCAGTTCAAAATATCAATATATTAGCCTATCCAAACAGCATAACTCACTTTTCTTCGATTCATCTCTATTAGAATCTGCTGTACTGACAACAAGCAAATCCAAATGAAAGTTGAATTAGGATAAATCTATAAAAGGATCCTAAAAATATTGTTATTACATGCTAAACCAAACATTTAAATATTTTATGTATAAAAAACAGAAATATCTTGAGAGTAACTTTTATTGGCTATATAGTATATGTCAAAATCCCTTTGGGGTATAAATTTTTATCCATTAAAAATGGGACTTTGGGACTTCCCTGGAGGTCCAGTTGTTAAGACTCCACACTTCCATTGCAGGGGGCACGGGTTCAATCCCTGGTTGGGGAACTAGGATCCCACATGCTGCACAGTGTGGCCAAAAAAAAAAGGCAGGGGGACTTTCTGTTCTATCCTAAAATGAAAGAATGCTATTATGTTAGGAACTCTGTTAATGTGATTTCCTGAATTAGTTCAACGGAGGAAAATGCCACATGATCATCTCCATTAATGCTTCCCAAATAATAAGGGCATTCTTCACAATATTCTTTATTTTTTTACATTTTATTTTGATTTTAGCCTTACATAATAGTTGTAAAAATAGCAGAGAGTACCTATACATCCATCACCCTATTTCCCATAATGGTAACTTTTTACATAACTACAGCACAACTATCAAAACCAGGAAAATAATATTAGTACAATATTAATTAACTACAGACCTTATTAGAAATTCACCAGTCTTTCCTATTCCAGGATGCTATCTACAAACCCAGATTACATTTTGTTGTTAGTTTTACTAGTCTCCTCCAATCTGTGACAATTTCTTGGTCCGTGTGTCTGTGCTATGATCTGGACACATTTAATTTTTATTGGCATATAGTTGCTTTACAATGTTCTGTTAGTTTCTACTATACAGCAAAATGAACCAGCTATACATATACATATATTCCCTCTTTTTTTTGGATTTCCTTCCCATTTAGGTCACCACAGTGCATTAAGTAGAGTTCCCTGTGCTATACAATATGTTCTCATTAGTTATTTATTTTATACACAGTATCAATAGGGTATATGTCAAACCCAATCTCCCAGTTCCTCCCATCTTCCTCTTTCCCTCTTGGTATCCATACATTTGTTCTCTACCTCTGTGCCTCTATTTCTGCTTTGCAAACAGATTTCATCTACACCATTTTTCTCGATTCCACATATGTACGTTAATATACGATATTTGTTTTTCTGACTTCACCTCTGTATGACAGTCTCTAGGTCCATTCACATCTCTACAAATGACCCAATTTCATTCCTTTTTACAGCTGAGTAATATTCCATTGTATACACGTACCATATCTTCTTTACCCGTTCCTCTGTTGATGGACATTTAGGTTTGCTTCCATGTCCTGGCTATTGTAAATAGTGCTGCTGAGAACATAGGGGTGCATGTGTCTTTTTGAATTATGGTTTTCCCTGTGTATATGCCCAGTAGCAGGATTGCTGGGTCATATGTTAGTTTTATTTTTAGTTTTTTAAGGAAACTCCATACTGTTTTCCATTTACATGGCTGTATCAATTTACATTCCTACCAACAGTGCATGAGGGGTCCCTTTTCTCCACACGCTCTCCAGCATTTGTTTGTAGGTTTTTTGATGATGGCCATTCTGACCCGTATGAAGTGATACCTCATTGTAGCTTTGATTTGCATTTCCTCTACTAATTCATGATGTTGAGCATCTTTCCACATGCCATCTGTATGTTTTTTGGAGAAATTTCTATTTAGGTCTTCCACCCATTTTTTGATTAGGTCGTTTTTTTCTATATTGAGATTCATGAGCTGCTTGTATATTTTGGAGATTAATCCTTTGTAAGCTGCTTTGTTTGCAAATATTTTCTCCCATTCTGAGGGTTGTCTCTTTGTCTTGTTTATGGTTTCCTTTGTTGTGCAAAAGCTTTTAATTAGGTCCCATTTGTTTATTTTTGTTTTTATTTCCATTACTCTAGGAGGTGGGTCAAAAAAGATCTCACTTCAATTTATGTCAGAGTGTTCTGCCTATGTTTTCCTTTTTAAGAGTTTTATAGTGTCTGGCTTTACATTTAGGTCTTTAATCAATTTTGAGTTTATTTTTGTGTGTGGTGTTAGGGAATGTTCTAATTTCATTCCTTTACATGTCCAGTTTTCCCAGCACCACTTATTGAAGAGGCTGTCTTTTCTCCGTTGTATTATATATTTTTGCCTCCTTTGTCATAGATTAGGTGACCATAGGTACGTGGGTTTATATCTGGGCTTTATATCCTGCTCCACTGATCTATATTTCTGTTTTTGGGCCAGTAACATACTGTCTTGATCACTGTAGCTTTGTAGTATAGTCTGAAGTCAGGGAGCCTGATTCCTCCAGCTCCGTTTTTCTTTCTCAAGACTGCTTTGGCTATTCAGGGTCTTTTGTGTTTCCACACAAATTGTAAAATTTTTTGTTCTAGTTCTGTGAAAAATGCCATTGGTAATTTGATAGGGATTGCACTGAATCTGTAGATTGCTTTGGGTAGTATAATCATTTTCACAGTATTAATTCTTCCAATCCAAGAACTTGGTGTATCTCGCCATCTGTTTGTGTCATTTTGGTTTCTTTCATCAGTACCCTACAGTTTTCTGCATACAGGTCTTTTGCCTCCTTAGGTAGGATCTTGACACTTTTAAAGAATAGTAGCCAGTTATTTTGTACACTGCCCCAAAAGTAGGGATTGTCTAAAATTTTCTCATTAGAATAAGAGTACTAATTTTTGACAAGAATACAACAGAAATGATTTTGTACTCTTTTTAGTGTATCATATGAAGGGGTACATAATATCAATATGTCCTATTACAGGTTATGTTAACCTTGATCACTTGATTAAGATAAGTGTTTTTTGGGTTTCTCCATCGTAGTAACTATTTTTCCCTTACCAAATATCTTGAGGAAGATACTCTGAAACTGTCAATTCTACCTCAAACCTTTGGCCACTGATTTTAGTATCCATTAGTGGAGCTTGTCTGCAACAACTATTAGTGTGATCGTACCTAATAGTGATCGTCAATTTCCCTCCACATTTTTAGAGAATTCTTCTCTAAAACTCTGAACATTTTTCATGTATGATGGCCAGTATTAAGTACATATCTGCATCTTTTTTCCAACATTTTTCTACCAGATATTTATCATTTTTTGTTCCCCAATTTTTAAAAGTTCTTTATATAGTAGAACTTTATATAGTAGGGATATTGGGCTTTTGTCTGTGACATATATTTCAAATACTTTTTCCCAGGTTGTGAGCTGATTTTTAACTTTGCTGATTGTGCTTTTTGCAATTACATACTTTTTAATTTTTAAAATTATTTTAATTTATTTTTATTGAGGTATAATTGCCATATAACATTAGTTTAAGGTGTGCAACATAATAGATAATTGTATACACTGTGAATTAAGTCACCACAATTAAGTCCAGTTAACATACATACATAACTACATAGTTAAAAATTTTATTTTCTTATGAGAACTTTAAGATTGCAAATTTTTTAGTGTATAGTCACATTTGTCAGTCTTTTCTTTTACTGACTCTGAACTCTGAGTCATAAAAAAAACCCTCTCTCTACGCCAAAGTTAAAGAGGTATTCTTCTAGTACTTGTATGATTCCATTTTTAACACATAGATCCCTGATCTATTTGGGGTTTATTTTTCTGAATGGTGTAAAATACAGATCTAAAGATCTTTTTCCAAGTATCTGCTGAGTCATCCCATCACCATTTTTTAAAAAGTCCATCTTTACCGCCACTGATTTGACATGCAACCTTTGTCATATATAATTCTGCACTTTCTATTCCATTCCACAAGTCCACTATCTATTCATGGGTCAATATCACACTATTTTTTTAAATTTATGTATTTTTATTGAAATCAATTCATAGTTGATTTAAAATATTGTACTACTTTCAGATAGGTGAACAGTTAGTTAGGTATACAGCATAGTGATTCAGTACTTTTGCAGACTATACTCCATTATAGTTATTATAAGGTAATAGATAAAATTTCCTGCATTATACAGTATATCCTTGCTTTTTTTTTTTTTTTTTTTTTGGGGAAATATAATTTCCTGCAACCCTGTGTGAATCTACAGTTATCTCAAAATTAACAGTATAATTTTATTATTTTTTTTTATTTTATTTTTTTGCGGTACACAGGCCTCTCACAGTTGTGGCCTCTCCCATTGCGGAGCACAGGCTCTGGACATGCAGGCTCAGCGGCCATGGCTCACAGGCTCAGCCGCTCCACGGCACGTGGGATCTTCCCGGACCGGGGCACGAACCCACATCCCCTCATCTGCAGGCGGACTCTCAACCACTGCGCCGCCAGGGAAGCCCGCTTATCTATTTTATATACAGTAGTTTGTATCTGTTAATCCCATACCCCTAATTTATCTCTCCCCTCTTCCCTTGCCCCTTTGGTAACCACAAGTTTGCTTTCTATATCTGTGACTCTGTTTCTGTTTTGCATATTTGTATCATTTAGATTCCATATGTGATGCCATACTGTGCACGTCTTTCTCTGTCTGATTTATTTCATTAAGCATAATGATCTCTAGGTCCATCCATGTTGCTGCAAATGGCAATATTTCATTCTTTTTTATGGCTAATATTCCATTGTGTGTGTGTTTGTGTGTGTGTGTACACATACACCCCACATCTTAATCCAATCATCTGTTGATGGGTACCTGGGTGGCTTCCATGTCTTGGCTATTACAAATAGCACTGCTATGAACACTGGGGTGCATGTAACCTTTCGAATTAAGAGTTTTCGTCTTTTCCGGATACATAACCAGGAGTGGGATTGCTGGATAGTATAGTAACTCTATTTTCAGTTTTTTAAGGAACCTCCATACTGTTCTCCATAGTGGCTGCACTAACTTGCATTCCCAACAACAGTGTACATGAGTACCCTTTTCTCCACATCCTCTCCAACAGTTGTTATTTGTGAACTTTTTGATGATAGCCATTCTGATAGGTGTGAGGTGGTACATCAGTGTAATTTTGATTTGCATTTCTCTAATAATTAGCAATGTTGAACACCTTTTCATATGCCTTTTAGCCATCTCTATGCCTTCTTTGGAGAAATATCTATTCAGGTCTTCTGCTCATTTTTTGACTGGGTTGTTTCTTTTTCTGATATTGAGTTTTATGAACTGTTCCTACATTTTGGATATTAACAAATCCTTGTTCATCCCTGTCGGCTGCATCATTTGTAAATATTTTCTCCCAGATTGCTTTCATTTTCTTGATAGTTTCCTTTGCTGTGCAAAAGCTTTTAAGTTTAATTAGGCCCCATTTGTTTATTTTTGCTTTCATTTCTTCTGCCTTGGGAGACTCATCCAAGAAAATATTGTTACAATTTATGACAAAGTGTCCTGAATATATTCTCTTCTAGGAGTTTTATGGTTTCAGGTCTTACATTTATGTTTTTAAATTACTTTGAACTTATTTTTGTATGTGTGTGAGGGAATGTTCTAATCTTATTGTTTTACACATAGCTATATAGTTTCCCCAGACACCACTTGTTGAAGACAGTGTCGGATTGCTTTGGCAATTCGGGGTCTTTTTTGGTTCCATGTAAATTTTAGGATTATTTGTACTAGTTCTGTGAAAAATGTCACGGGTATTTTGAATAGGGATTGCAGTAAATCGGTAGATTGCTTTGGGTAGTATGGCCATTTTCAAAATATTAATTCTTCCAATCCAAGCAAGCATGGGATATCATTCCACTTCTTCAAATCATCTTCAATTTCCTTCATTAATGGTTTATAGTTCTCAGAGTATATGCCTTTAATCTCCTTGGTTAAGTTTATTCCTAGGTATTTACATTTTTTGATGTAATTTTAAATGAGATTGGTTTTTAAATTCTCTGATATTTCATTATTAGTGTATAGAAATTCAACAGAAATAGAAATACATTAATCTTGTATTCTGCAACCTTGCTGAATTCATTTCTTAGTTCTAACAGTTCTGGGGCGGAGACATTATGGTTCTCTATACAGAGTATCATGTCATCTGCAAACAGTGACAACTTTACCTCTTCCCTTTAAATTTGGATATCTTTTCTTTTTCTTGTCTTACTGCTGTGGCTAGGACTTCCAACTAGGTTAAATAGAAGCAGTTAGAATGGGCATCCTTATCTTGTTCCTGAATTTAGTGGGTAACCTTGCAGCTTTTCACCATGGAGTACTATGCTGACTGAGGGTTTGCTGTAAATGGCCTTTGTTATGTTCCCTCTATACCCACTTTGATAAGAGTTTTTACTATGAACAGATGTTGAATTTTTTCAAATGTTTTTTCTGCATCTACTGAGATGATACTGTGATTTTTATCTTTCCTTTCTTTAATGTGGTGTATCACACTGATTTGCATATGCCGAACCATCCTTGTGACATGGAAATGAATCCAATTTGATCATGGTGTATGATCCTTTTTACATATCGTTGTATTCGATTTGCTAATATTTTGTTGAGGATTTTTGCATTTGTATTCATGAAAGATATTGGTCTCTAATTTTCTATTCTTGTAGTGTCTTTGTTTGCTATTGGTATTAGGCCTCATAGAATCAATCTGAGAGTGTTCCCTCCTCTTCAATTGATTTATTTTTTTATCTCTGTGGTATCAGTTGTTCTTTCTCCTCTTTCACTTCTTATTTTGTTTATTCGGATCCTATTGGTTTCTTCTTTGTGAGCCTGGATGAAGATTTATCAATTTTGTTTATCTTTTCAAAAAAACAGCTCTTGGTTTTAATAATCTTTTCTTTTGGTTTTTTTAATCTTTATTTTTTTTCTCTATGATCTTTACTATTTCTTTCCTTCTCCTGACTTTAGGCTTTGTTTGCTCTTCTTTTTCTATTTCTTTTAGGTGTTAGGTTACGTTCTTTGAGATTTTTCTTGTTTCTTGAGGAAGGCCTGAAGTTGCTATGAATGTCCCTCTTAGAACTGCTTTGCTGCATCAGATAGATTTTGGAAAGCAGTGTTTCCATTTTCATTTGTCCAGATGTATTTTCTGATTTCCTCTTTGAGTTTCATCATTGACTCACTGGATTTTTAGCAGCATGTTGTTTAGTCTCCACATGTTTGTTATTTTCCCACTTTTCTTTCTATGGTTGATTTCTAGTTTCACACTGTAGTGATTAGAAAAAACTCTTGATATAATTTCTATCCTCTTAAATTTGTTAAGTCTTGTTTTGTGACCTAGTATGTGACCTATCCTGGCAAGTGTTCCATGTGCACTTGAAAAGAATGTTTATTCTGCCCTTTTTTTTTTGATGGAATGTCCTGTTGACAACAATTAAATCCAACTCATCTATTCTGTCATTCAGGATCTTTGCTGCCTTATTGTTTGGATGACGTGTCCACTGATGTCAGTGGGGTTCTACTATTACTGTATTAACTGTCAATTTCTCCCTTTATATGTTAGTATTTACTTTATACTTAGGTGTTCCTGGATTGGGTGCACATATGTTAACAAGTATAATATCCTCTTCTTGTATCAATTCCTTTATCATTATACACTGCCCTTCTTTGTGATTCATCACGACCTTTGTTTTAATTTTTTCTGAAATGAGTATTGCTACCCCTGCTTTCTTATCGTTTCTGTTTGCATGAAATAACTTATACTATACCTACTTTCAGTCTGTGTGCCCTTCATCCTAAAGGGAGTCTCTTGTAGCCAGCATACTGAAGGGTCTTGTTTTGTAATCCAATTAGCCTATGTTTTTTTTTTTTTTTAATTTATTTATGGCTGTGTTGGGTCTTAGTTGCCGCACACGGGCTTTCTCTAGTTGCAGTGAGCAGGGACTACTCTTCGTTGCAGTGTGCAGGCTTCTCATTGCAGTGGCTTCTCTCGTTGCAGAGCATGGGCTCTAGGCATACAGGTTTCAGTAGTTGTGGCAGGTGGGCTCAATTGTTGTGGCTCACAGGCTCAGTAGATGTGGCACATGGGCTTAGTTGCTCCATAGCATGTGGGATCCTACTGGACCAGAGCTCAAACCCTTGTCCCCTGCACCAGCAGGCTGATTATTAACCACTACGCCACCAGGGAAATCCCATCCCTCCCTATGTCTTTTGATCAGTGCATTTAGTCCACTGACATATAAAGTAATTATTGGTATGTGTTTACTTAGGCCCTTTTATTACCTGTTTTCCAGTTGTTTTTGTAGTTCTTCTCTGTTCATTTCATCTTCTTTTTGTTTCTTCTATTGTTATACCACACCACTTAATTACAGAGAATTTATATAGTATGTTTTATGTCTGGTAGGGCTAGTTCTCTTTAAAGTTTTTATTTTCCAGTGTTTTCCTGGCCATTCTTACATGTTTATTTTTCCACATGAACTTTTTTTCAACTTGTCTAATTTCAATAAATAGTTTTGGTATTTTTATTGGAATTACAGGAAATATATAAATTAATTTAGAGAAGAACTGATATCTGTACCATTTCAAGTCACAGAATTTAAGAATAAGAGATATCTCTCCATTTTTTCAAGTCTACATCTGTCTCTTTGGAGTGTCTAAAACTTTTCCTCTTACAGGTTTCACACATTTCTTACTAGATTTTTCCCAAGTATTTAATTTTCTTTGTTGCTACTATAAGTAAGGTTTGCCCTAACCTTATATCTTCTGTTTATTATTTGTGTATATGAAGACTGATATTTGTATGTTAATTTTATATCCTGCCACTTTCCTGAATTACTTTACTGTTTGAGTTTTATCATCAACTGTGGAGTTTTCCAGAGAAGTACTATCATATCATCTCTAAAATGAGACAGTTTTCCTTTTGGCTTACCCATTCTATGCCTCTAAATGATTTCTGTAGTTTAACTGCATGGACTAATACTTCTAATGTGCTGTTCAATACAAGTAGAAATAGTGGGTGTCCTTGCCTTGTTTATGATCTTCATGGAAATGCCTCTAATGATTCTCCATAAAATAAGATGGCTTTAGGGCTAAGGTAGATAATTCCTGATAATATTCTTAATAAAAAAAAATAAGTACTTTCTTAGCATCATAAAATGCATACATCATGCCAGAAAGAAGCATCATGCTTAATGGTGCTTTAGAAGCACCATTTAGAAGCACTCCTATCAAACATTGAAAGAAGACAAGGATCCCCAATATTATTAACATTTTCCTAAAATAAACCATTAACAGATTTAATCAACTGAAGGAAATAAGAGATATTAATGTTACAGAGATATAATCAGATGTTTAGAATACCCAAAAGAACAAAATAAAACTCTTATAAACAAGGAAGGAATTCAGTAAGCTGCTAAGCACTAGATGAACATTACTTGAAATGTATATTTGGCCTTTATTAGGCCTGGCCTCACAACTGGGTACTACTTAGGTGAGACTTGCTCTATTATACAGAACACTGGTCCAGGAATTTGTTTTCCTAGGATATTGAAAAGTAATCAGGTTTAGAAGATTAAGATCAAGACTTACAACATTCAAAAAAGGTAAGTGATAAATCATAATAATTTCCTAATTTTCAGAGAAAACACAAATGTCGAAAATGTACATACTTTAATATTAAATTCTGGTGTGCAACATTGTGTAGCCCCATATGAGCTGATAGGTAATTGTCTTCCACTAGTAATAGCCTAATAGGTAAGGAGAGATGAAAACTATTATCAATAAAGCATTAAGATATAGCATAGCATGTTCTAATGGCTGATAATTCCTGTAAGACAGAATTTAGGGCAGTAAGTCTGCTCCGAATAATTTTCAATTATGGAAGTGACTTTTCTTAGTAACTATTCAAATAATACTGTTCATACTTTATGCATATTAAATTAGAACCCCGGACTTGGTGATTTTTTGGTTTACTGTTCCTTCCATTACAACATACTTCACTTTAACACACCATTTCTCTTTGGAAACAGAAACTGTAAATTAACAAATATATAACAAATATTATGTATATAGTATAATGGCCTTAGCTCAGTAAGGTATATAATACAGTAGTGTATCTGCATTAAGCCTTAAATTCCCAATGTTACAATTAATTCTATAGTTTTCATGCTTAATGTCTTCTCTGCACCAAATTTTCCTGTACAGACTATATAGTGGTCACTGATTAATATTAATCTATGTTCTTAAGAAATAGGAAAGTGATAACCTTTGGGAAAAAAAGATGGTAATAATACTGTGGAGGGAGCATGATGGAATGTTTCTTACTTGCTGATAATTCTTTTTCTGGTAATTTCACAGGTATGTTCACTTTGTGATAACTCACACTTGAGATTTTTGTAACTTTTCTGTATATATGTTATACTTCAATCAAAATAGTTGATTTAAGAAAAATAAGCAGAAAATCAAAACAAACCATACAAACAGACCTCTTACTTCCCCAATAAGGCACAATTTCTTTGCAAGCACATTATATTGCACTTAGGGTCTTTGTTGAAACAAAACAAAAACTTATCTTTAAACTCTAGAATCATTCAGCTTGGTAAGATGTTCACACTTGGTATCCATGGAAGCACAAATTCACATCTTCTATTTCAAATTTTTCCCAAAATGTTTGTGTGTATTTTAAAGTAGAAAGGGAGACTTAACTGTTCTATACAAGTTTTCATGTGTATTTGTTTATCTCTACCTTTCTCATTCTCTTTTTCTTGCTCTCTCTTATTCACTGTATTAGTTGGACCTCTACAGTTGAACTTATTTAAGTTTACTATAAATATGATACAACTAAGATATATAAAATAGAGTATAAGAATAGAAGAACAACTCTATCTTACAAACTTACAACATCCCCATCCAGGAGGTATAGGCCCACCAATCAATTCAAAATATTCAAATCCCTCTAACTAAACTCATCTTTTTTCCCTCACAACGAAGATTTATTCTTATACCTGATCTTCCCGCAGCAGTACAATTCTCCCAAGCCAAAACCTTAGAAACACTGTTAACTCAGTTCTCTCCAACATCAGCCCCATTCATATTACAA
The DNA here is from genome assembly GCF_003031525.2 of Neophocaena asiaeorientalis asiaeorientalis. Lineage (NCBI taxonomy): Eukaryota > Metazoa > Chordata > Mammalia > Artiodactyla > Phocoenidae > Neophocaena > Neophocaena asiaeorientalis. The sequence goes on from NW_020175405.1 coordinate 340,151, forward strand.
TGTTCCACCTCTGGGAAGTCTGTCTCTACCCTCTTTCTTTCCATTCCCATTGCTATAACCCTACCTGGCACTCCTAATACCTTGCTTGAATTATCGCAAAAGCCTCCCACTTCCTATTCCAAGCTATTCTCCACTCCAATTTTAAAAAATTTATTTATTTGGCTGTGCTGGTCTTAGCTGCAGCACACAGGATCTTCAGTTGTGGCATGAGTGACCTAGTTCCCTGACCAGGGATCGAACCCAGGCCCCATGCACTGCAAGCACAGAGTCTTAGCCACTGGACCACCAGGGAAGTCCCCCCCACTCCAATTAATCTTTCATACTGACACTAGATTAATTTTTCTGACGGATTAAGTTTGAGCATAGCATTATTTGTTTAAAAAATATTCAATGGCCTCCCTACCTTCTGAATGAAGTTCAAGCCTGGCTTTAAATCTCTATAGAGAACTTCTATAAGCAACCACTAAATCTGCCCCCATCTCTGGCCAATATCAGTTATATGAAAGAGGATATATACTGTACACAATAAAAAGCAAAACAAACAAAAAAGGGAAAAACAATCCAACTCAGTCCAATTTCTGAACAAATAAACATGACTATCACTCAAGATGGAAGAAGCCAAAGAAAAATCAGAAGAGAGAAAAAAAGAAATCCCATCCATAGTTGAAACATGTCTGGTTGTAAGCAAACTGGAATGTTACTTCTTTGAATGCGAATCTAAATCTAGTTTGTAGGCTCCAAAGACTAAAAGGAACTGGAAGAAATATTATTGCTATATTTGAGCAATTTCTAAGACTATCCAAACTTGATTCTTAAATTCCTTAACAAAGCACACTAAGGTCATCATCCATGTAAAAGAAAACACCAGAATAGACACTGTAGCATGGCTACTACCTCTGATCATTTCTTTCTTTTAATGAGGAACTTACAACATAAAATAAATAAAAACTATTTAAAAGACTGATGTTCTCTTATCAAGTAATTAATATTTTATCTCATGACAAGAAAAGTTTGAAAACACCCTCACATAAAAAGAAGAAATATCCCCTAGTAGTAACGGTTTGGTGCTCATTCATTCAGTATTCGCAGCCACTATTTTACAGAATGTAATTACCATCAATACTGAGAATCAACTGTATCTCTCAGGAGCATACTTTACTTGATACCTGAAAATCCCTAATATGGTTAACTTTAGGTAGGCACAAAACATAATAGAAGGAGATTGATTAAAAATTAAGTACATTAAATTTAGAAAAGTCTAGAGCAGGGATGGCAAACAGATTTTATCTTGCACATTAGCTCTGAAGAACAATGAGTTCTGAGTAACGTGCCTTCTGAAGTTGTACACTAGGAACGAGTACTAAAATAAATTAGTAATATTGGTCACAGAAGTGAGAAAGGATAAATAATGTTACTTGCTTCATGTATATACCACCCCTGGGCTACTGTACTTCAAATAATCTCAAAGAATAAACAATTACAAAATTACTTACTGCTTCAACAGAGTTACATTCTCGCCTTGTTTCTAAATAACGTAGGGCTCGTTTTTCTTCTTCTTTTAATTTAGCATCTGCCTGTCCAGAAGCAAAATAGCAATCATTTTAAGAAAATCAAGAAAATAGCTCAAATTACCACATATACTAAGTTCTCACTTACATATTTCATATAATTCTGTACACCATTTTGTTGTAAATACGAAGGTGCCTGTGTTCTATAAAATCTCTCTGTTGAATCCAAGTATGCCTTCTCAAAATTGTCCCTATAAATTTGAAGCTTATCCTCTGGATTAGAACAAAGGTTAACTGAAAAACAGAAAATAAAATTTTACTCTAATTATGATTCAAATCAGTATTTTGAGTACAATAAATGAAATAACAAATATTGAGGAGTCATGTTCAAGGAACTGTGACAATGCTCAAGAGAACATAAAGCCATGAAAGACAAAATCCTTCTTTATAAGAAACTTAAAAAGATAATAGTACAGAGTAGTAAAGTGACAAATAGTATAGATAACATGAACTATTTTATTTTTGAATAGGAAAGAGACTGACTTCAAACTGGATGATCAAGAAACCATTCACAGAAAAGATGGGATTTGAATTGAGTCTTTAGGAACAAAGTAGGATTTACACTGATTAGTAAAGGAAGTAAATATTCAGAAGTAGAACAACACAAGATCAAATTGAGGTATAACAACGAGGTTGTCTGCGTGGATTATAAGGTTAATAGAAGGTAAGGTAGAATAGTAAGTTAGGAATGGTTATGGAGAACCTCAAATCTCTGGCTAAGTAACCTGAATTTAGCATGGCCTACCACTAAATGGGTAAGAAAAACACCAATAAAATTATACTTAAAAATTAATCTTGTGAAAGTATAAGGGCTAAATGATAGCAATAACATCACTATAAGAAGACTGTCTGAAAAGTCTAGAAGTAGAATTCAAAGAAGTCTTAACTGGTGGCAGTTGAAATAAAAATAAATAAATTTCAGGGACATGGCTAATGAAAATCTAGACTTGATACCTAAAGAAACACAATGGCAATGGAGAAAGCAAGTCAAAGATAAATAAAGGTTCATTTATATAAAACTTTCTTATCGGCAACTATTTTGCATCAGGCATTCTATGTTCAGTAAAGATATAGTGTCAAGAACACAGTTAAATACACTGAAGTATTACGACAGAGAAGCACAGGTACTATGAAGCACCTAACCTACTCTGGGAATTAGGAAAGGCCTCCACGAGGAAACAGAGAATGAGGATGAGTTAGCAAATAAAAGAGGAAGAAAAGTATTCTGGTCAGAGGAAACAGCACATTTGATTGAACGAAAAATGAGAGTATCACTATCAGACACTGAAAAGTTTAGAAACTCCAGAATGTACACATGGAATAAACTGATGTCCTAAAAATATAAGTGTAAAACCAGTTACCTTTCATAAGCTAGAGACTCGAATCTACATTTCTCTAATATAGGTTGCTAAAGATTTACTAGCCAAGAAATGAGTGAAATGGAGAAAATAAATATTAACCACACGAATATAAACTTTTGTAGCTTTCATTAAAACAGAATATCTTTTATGTACTCTTAATTTCATGTGACACTAAAAGTAGATGTGACTATATTCTAATAAACATAACTTTGAGACTACTATTCTATAATTGTCTTAATTTCCATGAAAAGGCAATTTGATCATAAAGGTTCAGAACATACCATAGGATTCTCTTACTCCAATGACAAGCTGAGAATCAAAAGCTTCTCCTAATCTTTCAGCATGTACCAGCTTCATTGCACTATCTTGAAGTCTGTTTTTTATATTTGAAAAGATTGACTCATTCCATGTATCAAGCATGAGCTAGGAAAAAAAGAAGAAAATATGCCATCATTTCAATTATTAATATACCAAGTACCATAAATACACACAAAAAATTTTAAGTACAAATGCTAAAAAAGGAAATAAAATTCTTAGACCTACATTCACTTGAATACTACAGGAAAGCAACATATTTATTTATTTATTTTTATTTTTGGCTGCTTTGGGTCTTCGTTGCCACGCGCAGGCTTTCTCTAGTTGTGGTGAGCGGGTGTTACTCTTCATTGTGGTGTGTGGGCTTCTCATTGCGGTGGCTTCTCTTGTTGCGGAGCACAGGCTGGGCGCACTGGGCTTCAGTAGTTGCAGCACGTGGGCTCAGTAGTTGCGGCACTCAGGCCCTAGAGCACAAGGGCTTCAGTAGTTGCGGTGCATGGGCTCAGCAGTTGCGGCACGTGAGTTCTAGGGTGTGCGGGCTTCAGTAGTTGTGGGACACAGACTCAGTAGTTATGGCTTGTGGGCTCTAGAGTGCAGTCTCAGTAGTCGTGGTGCAAGGGCTTAGCTGCTCTGTGGCAGGTGGGATTTTCCCGGACCAGGGATCAACCAATGTCCCCTGCGCTGGCAGGTGGATTTGTAAGCACCGCGCCACCAATGAAGTCCCAGGAAAGCAGTATATTTAAATTTGGTAACTATCACGTGGTAAATACTGACAAAAGAACAAGTGTTTCAGAATCAAACACAACTGGATTTGAATTCCAGCTGTTACTTATTTGCCTGCTTTCTCTTCTGTAAAATAGTGAAAATAACAGTACAAATTTCAAGTGGTTGTTGTAAAATTTAATATGGTAATACATGGAAAATGTCACTTTCCCTACAGTTCCAAGGCTGTATTTCAGAGATACTGATATGTGTTTGGGATGGTCATATGAATGTTTGTACAAATATATGATAAATGTGAAAAGGACCAAATGAAAATGTTTGGTAATGAATCTCAAAAAGAAAAGAATATACAAATCCACACTATGGATGTTGTTTAAATGATGAAAATGGCATATACGTATTCATGAGTATGCTGTCAGCATTAGTACAAATTTTAAGGCTGGGAAGGGGCAACAAGGTCCAAGACACTATTGAAATGCCTGAGCTGATTGCTAGAACCATCACAGCAAGCAGTGAGTTGTTCAAAGTTCAAATGGCATTTTTTACTTTTCAAATCTGTGGTTCCATTTGATTCTCACAAGTAGAAATATATGTGTGTGTATATGTGTGTGTGTGTGTGTGTGTGTGTGTGTGTATTTATGAATATGAAAAATGAGGACAGCAAGCTTAGGTCATTATTGACTGAAGAATTGAAAGGGAAACCTGGGACTCTTCAATTTCAGAGCTGAGTTCTTTCCATTAATTCATGAGTTGTTACTGGGCACAGAGCTTTTAACTAGAAACTAGGCAAAATATGAAAATAAACATGGTACATTCTGAGTTTATAATAACTAGAATTAAGTAAAAAAATGATAAAGATGACAGCAGTTTAGCCACAATTAAACACAAAGATACCAGAAGGTAACCTAATAAGGAAAGACTTTTTGAACAGAAAAAAAGTAACTGAATTTATAGAAAGGTAAAAGTACAGAGAAAGAATAATGAAATAAAATTATGAAGATAAAACTAGGAAAAGGAGAAAGTGAAAAGGAAAAGCAAATGAGGTAATGTTTGAAGACACAGATTTACAGCTTAAGACCACATAAAAGATGAAGAGAACTGAAGCTAAAAAAAGACGAAAGAAAACTAATATTATTCAATAAAACCTGGCAAAAGCTGAAAAGGAATTTATATGTGAAGTAGAAAAACTCATTTCAGTGTAAATTTCTTTCAAAAGTCTTCAACTCACCCTATTTCTGAAGAACATTAGGGAACAATGGGAAAACTAACTTACCTTTCGAACAATACTGTCTTCTACATTTGATTTTTTATTGCTGCCCTGTTTACCCATTAAAGTAATCTCTAGTTGACAGAAAGGCTTCGGTAAAATATCACACTGTGTGAAGAATTTTCGCCATTCAACAATATAAGCTTTTAGCAAAGCTGTATCATCTTGATGGCTCAGTACTCGCTGAAAACAAAGAATCATACCAATTTTAAATAAATACAGGTGCTTTAAAGAATAATGGAACATATTCATGCCATAAATTTAAAATATTTTATTTACTGTATAACCTATATTATACCCAAAAGAAAACATACATATATATATCAAAGAGAAATTAAAACTTGTTCACATAGCCTTACTGTAATGAACATTTCACAATATATACATATATCAAATCATGTTGTACACCTGAAACCAATAAAATGTTATATGTCGATTATACTTCAATTAAAAAACCCCCTATATCCTTTAGCTATTACCTTCCTTACCTTCCTCCCTTCCTAGTTCCCCCCCTCGCTGCGCAGTCCTAAGCAACCACTAATCTGTTTTCTGTGTCTATGTATTTGCCTATTCTGGACTTTCATATGAATGAGATTATATAATATGTAGACTTTTACGACTGACTCCTTTTATATGGCATAGTTTTTCAGGGCTTGTCCAAGTTGTAGTATATGTCAGTACTTTATTCTGTTTTACTGCTAAATACTATTCCATTTTATGGACATACCACACTTTTTTTATCTGTTTGTCCACTGATGAACATTTGGGTCATTTCCACCTTTGGCTATAATGAATAATGCTGCTATAAACATCTGTGTACAAAAACAAAACAAACAAAAAAAACCCACAAAAAACTTGTGCACACTCACCAAGAAGGGGACACAAATAACTAAAATCAAAGATGAAAGAGGAGACGTTACAACTGATACCACAGATATACAAAGGATCATGAGAGACTACTACAAACAATTAAACACCAACAAATCTGACAACCTATAAGAAATGGATAAATTCCTGGAAACATATAATCAAAAAAGCTCAATGGTGAGGGAAAAAAAATCTGATAGATTACTGGTAAGTTATCAAGACTGAATTCATAATCAAAAAATTCCCAACAAATGAAAGTCCAGGATCAGATGGCTTCACTGGTGAATCTTACCAAACATTTAAACCAGAACTAATACCAATCCTTCTTAAGCTCTTCCAAAACACAGGGAACACTTCCAAACTCATTTTATAAGGTTAGTATTACCCTGATACCAAAATCAGACAAAGATGCCACAAAAAAAGAAAATTACAAGCCAGAATCCCTAATGAATGCAGATGCAAAAATTCTGAAAAAAAATACTAGCAAGCCAAATTCTACAGCACATTAAAAGGATCATACACCATGATCAAGTGGGATTTACTCCAGGGATGCAAGGATGGGTCAACATTCACTAATTAATCAGTGTGATACACCACATTAACAGAATGACTAAAACTCATACGATCATCTCAATAGATGCAGAAAAAGGATTTGACAAAATGCAGTATCTATTTATGATTAAGAACTCTCAAAAACGTAGGTATAGAGGGAATGCACCCCAATGTAATAATGGCCATATATGACAAGCTCACAGCTAACATGATATTCAATGGTGAAAAGCTGAAATCTTTTCTTCTAAGATCTGGAATAAGACAAGGATGCCTACTCTCACCACTCCTTTTCAAAGCAGTACTTGAAATCTTGTCCAGAGCAATTAGGCAAGAAAAAGAAATAAAATGCACCCAAATTGGAAAGAAAGGAATAAAACTGTCACTATTTGCAGATGACATGATATTATATACAGAAAAACACTAAAGACCCCACCAAAAAATAACAAATGAATTAAGTGAAGTTGCAGGATAGAAAAATCAACATACAAAAATCTGTTGAGTTTCTATAAACTAATAACAAACTACCAAAAAGAGAAATTAGGGGGAAAGAATCCTGTTTAAAATCACATCAAAAAGAATAAAATACCTAAGAATAAATTTAACTATAGAGGTGAAAGACCTACACTGAAACACTGATGAAAGAAACTGAATAAGACACAAATAAATGAAAAGATATTCTGTGCTCACAGACTGTTACAATGCTATTGTTAAAATGTCCACACTGAGACTTCCCTGGTGGTCCAGTGAGTAAGACTCCACACTCCCAATGCAGGGGGCCCAGGTACGATCCCTGGTCGGGGAACTAGATCCCACATGTATGCCACAACTAAGAGTTTGCATGCCGCAACTAAGAAGTCCACACGTCACAATGAAGATCCCGCATGCCAAAACTAAGATGCAGGGCAGCCAAAATAAATATAAATAAATAAATAAAATGTCCACACTACTCAAAGTAGTACAGATTCGGTGCAATCCCTATCAAAATTCCAATGACATTTTTCACAGAAATAGAGCCAAGAATCCTAAAATTTGTATGGAACCATAAAAGACCCCATATAGCCAAAGCAGTCTTGAGAAATAAGAACAAAGCTGGAGGCATCATGCTTTCTGATTTCAAATTACATTACAAAGCTAGTAATCAAAACAGTATGGTATTGGCATAAAAACAGACCACACAGATCAACAGAACAAAACAGAAAGCTCAGAAATAAGCCCACGCATAGTTGGTCAATTAGTTTATGACAGAGGAGTCAAAATATATGTGGGGAAAGAACAGTCTCTTCAATAATTGGTGTTAGGAAAACTGGACAGCCACATGCAAAAGAATGAAACTAGACAACTATCTTACAAAAATTAACTCAAAATGAGTTAAAGACTTGAACATAAGACCTGAAACCATAAAACTTCTAAAAGAAAACATAGGTAGCAAATTCCTTGACACCAGTCTTGGTGATGATCTTTTGGATTTGACACCAAAAGCAAAGGTACAAAAGCAAAAATAAACAAATGGGACTACATCAAACTAAAAAGCTTCTGTATATCAAACGAAACCATTAACAAAACAAAAGGCAATCTATGGGAGAAAATATTTGCAAATCATATATCTGATGTGGGGTTAATATGCAAAGTATATATAAAGAACTCACACAACTCAATAGCAAAAAAAAAAAAAAAATTCTGATTAAAAATGAACAGAGGGACTTCCCTGGTGGCACAGTGGTTAAGAATCCACCTGCCAATGCAGGGGACATGGGTTTGATCCTTGGTCTGGGAAGAACCTACATGCCATGGAGCAACTAAGCCCCTGTGCCACAACGACTGAGCCTGCACTCTAGAGCCCGTAAGCCACAACTGAGCCGATGCTCCACAACAAGAGAAGCCACTGCAATGAGAAGCCCGAGCACCACAGCGAAAAGTAGCCCCTGCTCACCACATCTAGAGAAAGCCTGCGTTCAGCAACGAAGACACAATGCAGCCAAAATAAATAAATAAATAAACTAATTTTAAAAAAATGAGCAGAGGATCTGAATAGACATTTTCCCAAAGACACAGAGATGGCCAACAGGTACATGAAAAGATGCTCAACATCACTAATCACTAGAAAAATGCAAGTCAAAACCACAATAAGATATCACCCCATCCCTGTTAGAATGGTTATTATCAAAAAGACAACAAATAAGTGTTGCTGAGGATGTGGAGAAAGGAAACCCTTGTACATTGTTGGTGGGAATGTAAATTGGTGCAGCCACTACGGAAAACAGCATGGGATTCCTCAAAAAATTAAAAATAGAATTATCATATTTTCCAGCAATTCCACTTCTTGGTATCTATCCAAAGAAAACAAAAACACTAATTCAAAATGATATATGTACCCCCATGTTCACTTCAGCATTATCTACAACAGCCAAGACATGGAAACAATCTAAATGTCCAACAATGGATGAACTGATAAAGAAAATGTGGTATATAGACACAAGAGAATATCATTTAGCCATACAAGAGAATGAAATCTTGCCATCTGTGACAACATGGATACCTTGAGAGCATTACGCTTAGTGAAATAAGTCAGACAAAGACAAATAAATACCTTATGATCTCACTTACATGTGGAATCAAAAAACAAACCCCCAAAAACCCAAAAAACCCAACAAAAAAACCCCCCAAGCTCACAGATACAGAGAACAGATTGGTGATTGCCAGGCAGAGGGATGGGGAGGAGAGGGATCAAAATGGGTGAAGGGGGTCAAAAGGTACAAACTTCCAGTTATAAAAAAAAATTAGGGGGACTTCCCTGGTGGCACAGTGGTTAAGAATCCATCCGCCAAAGCAGGAGACACAGGTTCGAGCCCTGGTCCAGGAAGATCCCACATGCCGCGGAGTAACTAAGCCCATGCGCCACAACTACTGAGCCTGTGCTCTAGAGCCCACAGGCCACAACTACTGAGCCTGCATGCCACAATTACTGAAGCCCGCGTGCCTAGAGTCTGTGCTCTATAACAAGAGAAGCTACCGCAATGAGAAGCCCATGCACCACAACAAAGAGTAGCCCCTGCTCTCCGCAACTAGAGAAAAGCCCACGTGCAGCAATGAAGACCCAATGCAGCCAAAAATAAATAAATTTTAAAAATTAAAAAGTCACAGAGGTGTAATATACAGCATGGTGACTACAGTTAATACTATCGTAGTATGGGCTTCCCTGGTGGCACAGTGGTTGAGAGTCCACCTGCCGATGCGGGGGAAGCGGTTTCGTGCCCCAGTCAGGGAGGATCCCACATGCCGCGGAGCGGCTGGGCCCGTGAGCCGTGGCCACTGGGCCTGCGTGTCCGGAGCCTGTGCATCGCAACGGGAGAGGCCACAGCGGTGAGAGGCCCGCGTATCGAAAAAATTGTAGTATACATTTGAAAGTTGCTAAGAAGAGTAAATCTTAGAAGTTCTCATCACAAGAAAAAAATTTGTAACTACATATGGTGACGGATGTGAAAGTAGACTTACTGTGGTGATCATTTTGCAATATATACAAATATTGAATCATTATGTTGTACACCTGAAACTAGTATCATGTTATGTGTCAATTATACCTAAAACAACACTTGTGCACAAATGTTCACAGCAGCATTATTCAAAACAGACAAAAAATAGTGAGAACCCAATGTCTATCAATGACAAACAGGTAAACAAAATACAGCACAGTCATACAACAGAATATTATTCTGCCATAAGAAGGAATGAAATAGTGCTAAATGCTACAATATAGATGAACCTTGAAAACATTATCCCAAGTGAAAGAAGTCAGTCATAAAAGGCCACATATTGTAGGATTCCATTTATAGGAAATGTCCAGAATAAACAAATCCATAGGGACAGAAAGTAGACTAGTGTTTGCCAAAGTGTGTGTGTGTGGGGCGGGGGGGTCATGCGGAAGTAACTGCTAATGGGTACAGAGTTTCTATATGGGCTGATGAAAATGTTCTAAAATTAGTGGGTGATGGTTGTACAACTTTATGAATATACTAAAACACACACAATTATACAGTTATTAAAAGCATGAATTTTGGTATGTAAATTATATCTCAATTTTTTTTTTTTTTTTAAAGATCCTAGTCTATTTCTCCACCACTGGACTTTAGCTGGTCCTGTGACTAACTGTGACCAACAAAATGCTGTAGATGTGACATTGTGAGACTTCTGAGCCAAGACCTGAAGAGATTTGCAAGATTACACTATCACACCTCAAAGACTGTTTCCTTGAGAACAAGAAACCATGTGAGGGGGAAAAAGCCCCAGAGGGAAGCCAGGATAGTACCAAACACCAGGAATATGAGAAAAGCTCTCTTAGACCATCCAGTCCCTGAAGAGCCTTACTGCTGCCATATTAATAAGCTCAGGCAAAATCAGGTAAGCCTAGCCCAAATTGCTAAGCCACAGAATTATGTATTGGGTTGGCCAAAAAGCTTGTTCAGGTTTTTCCATATGTCGTTACAGGAAACCCGAACGAACTTTTTGGCCAACCCAATACAAATAGAAGGGTTACGTTAATCTTAAAAACAAAACAAACAAAACAAGAAAAAATTCAATATCCTAATAACTTTCCAAGCATTGCATATTTATTTTTATTTCTTTTCATCATTTTCAATAATGCTATAATAAACATTTTAATGCTTACTGTCCTATTTGGGAGATTTGGTCCTTCCTAACAGGATAAACTCAATTAGTCTAGTAACTGACTAGTAAACTCACAAAGCTAGATCTTCTTAAAAGTTTTTAAATGTTTTAAAATTATACACCCATGTCTGGTACTGCCAGTCCTGCAATTTAACTGCTCTGAATTAGTGGCACTAAATCCCAACCTCGAGTTCTTGCTAAGGTCTACATTCCAAACCTTCCTGGATCGTTCCAAACATCATTCCAAACCCTGAACATACTTTGTTTTCTAGTGTGAAGTATATTTCTAAGATGATTCTTTGTGAGCCCATTTCCAGAAACTAAGAAATAATGCTCTATCAATTTGAAATAAACATAATTTATCTTCACCAAAAGTCATAAACAGATAAGCTGATATGCTTTCCAATGCAAGCAGAAACTGTTTTCCTAAATCAGTTCTAGAAAAATGTATGTTTTGATTAAACTGTGACATTGAAACATTTAATTTTTCTAAGCAAACCTGATGATTTATTTTCATTAAAAGATAATTTCCTAAAAAAAAAATTTCCTTATAAAACTCTAATTTTTAAACAATCATTGATCAAGACAGCAGAATTAATGGTGTCATCAATAAAACATTTCATTTTGTAAGTAACATCCAATGTGACATCATTCTTATTTTCTCATGGTAGTGACTACTAACAGAATTAAATATATACCAATCATATATTCAATTTCAGTATCTTCCTTTAAGTTATATATTCATTTTTAATTTCCAACTGCTAATACTTATTAATATTCAACAAGATTTCTAACAGACTTTTACTAATGTTGTACAAGACAATGATGTAAAATTTCAAATAAAGAATAACAAATTCTAGCTCTCTAGTTTTCAAACTTCATTTTATAGAAAGGAAAATAATCTCATGTCTTTAGGCCCTTCTCCAAAGTGGTAAAGGATGCATTAGTGATGCCAGAGTTGATCTGAAATAATACTTTACCTCTGCATTAATTTTTCCCAAAAAACAAAGGTGTTAATAAAGACAAAAACAAACTAGCTCTTGCGTAACTGACCTAATACCTAAATGAGCTGTATCTTCATTTCAATAATATTAAACACTTATACATATCATCAACTCAAGAGTGCTGAATTTCAGCTCAGCAGCAGCAATGCAAAGGACAGTCCAAGAATTACAGTCGGAGAAGTATTTAGAATTGAAGAAAACTGCTGTCAGCTTGAAAAGAGTAAGTATTAATTGTGAGGAAAAAAATGATTTATGTGAACTGATGTGTGGCCAAAAAATAATGGTGGTGGGGATTTCTAAAGAATGTATTAAAAATGAAATTCTTTTTATAGCATATTTTAATTGAGGATAATATATTCTTTTGAAAGAAATGTCAGTGAGGGAGGGGGGTAAAAACAACAAATGACAATCATTTCATTAAAAAATTTATTTAGCCAAGTGTGTCAAAAGTTAATGTGAAAAAAAAAAGTTAATGTGATATTTTAAAATTACTTCAGGAAGCCCTACATTCAAAACCAGAAAATATGATATTCTCTGAGTAAAGTCTTAAATAATATATAGATGCAAAACTTACTGCCTGTGCTTGCTTAATAAACTCAAGAATATCTTCTTTTAAAGCCTGATGAATTTTTGCTGGGCCTTTATCATCCCAGAGACAGACTGCATGTACATCCCTGTAAAAATAAAGCAGGTAAACAAACATTAACACTGGAAAAAGAACAAAGAACTCTGTTCTGTTTCAATACAGTTTCCATGGACCATGGACACCCTTCCATGGACCATTCAAGGGTGCTTGAATCCATTCACATGAACCAAGCATTCTTTGTAAGCCACTTCATATATAAACATTTGCTTCTATTTTCTTTGTCATTGCTTTCCTTAAATCTTTGCCACTTACTGATTAAATTTTTAAATTATAAAAGGATCTCCCAATCAGACTCCCAAAGTTAAATACTATCAATATTTTCTTGTGCAAAGACAAGTATAAATCCTTTAATATATAACACAATATATATAAACTATCCTTTTTTAGAAAATTTGTAATTTAAATACCATTACAGCAAAATTCCTAGTTTCCCCCATACATTCATCACATTTACACATCAATTACCACTGTGCCTCCTTTATTTAAAATAAACAGAAACAAAAGTTCTTTAAACTATAAATCTGACATATTTTACCCAAAGATCATTCATTATAGAAATATATTTAATATTAATACATGTTCACAGAGAGAATTTTTTAATTACTATATTGTAGAGCAGGGAAACATAACAAAAGGATAGAGTCTTATACTGGGGATTCTTTTATTCAAAAAATGTTCCCCAGTACTTTATAGAGCCCCCACCATAAAAAATGTCAAAAAAACCGAAAAATATCTCTAGAATTGTAACATTATAACAATGGCCAAATAGTCTGTTTTACATTCAGATTCTTAGGGACATAATTATAATCTAAAGTTCTGTCTGCATATTAATTTGAACTTGCTTTCATCATTTGTTAAATTCGGCTTAATAGTGGTATCTGGCCCAGAGCAGATGTAGTAAGCACACAAATATCTGTTAAATAACAAGATAATAGGTAACAGCTAACTGCTTACTATATGCCAAATACTATTCTAAGCTGTTTTAACTCACTTAACCTTCACAGCAACCCTGAAGTAGTACTATTTTATTGCCATTTTACAGATGTGGAAGCTGAGGCAAAGAAAGGTTAAGTAACATTCCCAAGATTACCCAGCTAGTATATGGCAATTACACGGGCAATTGGGCTCTAGAGCCCACATCAAACCATTTCCCTTAATTTACTCTTGCACCCCTCTAATCTATCCAACAGTAGCTAAAGTGATCATCATAACACTCAAATTACATCTTACTGCCTCTATATTTCAAGTCCTCCAACCGTTTCCCATTGCTCTTTGAATAAAGTACAAAATGGGGCTTCCCTGGTGGCGCAGTGGTTGGGAGTCTGCCTGCCGATGCAGGGGATACCAGTTCGTGCCCCGGTCCGGGAGGATCCCACGTGCCGCGGAGCGGCTGGGCCCGTGAACCATGGCCGCTGGGCCTGCGCGTCCGGAGCCTGTGCTCCGCAACGGGAGAGGCCACAACAGTGAGAGGCCCGCATATCGCAAAAAAAATAAATAAATAAATAAAGTACAAAATGGTTAATTGACCCCTGTAATACCTCTGCAATCTCACCTCATGGCTAAAGAAATCTAGAGTCTAAAAGAAGAAACTGATACAAAAATAGATTGATTATATTTCAATGTTTATGACTACTAAGCCTATAAACATAAGATGGTTTAGGAACCCAAGGAGAAGGAAAGGATGGAAGTGACTGGTAAAAAGAAAAAGGGAAGACTCCCTGGAAGAGTTGATTCCTAAGCTTATCTCAATGAACAAGTAGGATTTTGCCACGCAAAGGAGGGTGGGGGAAGGATATTTTATGAAGTCACAATGTGAGTAAAGAACTATAGATCACTAGGGTGTATGCAGTGAACTATTAACAAATCAATGTGGCTTGGCTGTCAAGTGTGAAGTGGGGAGTGATAAGCAAGAAACTGGGCAAACTAACCCTTTTATAATTCAATCACAGTCCTATTGTATCCATCAGCTAAATGTCTCTCCAATTTGGACATTTCCATCCATCACCACTACCACAGTCAAAATTACCATCATCTCTTACTTAATTTACTATAACACAAACTAGCATGTATTGACTGCTTACGATGTACCAAGCACTTCACACATATTGACCCATGCAGTGGTTTAGGTTTTCCAAAAAAGAGATGGGATCAGAAATGCAAGAGAGATTGATTGAGGGTAATGCCTGTGAGGGACAATGGGAAGTGAGCTACAGGAAGCTGGGCAAAACATAAGCTCACAATGCTGGTCTGATCCCTGTAGGGAAGAGTAGGAAGGATGAAGGTTGGGTAGCAAGAGTCTTAGACTACACAGCAGTTCTAAGAAAGTTTGGTAAAGCTATTTAAGAGTTTTAGAGCAAAAGTCACCCATCAAAGGAGTTCCATACCTCCCCAAAATAGGATTACCTTAGTATCCCTGCCTACTCATACCCACTGCAGGTACATGTCAGAAGGGCTCAAACGTGACTTGAGTCTCATAAGGCAAGAGGGAATGGTGTTGAGTTGGGTACCCAGGAAAGAGTCCAACTTGTGATCAATACATCTTCTCCAGCTCCCTTTCCTCAACCTCCAGGTGCTCCTATATGTTGTTACATCATGGAAGAATATCTTCAATACATTCTTATTTGAAACACAATACTTCTCACCACCACACAATAGAACATGTCAAGTCTCCTGGTCAATTTTCATACACATTTTGAGGAATGTATTATAATACACTTGAGGACTGTATGATGATAATACCCTTAAAGACCTCTATGTTCCTCTCCCTAATCCTACTCTCTCATCCATCCCCAGAAGTAACTAAGCCTGAATCTGTCATTTTATTTTCAAGTTTTACAACATACTATGAGGGTTTCTGAACGTTATAGAAATTATTATCAAATAATTTTTTCAAATAATTTTTTTACTCAACACGTTTCTACTATTTACTCATATAGTTGGATGTACTTCTCGTTGATGCACTTTATCTTTTTTTTTTTTTTTTAAGATTTATTTATTTTGGGCTGTGTGGGCTCTTCGTTGCTGTGCACGGGCCTTCTCTAGTTGCGGTGAGTGGGGGCTACTCTTTGTTGCAGTGCGCGGGCTTCTCATTGCGGTGGCTTCTCTTTGTTGCTGAGCACGGGGTCTAGGTGCGTGGGCTTCAGTAGTTGTGGTTCACGGGCTCTAGAGCACAGGCTCAGTAGTTATGGCACACGGTCTCAGTTGTTCCGCGGCATGTGGGATCTTCCCAGACCAGGGCTCGAACCCGTGTCCCTTGCATTGGCAGGCGGATTCTTAACCACTGCGCCACCAGGGAAGCCCATAACTAAGTGTTTTTAAAAAGAGACATGCTGTTAAGAGAAATTCTTTTTATTTATTTTTTAATATTTATTTATGTATTTATTTATTTGGCTGCACCAGGTCTTAGTTGCAGCACACTGGATCGTCGTTGCCATGTGCAGGATATTCGATGTCGCTTGCGGCATCTAGTTCCCTGACCAGGGTTCAAACCCACTGCACAGGAGCATGGAATCTTAACCACTGGACCACCAGGGAAGTCCCAGGGAATTCTTTTTATTTTATTTATTTATTTTTAAAATATTTTGTTTATTTGTTTATTTATTTATTTATTTTGGCTGCATTGGATCTTCGTTGCTGCACACAGGCTTCTCATTGCAGTGGCTTCTCCTGTTGTGGAACACAGGCTCTAGGCACACAGCTTCAGTAGTTGTGGCACACAGGCTCTAGAGTGCATGCTCAGTAGTTGTGGCACACAGGTGGCACACAGGCTCAGTTGCTCCGCAGCACGTGGGATCTTCCCGGACCAGGGCTCAAATCCGTGTACCCTGCATTGGCAGGCAGATTCTTAACAACTGCGCCAGCAGGGAAGTCCCCCAGGGAATTCTTTTTAAATACTTAACTATATTAGAAAAATCAAGGGGTTGAGGAGTGGGAGAATGATGAAGTAAAAACTTTTTAAAGGTTTCAAGAGGACAGACAGAAGGGATGAGAGAAGAAGAGGTAAGAAATATTCCAAAGTATTTCAACTTCCTCAAGTTAAACAGGGAGTAAAAGAGAAATAGTGTGACGCTGGTGCAAAAAAATAGGTATTCTGGGGACTTCCCTGGTGGTCCAGTGGTAAAGAATCTGCCTTCCAGCACAGGAGACGCAGGTTCAATCCCTGGTCGGGAAACTTAGATCCCACAAGCCGTATGGCACAGCCAAAAAAAATACAATTAATGGCTATGATTTATTAGGTAGAGATTCTTGCAACTCACAAAAATATAACTTTTTCCTAAGAGCACATGCATACATACAAAATTTTAAGAAGATAATTTTATAGGCTATTTCTCTGATTATAATCCATAAATAAATAATTTAAAATTTCACTATCTAGAAATTTAAGCTCCTAGATAATGCATGGATTAAAGGAAAACGAAAAACAAAAAGAAAAATTACTAACAAGAAAGAAATAAAGGGACTTCCCTAGTGGCACAGTGGTTAAGAATCCTCCTGCCAATGCAGGGGACACGAGTTCGAGCCCTGGTCCGGGAAGATCCCACATGCCATGGAGTAACTAAGCCCGTGCACCACAACTACTGAGCCTGTGCTCTAAAGCGCAAGAGCCATAACTACTGAGCCCGCGTGATACAACTACTGCAGCCTGCGCACCCTAGAGCCCATGTGCCACAACTATGGAAGCCTGCACGCTGTGGGGCCCACGTGCTGCAACTACTGAGTCTGCATGCCTAGAGCTATGCTCCACAACAAGAGATGCCACTGTAACAAGAGACATCATGCCAATGAGAAGCCCACGCACCACAACGAAGAGTAGCCCATGCTCGCCACAACTAGAGATAACCCATGCACAGCAACAAAGACCCAACGCAGCCAAAAACTAAAGTAAAATTTTTTTTAAAAATAGAATCTGGGGCTTCCCTGGTGGCGCAGCGGTTGAGAGTCCGCCTGCCGATGCAGGGGACAC